>NC_091980.1:303613336-303963999 GCF_044704955.1 Pristiophorus japonicus
CGTGCACGCCCTGATCCCTTACTGACCGGCGGTGACCCTTTCCTGACATTACCCTGCGGGAAATTGCCCCGTGGAAGCTGTCGGTACCCTTGCTGTGGCTTGGCGGCGCGGCCGCCCTTAAAGGGGAGATGGCGCTGCCGGCGACTTCGGGTCGGGCCAACAATTATGGCCGCAGGTTCGGCCGGGCCGCCAACAGGCAGCCCTGCACCCCTCCTCTTGGGTGCCAGGCCGCTGGTCAGGCCAAAACCCTCCCTGGTGGCCCAGTGTTTGCCACTGAAACGGCTGCAGAGTTTGCAGCGGCCCTCCCCTTTAACTGAAGGGGAGAGACATTGTGACGCCTTAGCGCTACGCGGCACATCCGCGTCATGTTGATATCATTAACGCAGCGCGCTGATGACCGGTTGGGGCGGCCGACCCACTGCAAGGTTACTTGCACCCCGCAGCCGACTGGGACACTGCATCGGCCGACCTGACCCATGGACTGGGGCAGAGAAAAACTTTCAAAAATGGTAGGTGTGCCCTGTTTGGGGCGGGACTCAATTTCGGCCCCAGAGTCTGCAAAGGGATATAGACAGGCTAAGTGAATGGGCAAACATTTGGCAGATGAAGTATAATGTGGGAAAATGTGAGGTTATCCATTTTCATAGGAAGAATAGAAAAGCAGAATATTATTTAAATGGAGACTACAGAATACTGCAGTACAGAAGGACCTGGGTGTCCTCATACATGAAACACAAAAAGTTAGTATGCAGGTACAGCAAGTGATCAGGAAGGCAAATGGAACGTGGCCTTTATTGCAAGGGGGATAGAGTATAAAAGCAGAGAAGTGCTGCTACAACTGTACAGGGTATTGGTGAGGCCACACCTAGAGTACTGCATACAGTTTTGGTCTCTGTATTTAAGGAGGGATATACTTGCATTGGAGGCAGTTCAGAGAAGGTTCACTGTTCGATTCCTGAGATGAAAGGGTTGTCTTATGAGGAAAGGTTGGGCAAGTTGAGCCTATACTCATTGGAGTTTAGAAGAATGAGAGATAATCTTATTGAAATATATGAGATTCTGAGGGGGCTTGACAGGGTAGATGCTGAGAGGATGTTTCCCCTCGTGGGAGAATCTAGAACTTGGGGTCATAGTTTCAGAATAAGGGGTCACCCATTTAAGGCAGAGATGAGGAATTTCTTCTCTCAGAGGGTTGTGAATCTTTGGAATTCTCTACCCCTGAGAGCTATGGAGACTGGGTCATTGAATATATTTAAGGTGGAGATAGACAGATTTTTGAAATATAAGAGAGTCAAGGGTTATGGGGAACAGGCAGCAAAGTGGAGTTAAGGCCAAGATCAGATCAGCCATGATCTTATTAAATGGCCTACTCCTGCTCCTATTTCTTATGTTCCAACACAGGGTCGGCATAGGGACGATGGGTCAAATGGCCTTCTTCTGTGCTGTAAGATTCCATTCTATGCTGAATGGGGTGCTCTAGACATTGATGTTGGGACTACCACCATCTAATTTATATTAAATTAGATTCAGAAGCTCAAAGCAAACTAGCCAAATTTGCAGGCAATAACAAATGAAGTAATAGTTGAATCAGAAGAGACAGTTCAAAATGAGTTAGACAAAATATGTAAATATGAGCGTCTATGGCAGATGAAACAATATAGGCAAGTGTAACTTCTGCCACCTGGTGGATGCCTGCCAGCACTACAACTTAAAATTATTACAGTACCAACACTCAAAATTAACAATTTTTCCCAGTCATCTCATAACTAACTTTTACATATAATGAGTATGTGTATGTGCCCTGAGTATGTGCCTAACATGTCATTTAAACTTGAAAGCAAACCAAGAGTTATAGAAAGTTACATGCGGCTTATGCTATTTATATGCCTTTTCTGCCCTTGTTTTCTCTATCCTGACATCATTCATTGGGGCACGATTGTCAAGATCCTCATTTCTCCCGGAAACACACCGAGGTGTACCATCAATATATGCCGACATGAAGCAGGTGTATGTGCCTTATGAAGCCATTCGTGGATCCCATCTGCAAGAGAGCATCAGCACATTTTATAGTACCCCGTCGACTATGATTGGCCCCTCAAAACCTCCCTGATAAAGTGCAACATCCCCACCGACACCCGGGAGTCCCTGGCCAAAGACCGCCCTAAGTGGAGGAAGTGCATCCGGGAGGGCGCTGAGCACCTCGAGTCTCAGCGCCGAGAGCATGCAGAAATCAAGCGTAGGCAGCGGAGAGCGTGCGGCAAACCAGTTCCACCCACCCTTTCCTTCAACGACTATCTGTCCCACTTGTGACAGGGACTGTGTTTCTCGTATTGGACTGTTCAGCCACCTAAGGACTCATTTTTAAAGAGTGGAAGCAAGTCTTCCTTGATTCCGCGGGACTGCCGATTGTCATGTATTCAACCAGCAATGTAACCCATGTATAATCTGACCGAAGTTGGACACTGAGAACAATGGGTGGTGAACTTGTGGGAGACACTCCTAACCTGGACCTTCAGATATAAAAGGGGAAGCTCCACCCACTTCCTGCACTTGAGTGCTAAGGAATAAAGGACAGGTCAGACTAACCTTGTCTCAAGCATGGGCCTCGTATGCATTTATACTGTATAGTAAGGATGTATTAATGGCGATGAGAAACTGGGATTTAAACCAAGCGAGCACGGCCACCAGCAGAACAGACGAGAGGTACTGTGTTAAGGAACGGTTGGGACAGAGATTCAACATTGTTAAAGCAGCACACAGTTCTCCAGGCAGACAAGGGCAATCGGGCATGCCCCAACATGTAGTCGAACCCAGAGGGGGAGTTCGACAGAGACAATGGCAAGCTGAACGGCGATTCATGCCATTGCAAGGGACAATGCGGCCAGTAATGGGGCCATCAACACCTGTTAATGGCGCACTCAAAGACAATAACAGGGGCAGTCAGGGACGATCGACTGGCAAGGGACTTTTTGTTTCCAACAGCAGCTCATGTTGGAGGCGTGGAGGCACACACTCAGCCGGAGTTTGCAGAGATGAGCAAAATACCTGCAGAAATGAACACTGGGGGAAATCGCTGGAAGCTGAAGTTCAGCGAGTTCATGTGGAGCACGTATACAGTTCATACACCAGGATGCCACCGATAATGATGAAAGTGCTCCTCAATGGCATCCCAGTATCAATGGAGTTAGACATGGGGGCCAGACAGTCCCTGATGGGTATCAAACAGTTCGAAAAGTTGTGGCCGGCCAAGGCCAGGAGGCCAAAATTATCGCCGATTGATGCACAGCTACGGACATACACAAAGGAGATCATTCCGGTGCTAGGCAGTGCCACGGTAGTCGTGACCCACAAAGATTCGGAGAACAGGGTGCCACTCTGGGTTGTCCTGGGGGACGGTCCCGCACTACTGGGGAGGAGTTGGCTTGCTGTCATGAACTGGAAATGGGGCGATGTCAATGCAATTTCCTCTGTGGAGCGAGTATCATGCTCACAGATCCTGGACAAATTTGACTCATTATTTCAACCCGGCATTGGCACTTTCATGGGAGCCAAGGTAGTGATTCACATAAACCCGGACGCCAGGCCAGTACACAAGGCCAGAGCGGTGCCGTACGTGATGCGGGAAAAGATAGAAGGCGAATTGGACCACCTGCTGAGAGAAGGCATCATCTCGCCAGTCAAATTCAGTGACTGGGCGAGCCCGATTGTGCCGGTGTTCAAGGCGGATGGGTCGGTCAGGATATGTGGTGATTACAAGGCCACCATCAATCGGGTGTCACTCCAAGACCAGTGCCCACTACCGAGAGCGGAGGACCTCTTTGCGACGCTGTCCGGTGGCAAACTTTTTTCAAAATTGGACCTGACCTCAGCTTAGATGACCCAGAAGCTGGCAAGTGAGTCGAAGAAGCTGACCACCATCACTACACACAAGGGGTTGTTTGTGTACGTTCGGGATTCGCTCGGCCGCCACAATCTTCCAACGAAATATGGAAAGCCTCCTCAAGTCGATTCCAGGGACGGTGGTTTTTCAGGATGACATCCTCATCACGGGTTACGATACTGAAGAACACCTCCACAACCTGGAGGAGGTACTACGCAGACTGGACCCGGTAGGGCTGCGACTGAAAAAGGCGAAGTGTGTCTTCCTAGCTCCAGGGGTAGAATTCCTGGGGAGGAGGGTAGCAGCCCTACTGCGTCCAAGACGGAAGCGATCCAGAGAGCACCCAGACCCCGTAACACGACGGAGCTGCGTTCGTTCCTGGGGCTCCGGAATTATTTTGGTAACTTTCTTCCCAAATTGAGCACGCTGTTAGAGCCGCTACACGTGCTCCTATGTAAAGGTCGCGAATGGGCTTTTAATAGAGCACGCAATTTGTTGTTATGTTCCAACAATCTGTTAACGCTATATGACCCACGTAAGAAACTTGTGTTAACGTGCGATGCATCGTCCTATGGTGTCGGGTGTGTGTTGCAGCATGTCAATACCAAGGGTCAGTTACAGCTGGTAGCTTATGCCTCCAGAAGTCTGTCCCAGGCAGAAAGGGGCTACGGGATGGTAGAAAAGGAGGTGCTCGCATGTGTATATGCAGTAAAGAAAATGCACCAGTACCTGTTTGGCAGGAAATTTGAGCTGGAGACAGATCACAAACCCCTAACGTCCCTTTTGGCCGACAACAAGGCCATAAATGCAAACGCATCGGCCCACATACAGAGGTGGGCACTCACGTTAGCCGCCTATGACTACACAATTCGGCACAGACCGGGCACCGAAAACTGCGCCGATGCACTCAGCAGGCTCCCACTAGCCACCACTGAGGGGGCTACCGAGCATGCTGCTGAGATGTTCATGGCTGTTGAAGCTTTCGGAAGCGAAGGCTCACCCGTGACAGCCCGTCAGATTAAAGTCTGGACAAATAGAGACCCGCTATTGTCTCTAGTCAAGAAATGTGTCCTGAATGGGGACTGGGCAGCCACGTACAGGGCATACCCTGAGGAATTTAAACCATTTCACAGGCACAGGGATGAACTCTCAATTCAGGCCGATTGCCTACTGTGGGGAAATCGCGTAGTCATGCCCCAGATGGGCAGAGAGGTGTTCATCAGAGAACTCCACAATGAGCACCCGGGCATTGTCATGATGAAGGCAATTGCCAGGTCACATGTTTGGTGGTCAGGGATAGACGCAAATCTGGACCTTTGTGTTCGCAGGTGCAACACGTGTGCCCAGCTGGGCAATGCGCCCAGGGAAGCCCCCCTTAGCCCCTGGCCCGCCAAGTCTTGGTCACGCATCCATGTGGACTACGCAGGTCCTTTCATGGGGAAAATGTTTTTGGTTGTAGTAGACGCCTACTCCAAATGCATCGAGTGTGACATTTTAAATTCAAGCACATCCTCTGCCACGGTAGAAAGTCTACGGGCAATGTTCGCCGCCCACGGTCTACCAGACATCTTGGTCAGCGACAATGGCCCGTGCTTCACAAGCACTGAATTCCAGGACTTCATGGCAGGCAATGGAATTCACCATGTCAGAACGGCACCGTTCAAGCCGGCCTCAAACGACCAGGCAGAACGAGCAGTGCAGATAATCAAACAGGGGATGCTCAGAATCCAAGGGGGTTCCCTACAAAGCTGCTTATCACGCCTCCTGTTGGCCTATAGATCCCGACCACACTCACTCACAGGGGTTCCACCCGCAGAGCTGCAACTGAAAAGGATGCTCAAAACCCGGTTATCCCTTATACACCCCACCATGAAAGAAATCGTCGAGAGCAGGCGCCAGTCACAATATGACTACCATGACAGGAATGCGAGGGCGTGATGTATTGATGTAAATGATCCTGTTTTTGTCCTCAACTACGCTGCAGGGCCCAAATGGCTCGCAGGCACTGTGATTGCCAAAGAAGGAAATAGGATTCTGGTAGTTAAACTTAGCAATGGACAAACCTGCCGCAAACATGTGGATCAAACAAAAAGGAGGTTCAGCAACCCCGTAGAAGAAGCAGAGGAAGAACACAATATAGAGTTCACTCCTCCACAGGTGACCGAACACAGGGACCAAAGGGAGGAGAGCCCAGTCACTGTGGGCAGTCCGGATAGGCCTGAGGCACCGCAAACAGCAGACTCAAGGCCAGCGCCCAACAACCGGGGCCCCAACTCAGGCGCTCTACCAGAAAGACTCAACCTGTGATCCCAATAAGACTTTGTGGGGGGGGGGGGGGGGGGAGGTGATGTCATGTATTCAACCAGCAATGTAACCCCATGTATAATCTGACCTAAGTTGTACACTGTGAGAACAATGACCACTAGGTAGTGAACTTGTGGGAGACACTCCTCACCTGGACCTTCAGATATAAAAGGGGAAGCTCCACCCACTTCCTGCACTTGAGTGCTAAGGAATAAAGGAAAGGTCAGACTGGCCTTCTCTCAAGCATTTATACTGTATAGTAAGGACGTATCACCTATGATGATTATAACACCTCCAATCTGAGGCTAGACTGGCCTGTGCAATCTCCTGAGAGAACAACAAGAAGCCATTCTGACATCCTGTCTGATCCATGTGGTAGACACCCCAGTAGCATTGGTACAGGCGAGAATCAGACCCCAATATGCGAATGACCTTGTCCCCCAGACTTGGGATGAGATATGGGGGCCAAGTTTCGGCCTGAGTTGCTCCTGTTATTTTGGAGCAACTGGTTTAGAATGGAGTATCTTAGAAATTGCAATTCTAGGCATTTAGTTTGCTCCAGTTCGAGTCATTTAGAACAGTTTCAGTTTGGAACAGATTTTCTTTTTTATAAAGGGGGCGTGTCCGCCCACTTACGCCCGTTTTGAAAGTTTAGGCAGTGAAAACTTACTCCAAACTAACTTAGAATGGAGTAAGTGTAGATTTTTGTACGCTCAGAAAAACCTTTTCTACACTTCGAAAATCAGGCGTAGGGAATGGGTGGGGTGGGGTTTAAAGGGAAGTTTACTAACATTAAACACTTCAGTTTTACAAAAAGAGGCATCATCAACAATAAATTATAAATACATCAATAAATCAACCAATAAATCAATCCAAAAAAAAATTATATATTTTTTTTTAAAAAAGATCAATAAAAAAAAACATTTTCTACTTACTGACTGCAGCATCGGGAGTCCTCCAACAGCGTGCTGGGACGTTCCCCCCCCCCCACAGTGTGTCAGTGTCTGTGTTTCTGACAGTGAGGAGGGGGGGGGAGGGTGAGGAAGGGGGGGGGAGGGTGAGTGAGGAGGGGGGGGAGAGAAGGGAGGGTGAGGAGGGGGGGGAGAGAAGGGAGGGTGAGGAGGGGGGGGAGAGAAGGGAGGGTGAGGAGGGGGGGGAGAGAAGGGAGGGTGAGGAGGGGGGAGAGAAGGGAGGGTGAGGAGGGGGGAGAGAAGGGAGGGTGAGGAGGGGGGAGAGAAGGGAGGGTGAGGAGGGGGGAGAGAAGGGAGGGTGAGGAGGGGGGAGAGAAGGGAGGGTGAGGAGGGGGGAGAGAAGAGGGTGGAGAAGAGGGTGGGAGGAGGGGGGAGAGAAGGGAGGGTGAGGGTGGAGAAGAGGGTGGAGAAGAGGGTGGAGAAGAGGGTGGAGAAGAGGGTGGAGAAGAGGGTGGAGAAGAGGGTGGAGAAGAGGGTGGAGAAGAGGGTGGAGAAGAGGGTGGAGAAGAGGGTGGAGAAGAGGGTGGAGAAGAGGGTGGAGAAGAGGGTGGAGAAGAGGGTGGAGAAGAGGGTGGAGAAGAGGGTGGAGAAGAGGGTGGAGAAGAGGGTGGAGAAGAGGGTGGAGAAGTGGGTGGAGAAGTGGGTGGAGAAGTGGGTGGAGAAGTGGGTGGAGAAGTGGGTGGAGAAGTGGGTGGAGAAGTGGGTGGAGAAGTGGGTGGAGAAGTGGGTGGAGAAGTGGGTGGAGAAGTGGGTGGAGAAGTGGGTGGAGAAGTGGGTGGAGAAGTGGGTGGAGAAGTGGGTGGAGAAGTGGGTGGAGAAGTGGGTGGAGAAGTGGGTGGAGAAGTGGGTGGAGAAGTGGGTGGAGAAGTGGGTGGAGAAGTGGGTGGAGAAGTGGGTGGAGAAGTGGGTGGAGAAGTGGGTGGAGAAGTGGGTGGAGAAGTGGGTGGAGAAGTGGGTGGAGAAGTGGGTGGAGAAGTGGGTGGAGAAGTGGGTGGAGAAGTGGGTGGAGAAGTGGGTGGAGAAGTGGGTGGAGAAGTGGGTGGAGAAGTGGGTGGAGAAGTGGGTGGAGAAGTGGGTGGAGAAGTGGGTGGAGAAGTGGGTGGAGAAGTGGGTGGAGAAGTGGGTGGAGAAGTGGGTGGAGAAGTGGGTGGAGAAGTGGGTGGAGAAGTGGGTGGAGAAGTGGGTGGAGAAGTGGGTGGAGAAGTGGGTGGAGAAGTGGGTGGAGAAGTGGGTGGAGAAGTGGGTGGAGAAGTGGGTGGAGAAGTGGGTGGAGAAGTGGGTGGAGAAGTGGGTGGAGAAGTGGGTGGAGAAGTGGGTGGAGAAGTGGGTGGAGAAGTGGGTGGAGAAGTGGGTGGAGAAGTGGGTGGAGAAGTGGGTGGAGAAGTGGGTGGAGAAGTGGGTGGAGAAGTGGGTGGAGAAGTGGGTGGAGAAGTGGGTGGAGAAGTGGGTGGAGAAGTGGGTGGAGAAGTGGGTGGAGAAGTGGGTGGAGAAGTGGGTGGAGAAGTGGGTGGAGAAGTGGGTGGAGAAGTGGGTGGAGAAGTGGGTGGAGAAGTGGGTGGAGAAGTGGGTGGAGAAGTGGGTGGAGAAGTGGGTGGAGAAGTGGGTGGAGAAGTGGGTGGAGAAGTGGGTGGAGAAGTGGGTGGAGAAGTGGGTGGAGAAGTGGGTGGAGAAGTGGGTGGAGAAGTGGGTGGAGAAGTGGGTGGAGAAGTGGGTGGAGAAGTGGGTGGAGAAGTGGGTGGAGAAGTGGGTGGAGAAGTGGGTGGAGAAGTGGGTGGAGAAGTGGGTGGAGAAGTGGGTGGAGAAGTGGGTGGAGAAGTGGGTGGAGAAGTGGGTGGAGAAGTGGGTGGAGAAGTGGGTGGAGGGAGAAGTAGGTAGAGGGGGGGGGGAAGAGAAGGTGGGGGAGAGGGAGAGGGAGAGGGAGAGGGAGAGGGAGAGGGAGAGGGAGAGGGAGAGGGAGAGGGAGAGGGAGAGGGAGAGGGAGAGAGAGAGAGAAGTGGGGGGGGGGAAAAGAGAGAGAGAGAAGGGGGCGAGAGGAGAGGGAGGCTGAACGGGCCGGGCCCAAGACTTCGAGCTTAGACTTACCGGATTGACAGGAAGATGGCGTCGGGTCCGGGGGGGGGGGGGGGGGGTCGGGGGGAACGCGGGTCGGTCAGTGGAGGGGGAGAGGTCGGGAGCGGAGGTCGGTCTGGGGAGTGATCGGTCGGGGGAGGGGGAGGGAGCGGAGGTTGGTCGGGGTGGGGGGGGCGGGAATCAAGTCGGGTCGGTTCCGGTCGGGAGGAAGCAGGAGCTGGGCGTGGGAAGCAGCCTTATTCTCGCAGCCCCAGTGAGACCATTCGGCCAGGGCTAGGGGCTGTGTGCTTCAGGCCCTTCCCATACAGTTTTGGGCGCCTGGAGCTACTGCACATGCACGCCCACTGTAGCACACCTGTGCAGAGATCCGGCACTATTTTCAGCGCAGGGACCTGGCTCCGCCCCCAACAGCTCATGCTGCACCGCGCCCGACTCCAGAGCACCAGCAGGGAGCCAGAGAATAGGTAAGTTTTTTTTAAGGCGCACTTTGTGGCACGAAAAACGGGCGTCCAGGTCGGGGCTGCGCTGTTCTAGGCGTGGCCCGAAACTTGGGCCCAATGTGAGGACAGACTGGCAGTCAGTTCTGACGAAGGGTCATCGACCTGAAGCGTTAACTCTGTTTTTCTCTCCACAAATGCTACCCGACCAGCTGAGATTTCCAGCATTTTCTGTTTTTATTTCAGATTGCAGCATCCGTAGTATCTTGCTTTGTGGCAGCAAGTGCTTCTGCCCTGTCACACTTCCGGCAATGCAATAGCACCGATGGAACATTTAGGCTGCGATACAGTTCCCATACAATGGTTGCATTAGATCCCATCTGAAGTATCCAAGATATCTGCGCTCTGCAATGATATCACAATTTTCATTTGGACAGCTGAGTAAGTCTTTCAAAGGTTAGGACAAAGGGTCCGTTGTAGTGTGTCAATATTTGCAGGTGTCTCCATACAGAAAGGTTTGGAAAGTATCCTCTTACAAGTGTGATATTGTGTATGAGTAAAGCAGCCTTAAATCCTTTGTGTTCATCATCATCATAGGCAGTCCCTTGAAGCAAGGATGACTTGCTTCCACGGCAAAAAGAAATGAGTTCACAGGTGTTTCAATGAAGGACCTAATATTCCAGGTCCCGAACTACATGTTGAAGGGTGGAAGATGCCTGTGCGTGGATTTTTTTTAACGTGTGGTGACCGTAGCACACCAGCCACCACACGGGCTTGACAGAGCTAGGCCTTGGTCCAGTGGCAAGGATTAACCAAGACGACTGGAGACCAGCTCTGCTGCACGGACCGAGTGCGCACACATATAGCATTGTGGGCTGGCCTGTGCTGCCCCTGGGTCCTCGCCTCTTCTGGGCCTCAGAGTCACGCCTCTCCTGGACCCCGGTCACTTTCTTCTACAAACTCTTGCCGCTCCTTCACTCCTCCAGTGTGTTACGGTGGGTTGAACAGGACAACACAAATATCTGCAACCTAAACAAAGCTAACCCATAATAGACCAACGAACAAGGTCAGAGAATCCAGAGTCAGGGGACAAGTAGCAGAATGGATCGCTCGCTGGCTTCAAGACAGAAAGCAGAGAGCAAGGGTAAAGGGAGCTATTCACAGTGGCAGAAGGTGGGTAGTGGTGTTCCACAAGGATCAATTCACAATTTATATTAACCCCAGAGGGTTGTGAATCTGTGGAATTCTCTGCCCAAGTTGAGGCTAGCTCATTGAATGTATTCAAGTCACAGATAGGTAGATTTTTAACCAATAAGGGAAGTAAGGGTTATGGGGAGCGGGCAGGTAAGTGGAGCTGAGTCCACGGCCAGATCAGCCATGATCTTATTGAATGGCGGAGCAGGCTCGGAGAGGCTAGATGGCCTACTATTCCTAATTCTTATGATTTAGACTTTTGAATCAAAAAGATTTATAAGGATGATGCCAGAAATGCGAGGGTATACATATCAGGAAAGGATGAACAGTCTGGGTCTCTTTTCTCTTGAAAAAAGGCTGAGGGTGATGTAATAGAGGTCTTTACAATGATGAAAGGTTTTGATAGAGTGTTTCCACTTGTGGGGAAAAGCATAACTCGAGGCCATCAATGTAAGATAGTCACCAATAAATACAATAGGGAATTCAGAAGATACTTGTTTACCCAGAGAGTGGTGAGAATGTGGAAGTTGCTACCACAGGGAGTGGTTGAAGCAAATAGTATAGATGCATTTAAGGAGAGGTTAGACAAGCATATGAGGGAGAAGGGAATAGAGGGTTCTGCTGATAGATTTAGATGAGGAAAGACAGGAGGAGGCTTGAGTGGAGCATAAATGCCAGCATCGCCTGGTTGGGCCAAATGGCCTGTTTTTTTGCTGAATATCCGATGTAGTCCTATGTAAAGCTGGACTATAGCAAACCTCCGATAATGTAACCTCAATGTGACTACAGTTGCATTTCGCAATAACTGATAATTTGATAGGCAATCTCATGTTCCAGTCTCTCTCCTCCCCCCCCAAACAATTACCCACAAATATACCTCATATTTACATCTTCCCTTCCCATCAACAGCTCAATTTTAAAATTGTGATCTTTGTTTTCAAATCCCTCATGACCTCGCCCCTCCCTATCTCTAACCTCCACCAGCCCCACAACCCTCCAAGATCTCTGCACTCCTCCAATACTGCCTCTTGCACATCTCCGACTTCGATCGCTCCACCATTGAGGAAAAGTGTGTTCGAAGACCAGGCTCTCAAATCTGCCACCAAGCTCATGGTCTATAGGCTGTAATAATACCCACCCTCCTGTATGGCTCAGAGACAGGGACCATGTACAGTAGACACCTCAAGTCGCTGGAGAAACACCACCAACGATGTCTCTGCAAGATCCTACAAATCCCCTGGGAGGACAGATGCACCAACATCAGCATCCTCGACCAGGCCAACATTCCCAGCATTGAAGCACTGACCACACTTGATCAGCTCTGCTGGGCAGGCCACACTGTTCGCATGCCAGTCACGTGATTCCCAAAGCAAGCACTCTACTTGGAACTCCTTCACGGCAAACAAGCCAAAGGAAACGTTACAAGGATGCCCTCAAAGCCTCCTTGATAAAGTGCAACATCCCCACTGACACCTGGGAGTCCCTGGCCAAAGATCGCCCTAAGTGGAGGAAGTGCATCAGAGAGGGCGCTGAGCACCTCGAGTCTCATCGCCGAGAGCATGCAGAAATCAAGCACAGGCAGCGGAAGGAGCGTGCGGCAAACCAGTCCCACCCTCCCTTACCCTCAACGACTGTCTGTCCCACCTGTGACAGGGACTGTGGTTCTAGTATTGGACTGTTCAGCCACCTACGGAGTCATTTTAAGAGTGGAAACAAGTCTTCCTCGATTCCGAGGACTGTCTATGATGGATTTGCGGCCGTGCCTGCAGCTGCCCGGGCCCCAAGTTCTGGAATTCCCCTCCCTAAACCTCCCCGCCTCTCTACCTCTCTTCTCCTCCTTTAAGATTTCCTTAAACCCTCTCTCTTTTATACCATGCTTTTGGTCAACTGACCATGTATCTCATGTGGCTCTGTCACTTTTTGTCTGATAGCGCTCATGTGAAGTGCTTTGGGACATTTTACATTGACGGGGCTATACAAATGCAAGTTGTTGTTGTACCACATGCCCTGGAGAGTGTACATTGTGAAGCAATAAAGAAAATACCAATTTTCAGGAATCTGAGCTTGTTCTTATTGGGAGTCACTTTCTAGTGAGACAATAGAGGTTTTCAAAATTACAAAGTTGATTGATGGAGTTAATCCAAAGAAAGTGAAAATTGTCCAACTAGCAGAATCAACTTTCTGATTCTATTCTGCTGGAGTTGGGTAGATGTCAGATCCCCCCCCCCCCCACCCCGAGCTGCTGCTGTTTAATTTTAAACTGCAGGAGCGATTTTAGACATTTGTAAAACTGTGAATGGCTTCTTTATTTGGGATTTTTTGATGCAGGGCTCAAATGCCAAGGCAGAATGATTTCACATAAAAGGACAAGAGATTAGAAAAAAATTAACCTTTGAAGGCCATTGATCCAAATAGTATAAACCGGCTCAAGAGATATCTTGGTGTGTGCTTGAGGGACACGATGAGACGGTAGAATAGGCAGGGTTGTGATCAATGAAAAGGGGCATACTTGCTGGGCTTATGGCCTTTCTTTACCTTTTTTCATTAACAGCCCTAACATCACATAAGAACATAAGAAATGGGAGCAGAAGTAGGCCATCTGGCCCCTCGATCCTGCTCCACCATTCAGTAAGATCATGGCTGATCTGATCTTGGCCTCAATTCCATTCCCTGCCCTCTCTCCATAACTCTCGACTCCCTTATCTCAAAATCTCCCCATCTCCACCTTAAATATATCACAAATCAGAATATGTAATGCCTGATTGCAACACTAGGAGGCTCCAATATCACTTAAAATATTGGCCTAGAAATTGTGGTGGAAGGTGTATCTTCGGAGTAACCTCCACCGGCCTTACAACCCTCTGAGATCTCTGCACTCGTTCAATACTGCCTCTTGCGTAATCTCAGACTTCCATTGCTCCACCATTGTTTTACGGGTCGGAGTACGCTTCTGACCCGCAAAACAATTCAGAAAGTACCTCCTGGCACCCAGGCTGCAAAGAGTTGCGGTCTCAGGCCGTGAGACGGAAGACACTGTAGTGGCCCACGGATCCCAACGACACAGGCGGTTCGGAAACGTCCCTGGGATCATGTGGGCCCGATCCTCCAATGACAAAGGAGAATTACATTGCAATAATTTACGAAGGGAATCCTCTAACGATATGCAATGGAATCCCCAAATAATCATACTATATACAGAATTTGAATAATTAAACAATTGCTAATTTATTCCCAAGTTCCTTCATCACACCAACCTCAATAAGAATTACATTTTTTTGATAAATAATTTTGAACATCTTAATCCGAGCCAATATTTGCATACACTCTTAACGAAAATAGGCATAATTTTCCATTTTTAAATGTTTTATTTAAGGCTTATATACCCTTACGCTGATGCAAGCCCTATGCCTGCTTTTACCAGCTATAAAAGTTGTGTGGGCAATTGCTGTGCAAATAGCCCAACTCCGCGCCAGCGATACTCAATTTTCAGGCGTTTCGGATGATCTATCAAGGAATATCTTGACAGATCGCAAGTTACGGATTTAGCGGAAGTTGCGGGGCCTTTCAAATTGATTACTACGGCAAACTCCGCTGTCACGGAGACTGCAATTTCAGAGCCATTAAAATAGGAAGAGTTGAATTTATATAGCACCTTTCACGACCTCAGACTGTCCCAAAGCGCTTTATAACCAAAGAAGTACTTTTTGAAGTGTAGTCACTGCTGTAATGTCGGAAACGTGGCAGCCAATTTGCACACAGCAAGCTCCCACAGGCAGCAATGTGATAATGACTGGATCATCTAGTTTTAGGTGTTTTCGTACAACTTTCCCCTCATTGATCGGCTTTTAACATTTACTTACCAATTTAACAGAACAGCAGTTTCACACATTGTGCCATGGATCAAATATGTAAAAACAAAGTGATTTGCCTTTTCTCATGGAAATGCTGACAATATTCGCAATTATGTCCAAGAGATGATCTCAACTTGCACATTTATGCCTTTGGCTAAAGCAAGTAGCAGTTATGGGCTCCCACCCCCCAAATAAATCCCTCCTCAATGCCAGCAAACTGCTGAAGTGAAACATGAGTAACTACATGACATACAAGAATGGTATTCTGTAATTCCACCAGAGATTTAGCTCAGCATTGCAAGCAGCATATCAAATAGCATAGAGTGCTTTGAGCAGTGAATTAAAAATAATCTTTAAAACTCAGAGCTCGGGACTGGAGGTTTACAAATTGCTGGTCACGAGGGAAAACTAATAGGTTGGACTGGTCATCCACTCCCTACCTGGATAAGGCAACATCACTGCTATCACCTACCAAAAAACGTAAATCGCAATCTCCAGCTGGATCAATGGTATTCAATACCACATTGCGTCACTATGCAGAGTACACTTTTCATGCAGTGGCACACAACATCTCTTACAGAATTGCCGTTGATGCGCACATCACGTCAATAGCACATGCAGAATCGAGTCCAGTGTCTCAAAATGTCACCGAGATTATCACGATGGATTTTACTGTGCATTAAACCTAAAGGAGTAAATGTCATTAAAGCAAAAGTTTTATTTCGTCATAACAATTAATTTGATAACATCTCCTGAAGGTTCAGCCATACTTAGGAAATCCCCAGGTTGAAATTCCAGTAGTATGTGTCGAGTTAAATGATCTCAGCCAAGGCAGAGTTGGTGTATGACCACAGGCCCCAACGCCCATGGTTTAGGGAAGTGGAATTGGCCATGGTGCCTGCCCACCGTTGATTACTATCCTACCCCTTTATAGAGAGCATTAAAGCCATAGATAGCATACAGCATAAATTCAACAGGTTGATACAAGAGATATAGTAATGCAGAGAGACTTGAGGTATTGAGACTATTTCCACTGGATCAGAGAAAGCTTAAAAAAAAAGTTTTTTTAAGATTATGAAGGGTTTTGATAGGGTGGAAAGACCATGTCCTCTGGTTGGAGAGTCAGTGACCAATTATCAAGAAAGTGAGGAGGTTGGTTCGAGAAATTTATTTAAACAGAGCATTGTTGGAGCATGGATGTTTTGCTGTCAGGAACAGGTGAGGCAGAGACCATTGCATCTTTTAAGGGAACATTGGATGAAATATTTAAAAGGAGAGGAAGATACAGGGCTATGGGGAGACAGTAGGGCAGTAGGATCCCAATCCACGTCCGGACCGGGGTTAAGCAGGAGTGCGTCGTCGCCCCAACTCTCTTCTCAATCTTCCTCACTGCCATGCTCCACCTCACAGTTGACAAGCTCCCCGCTGGAGTGGAACTAAACTACAGAACCAGTGGAACCTGTTCACCTTCGCCGTCTCCAGGCCAGGTCCAACCTCTGTCGTCGAGCTACAGTACGCGGACGACAGCTTGGGCCTTACACTAAACATCAGTAAGGCAAAGGTTCCACCAGCCTGTCCTCGCTGCACAGCACTGCCCCCCAGTCATCAAGATCCACAGCACGGCCCTGGACAACGTGGACCATTTCCCTTCTCTCGGGAGCCTCTTATCAACAAGAGCAGGCACTGATGGCGAGATCTAACACCGCCTCCAGTGCGCCAGTGCAGCTTTCGGCCGCCTGAGGAAAAGAGTGTTTGAAGACCAGGCCCTCAAAACAGTCACCAAGCTCATGGTCTACAGGGCCGTAGTAATACCCACCCTCCTGTATGGCTCAGAGATGTGGACCATGTACAGTAGACACCTCAAGTCGCTGGAGAAATACCACCAAAAATATCTCCGCAAGATCCTACAAATCCCCTGGGAGGACAATGTTAGCGTCCTCATCCAGGCCAATATCCCCAGCATTGAAGCACTGACCACACTTGATCAGCTCCGCTGGACAGGCCACAGTTCGCATGCCAGATACAAGCCTCCCAAAGCAAGCACTCTACTCTGAACTCGTCCACGGCAAACGAGCCAAAAGTGGGCAGCGGAATCGTTACAAGGACTCCCTCAAAGCGCGACATCCCCATCAACACCTTTGAGTCCCTGGCCAAAGACCACCTTAAGTGGAGGAAGTGCATCCGGGAGGGCGCTGAGCTCCTCGAGTTTCGTTGCTGAGAGCATGCAGGCAGCGGACGGAGCATGCGGCAAACCAGACGCCCCACCCACCCTTTCCTTCAACCACTGGCAGGGACTGTGGCTCTCGTATTGGACTATTCAGCCACCTAAGAACTCAAGCTACGAGTGGAAGGAGGTCTTCCTCGATTCGGATGGACGGAGGACGAGGACGAGGAATTTATTTTGAACTGCTCTAGCATAGAGATAGCACAGAGATGAATGGCTGTTTTTGCACAGAAACGATTTGGGAGAAAATACTCAGTTTGAAGTGCTGGTTTTTAAAACAAAGTACAAGTTTAAAAAGGAAAACCACAGGCCGCAGGCAAATGCAGATTGTATATTACAGTCAAACACAACTACTACTACCCAAGAGGGTTGAGAACAATAGGGAGCCATTATCTTATCACAGGGGCCCCCAACAAATGTTCACACCATAGGAGGATGAAGCTAGTAAGGAAAAGGTTCGATTAGCATTTCTTCAAGTCAACCCCCACCTGCCCTGCCCCCCCACCCCCCTCCCGCACGGATAATAAGGAGGTAAACAAAGAACCACATGTTGGCAGTCAAACTTGAAAAAGAAAAGTAACTTTAACACTTCGAAAACACTCAGCAGGTCAGGCAACATCCATGGCAAGAACAGGTGAGATGTTTTGATACGGATCCTTCCTCAGAATGGATACTACAGATGAACAGCATTTAAAAAAGGAACAGAACAAGGACAAGTAGAGGGGTAAATAAACATATACACGTTAAAAAAAAGAACGTAAAATGCAAAGTTGAGAACAAGAAATGGTTAAATGACACAAGTGATTTTATTTTTGAAAATCTATGAGGGCCTTCAAACAGGTGAAGAAGTTAGAAATGCTGGAGGATAGTGAAGAGGATCACTTGGTTAAGTAAGATGACCCACTGATGTGGGGAATCATGGCATGCTCTTTATTTTGTATCATTACACAAAGTTAATTTCCGATTGAACTGAGTGAATCTGATCATAAATGTTTATTTACTGTGAAATAAAGCAGTTTAACAATTCATATCGTCTCACCTCAACTGATGTTAACAGAGTCTTCCTTCTGACAAATTGAAGAAATGCGTGCACAAAATACACGAATATCCAGTCTAGGTCACAAGGGATGGTGAAGTACATCCCTGGGTTGTTTTATTAGATCCCTGGATTATCTTATTGTATATGTAGATATAGAGGAGAATCATTCAACTCCGAGAAAAGATTCTCAGACTGCTTACTCATGCCACTAAATTCGAGAAGGTGTCTGGCAGACACAAATTTCTAACAGCAACAAATGAAATTTGCCCATCTTTCACTGAATGGTATTCATTGCCTTTGTGTTCGCCAGCAAAACATGTACAATTGGTATTTTTGCAGTCAAGTAATCAGATCATCATGATAGACGGTCTCTCAAAACGAGGATGACTTGCTTCCACGGCAAAAAAAAATGGTGAGTTCACAGGTGTTTCGAATGAAGAACCCGAGCTACATCCTCGAGGGTGCGAGATGCCTGTGCGTGGATTTTTTTTAACATGTGGTGCCCGTTGCACACCAGCCACCGCACGGGCTTGACAGAACTAGGTCTTGGTCCAGTGGCAAGAATTACCCAAGATAACTGGAGATCTGCTCTGCTGCACGGACCTAGTGCGCACACAGGTTAGATGCGGGAAGAATATTCCCGATGTTGGGGAAGTCCAGAACCAGGAGACACAGTCTTAGGATAAGGGGTAGGCCATTTCGGACTGAGATGAGGAGAAACTTCTTCACTGAGAGAGCTGTTAACCTGTGGAATTCCCTGCCGCAGAGAGTTGTTGATGCCAGTTTATTGGTTATATTCAAGAAGGAGTTAAATACGACTAAAGGGATCAAGGGGTATGGAGAGAAAGCAGGAAAGGGGTATTGAGGGAATGATCAGCCATGATTTTATTGAATGGCAGTGCAGGCTCGAAGGGCCGAATGGCCTACTCCTGCACCTATTTTCTATGTTTCTATATCGCAGTATGGGCTGGCCCGTGCTGCCCCTGGGCCCCTGGCCCCGAACTCTCACCTCCCCTGTGCCCCAATCACATCCCTCCACAATCTCACAGCTCCTTCGCCTCGACCTCGCTGCTCCTGCTGTATCTGCCCATGCTCAAATCACCGACCTGGACCTTGCTGACGTCAAGCTTCATTGCCGTTGCCCTCCTGCACCAGCTCGCGCTGTACCTTGTAGTGGCCTCCACGCTGCTCCTGGGCCGCTCACCTCCACTCCTTTTACGGCCCCGACCTGCCGCTGATGGTCTCTCTCAGGTCGGGGACTCCACGCCTATTGTAGCTGGTCAACAACTGACCCGTCTCAGATATCTTTTCAGTGGTCGCGTTCTACTGTTCTCCTTTTGAAATGAGATATAATGTGACACATGTCATGTAGTCAGCTGTCATTGTAACCCATGTATAAACTGACCAAAGTTGTACACCGTGAGCACACTGACCACTAGGTGGTGAACTTGTGGGAGACACTGCAACCTGGACTTCCAGGTATAAAAGGGGAAGCTCCACCCACCTTCTTCACTTCAGTGCTGGCTAATAAAGGTTACTGGTCACAGAGTGACCTTCTCTCAAGTATGGGCCTCGTATGCATTTGTACTGTATAGTAAGGGCATATTAACACAGTTCATGACCAGATACATGACTGGTTTCAAGGACACCCTCAAAGCCTCCTTGATAAAAAATGCAACATCCCCACCAACACCTGGGAGTCCCTGGCCAAAGACCGTCCGAGGTGGAGGAGGTGCATCCGGGAGAGCGCTGTAAAATATGTCACCTCAAACGACTATACTATTATATTCCTGGAGTAACATAGCTCAAATAGGAGGTGGGTGGGGTGGATTGACCCATCCACCTCCACGGAGGTGTGTGGGGGGCCTGACCCATCCACCTCCATGGCACGAACCTGGTATCGCAGTACTTCCAGGAACGGTGCAGTGGCTCTAGGCCTTTTGGCTAAGAGCATTGGCGCAGAGTGATCCTTGATGTGTGCAAGGTGACCTCTGGCGTTTGTGATTTGACAAAGAATTGGAAAGATTGGCAACGGAAAAAAAAAAACATAGCTCAAATACATGTCCTCCATGTCACACGCTCCAGTCAGTTCACAATCATATAAATATTCCCATCTGTTGCCGATATATAGTCTGAAGTTGTCAACCCTTCAGGATTGCCTTGGAGTTTCCAGGAATTGAAGATTCCAGGCAACTCAGGAAAAATAAATAGGGACGTTTTTAAAAATAATGTGATTTTGTTTTCATCTCCTTTCAACATTTATTAGTTATTAAAAAAAAAGTGACTGCTGCCTACAAACCGGAAGCTGCGCAAATCATTCTGCGCATAAATTTTAACTTTCATAAACTGATAAACACCGGTCGGAATTTTCAGAGGTTAGAACGGGTGGGTTGGAGGTGTGGTGGGAGGAGTGAAAGTTGTGCAAATGTAAAACTCAGGAGGGACAGGAGGGGGCGGTCGGGCTACCAACCTGTGCTGCAGGACCTGGCTTGGCAATCTAAATATTATAATGAGGCCTGAAGCCTCTACTTACACCTGCAGGCGGCCGGGGATCCCGGAGCTTGGGATTGCCGGCGGTTGTAACGAGGTGGCCTCAGCCTCGGAGAGCGATCCCTGTGGGCCAACATGAGCAGGATTGCTTTCCCCTGGCCCCCCCCACCCCAAGTTCCCCTATCATCAGCCTGCAAACCCCCCCCCCCCCCTTCACCGGGGTCAGAGTCTTGGGGCTAGAACCTCCACTTTTTTTGCATGCTTAACGCTCACTTTACCGCAGAGATGACGTATAACGCCCATATATCACCCATTTTGGCACAAAATGGAAACCGCCGGGCATTTTTCAGAAACTTATCGGCGAGTGTTACTTTCGTGTGCTTAACGCAGAGAAAAAATATTAGAGAATAAATATTTTGGGGCGGAATCAGCAGAATGGGCATATTCAACGCCCATAATATTGTCCAGCATTATTTTCCGCACGGAATTAACGCCGAGATTCAATAATACCGCCCGCCCACTGTTTTTTGTCGTAAAGAGCATATTTACACAAACTAGCGGCCATGAGATCACCCAGCGTCAATTTCACCGCCTCGCACACACATCGCCCACAATATCGCACACACATCGCCCACAATATCGCTCGCCCAAAAAAACGCCCACAAAAAGTAGAACTAACCGGGACAAATCACAGCGTTATGGATGCCATGTTCTACATCACATGTCGCGTCCTTTAAAAGACCGCTGTGCTTCAACCTCAGCGGAGTTCGGATGTACTCTGCAGGTCGTTGGAGTTGATGTGAACATCTGTAAAAACATCTTGACCATACTGTGACCGATTGGAATTGAAGAGGTGTCTTCGTCGGGACATTTCTTGTTTGCGAGCAATTGGTGGAAAACAGAGGGCTACTGCAATGGGGCCTGTCCTTTCTCACCCTCTCTCGGTGACCAAATACATGTAGCAGACTCGACATTGCCGAAGGAACACTCCACTGCATTATGTGCCCAATGTAAGAAGTGACATACAGATGAGGAGTACCAGACGTTACACCCCCCGCAAGTACAAGGAGAAGCATTCTTACCTCGACTTGCCCGACACCACCTGCCTTCGGAGACTGTGCTTCCACAAAGAGGTTATCACTGAGGTATGCCAGCTGATACGGGCAGATCTGCAGCCTGCCAGCACCATCAGTACTGCATTGTCCGTCGAGGTCAAAGTTACTGCGTCACTGTCGTTCTCCGCCTCAGGTTCTTTTCAGGCCATAGCTGGAGACATTTGCGGACTTGCTCAGCACGCCACACATCGCTGCATTAGACAGGTCACTGAAGCCCTGTATGCACGCAGGAGGGACTTGATCAGCTTCCCTTTGACCAGGGAGGCACAGAGTGAGAGGGCTCTAAGATTCTCCAGAATTGCAAACATCCCCAAGGTGCAGGGAGCAACAGACTGCACGCACATCGTGATGCGGGCACCTTTTCAGGATGCTGAGGTTTTCAGGAACCGCAAGGGATTCCACTCCCTGAATGTCCAACTGGTTGTTGACCACCAGCAAATTATACTGGCAGTGAATGCTTAATTTCTGGTCAGCATCCATGATGCTCACATCCTGCGTGAGAGCACTGTATCTGACTTGTTTAACAATGAGCCAGAAGGTCAATGCTGAATGATTGGTGACAAAGGATATGGCCTCGCCACCTGGCTGAGGACCCCCCCTGCGTGACATCCACATCGAGGCTATAAAACGAGAGCCACAGAGCAACTCGCAATATCGTGGAGAAAACCATTGGGGCTGAAGCAGCGCTCAGGAGGCGAGCTCTAATACCACCCTGAGCAGGTAGTGTGCTCCATGCTACACAACTTGCCTATCAGGAGGGGACAAGAATTGCCTGATGAGTCTGACAGTCCACCTCACCAGAGAGAGGAAGAGGAGGAATGAGGCGGCGGACGCTGACATCGGCCCAATCAGACGGACGCTGAAGCCATGCCCCCGCCCCCCTGTAGACCGCATGAAAGGGTCCATGGTGGCACGATAGCTGCAAGAGCCTTACGTCAGGAGCTCATCAATGATCACTTTTTCTGAAAGAACGTTGGTGTTATTTACAAGGCTGACACACTGCTGGGTGTGCAGGTCATACATCAATGGTGGGCATCACCTTGGTGCCAGTTAAAGTTTAAGTTGATTGAAGTTAAGTGTGATTATACCCTTTGATGTTAAGGAATCACCAGCATGTAATGGTGCAGCCAACTGAGCCAATGTGTTACAAGGTTTTGTTAAATAAAAAGCATTTAAAACAAACATTAGTCTGAAATCATCAGTATTTCTGTACAAACCAACCCTTCCACCCGCCCCCCCGCTTCCCCTCCTGACTCCAAGCTGCCTGGCCAAGGAGGTCCTCAGGCAATGCTTTATTGGGCAGGGGGGGGGGGGGGGGGGGGGGGGTGACAGCCGAAGCGCTGCTTGGACGGATACGGGAGAGGATGGTCCCGAGGTGGGAACGTGCTCCGAGCCAGAAGATGTTGCTGTTGGCTCTCACGTGTGGTTGGCAATGAGGGTGCATCACCTTGGGGTGCAGTGCTGCGCTCCGGGATCACTGGGAGCCCTGTGTCACCAGTGTTCCTGGCTACCAGCTCCAGGGGCTCCTTCATCCCTTCCATGTTATATCTTATTTGTTGGACAAAAACTCAGTGCCAACTATGTTTTTGCTGCTTGGTAGGCTTTTTGCTACTGGTGAATCTCCATCGAGAAGCACACAGCACAGATACACACGCTTTCAGTGCCTCCGAGCTCCCTCTCTGTCTCCTCTTCTGCGCATGTCATGATGACCCTTGATCTCCTGAGCGTTGCCATGCCGTTGCTAAGGATGGCCACACTTTACGGCAGAAGGTCAAAAAGATTTTACGCTACCGCCCATTTGATATCGCTTGCGGTAATGGAAATTAGGTGTTTTGAGAATGGGCGAGAAGCTGGCGATCAGAAAACCCTTTTTTAACGCCCATTTTTGACCGATAAGCACAAAAGTGGAGGTTCCATCTAGTCCATAGAAATTTACAGCATGGAAGGGTTTCTGCCTTGACCACTGTTTCAGGCAGTGAGTTCCAGATCCCCACAACCCTTTGTGTAAAGACATTTCCCCTCATATCCCCTCCAAACCTCTCCCCCAATTACTTTAAATTTATGCCCCCTGGTTGTTGACCCCTCTGCCAAGAGAAATAGGCCCTTTCTATCTAGGCTCCTCATAATTTTATAGATCTCAATGAGGTCTCCCCTCAGCCTCCTCTGTTCCACAGAAAACAAACCCAGCCTATCCAATCTGTCCTTATAGCTAAGATTCTCCACTCCCAGCAACATCCTCGTAAATCTCGTCTGTACCCTCTCCAGTGCAATCACATCCTTCCTGTATGCGGTGACCAGAACTGCACGCAGTACTCCAGCTGTGGCCTAACCAGTGTTTTACACAGTTCAAGTATAACCTCCCTGCTCTTGTATTCTATGCCTCAGCTAATAAAGGCAAGCATTCCATATGCCTTCTTAACTACCTTATCTACCTGGCCTGCTACCTTCAGGGATCTGTGGACATACACTCCAAGGTCCCTTTGTTCCTCTACACTTCTCAGTGCTACCATTTAATGTGTATTCTCTTTCATTGTTAGCCCTCCCCAAATGCATTAGCTCACACTTCTCTGGATTAAATTCCATTTGCCACTGTTCTGCCCACCTGACCACTTGATTGATATCTTCCTGCAGTCTATAGCTTTCTTCATCATCAACCACACAGTCGCTTTTGGTATCATCTGCAAACTTCTTAATCATACCCCCTATATTCAAGTCGAGATCATTGACGTATACCACAAAAAGCAAGGGACCCAGTACTGAGCCCTGCGGAACCCCACTGGAAACATCCTTCTAGTCACAAAAACACCTACCAACCATTACCCTTTGCTTCCTGCCTCTGAGCCAATTTTGGATCCAACTTGCCACTTTGCCCTGGATCCCATGGGCCTTTATTAGGGTTTGGACCCCCACCCCCGGGCCTGGAACAAACCCCCCGGTTTACCTTCCTGTTGGCGTGGGAGGCAGTGCACTGCAGGGATGAATGCACCGGGCATCCAATGGCAGGAGCATGGGGGCAGGGCGGCTGTGGATGATGGAACCTCCAGGAATACATCCAACCAGAGTTGGCAACCATATTATAGTGTAATTTCCTTTTTATCTATAAATTATAAAAGAGTCATTGAATAGAAGTAGAATGCCCCATCACATTTTGATCTAGTTTATTTTATTTTCCCTCCTGCCCTTTGCAATAGTTCTTGGTCAATAATGCCACAAATACTACTCTAGCCACTTACTAGGCCTTTGAGTACATAGACAGTGATTCTCCGTTCAATTTCGCTCCTTCCCTGTGGAGAAGGTGACAACGCTGTCAACGTTGGTAGTTCATTGAATAAATAACTGCTGCAGGAAAGCTATGCCTTACCATTTTCTGGATAATGAAAGAGTTTTTCAACTTTGTACAGCACACAGAACTTGCCTTTTTAAAAATATCTAAGCAATATTTACATGTATATAAAAATGTTTGTTGTGGATTCTAGTGTTGTTGGAACAAAATATAGTAATCCTTTGACTATGGCAATCTTCATCTCTAGTTTTAAGCTCGTTAAAAACACTTTGGTGTCCGTTTTTGGCCAATCAATGATTGATTATTGAAGAAAAAGTTGCTTCCATCTCCAAAATGGATGGCAACAGCTTGAAGAAAGCAAAGTAAGTAATGTTTAAAAGTATGTATCTTTTTAACAAGAGAAACAAGGCATACAAAAGAAAGATGAAGTTACATTAGGTTGAAGTAAAATTAAAATGTATTTTAAAATAATAGGGAAAATGGGACAGAAGAGGGAGAATTTGGTGGGGTGGGGGTGTGGATAGAGTTGTTTTAAATATAATTTAGAGATAATATGTTAGTCATTTCCCTGGAATTAGACTCAGTCTAAGTTTTAAACTATTTTTGTTGAACTAATAATTAATGAACTGTAATAAATTAAGTTACAGAATCCACAACAGTTCTTAAATCAACATTGATTTTTGGCATCTTTCTCACAGGAAGCAGGGGGATGCCACCAGGTAAATACATCTTTCAGAGAGCCAGCACAGGCGTGATGGGCTGGATAGCCTCCTTCTGTGTTGTAGAATTCTATGATTTATTTCCAAGTGATTACAAAAAGAAATGTAGCGTTGTCTTCTTTATTCCAACATCGCTCACACACCACTGGAGTAATCTGGCATCGGGAAACATTCTTACTGGAAGACATCACATAGGGAACAACCTCCTTTTAAGATGATCTCATATGATCATGATAATGGTGTCATCCCCATGGGGCCAACCCTCACCCCATAAAGTGCCTGCCCCACCATGGACCATCTGTTTTTGCCAGATTAGAATCAGTGCTCGATGTTTTCACCAAGTGTTCCACAAAAAAAGGAAGCAACTGTACCATTGGTATGAACTGTGAAATTCTTTGTTTTCTCCTAGTTTCTTTGTAATTTTTTTGTATTCGTCACAGTTGACGAGGTTTCCATCATTAAAACTCTGAACAAATTCGTTAAACTAAACTTCAATGCCTCTCGAGAAAGCAAAGCATTGGCACCTGCAAATTGTCAGCCCACACTAAGTGGGGATCAGTCTCGGAACCTGTCCACAAACCATAGCCTAGAAATTGGTCTCTGGTGGTATCGGAATGGCCGCCCGTTATACACAGCGCCTGAAACTCGATTCAATTGCAGCCAATTCCAGGCGATCTGATACTGCCCCTTTTACGCCACCGTCAGAGATGAACTTCTCGCCCTATAACTCTGATTTATCCCAAGAAGAAGTTGGCCTGGTGTTGGACTACTCTGGCAGAGTGCACAAGATGTAATATGCAGTTTACTGTTTAAAAAGTGGGAAGCTTTTGAGAACTGTGACTTCACAAAGAACTAGTGATTTAAAGCATATTAAGAATATTAGAGCTATTAGAATTATAGGTAACAGCATAATATACTTACCAATATAACAATTACTTAGCAGCTTCTACATTAGTACGGGAGCAATTTTCTTCCAAGTACAAGGATGAGAATTATTTTCCCATAGTATCAGGTTAAGAACACTTCAGTAGAAATATACAAAAATGTGTCTATTAAACTATTGTAGTTAGTGAGTCTCCAAAATCAAAAGCTCTCTCGCAGCGTATAATGATTTTGAGGTCTCAGGTACTGATTTTATTTCAATTACAGAGGGCGACGAGTGCTGAGTGCTACCTTGGCAACAGCAGGGCCATCACGGAGACAGAACTCGATTAGAGAACGTGCACTGTTGGATTTTCAACTGCAATCAGCTGTTCTTCTTAAATCGGTAATAGCATATTTGGCATTCCAGTGTGTTGATGGACAAGCTGTAAATCTGAATTTATGAGGTGAAATTGGAATGGTTTATAACCCTCACTAAGCCTCCAGATTAGAGTAATATCTTTAGGTCACTCCCTAGTGCTTGTTTTTTTTAATATAATAAATGGTAACTAGGAGTGATTACAATACAGTGATCTTAAGTGGTTACGCTGATATCAAAGTTGAGTAAAGGAACTCAACAGTTTTCTGAGATCCAAAATAAGAATACACCACTATGTTATGTTATCATGCCCCGTATCCTTCGCATCCCATTATTCCTGTACCTCTTGTGCTCACCTCTTTACCATCTCCTCCCTCACGTCATTCCCTTCCCCCACTCCCATCCCCTCCCCTCATTCTCACCCAACATCCAAACCTTCCCCTCATTCCTCTCCCCTTAACATCCACATCCTTTACCCCAGCTTGTCATCATTCTCTCTTCCCTTCATTACCCCTCTACCAATGCAGAGAAAGTGGGATCAGAGAGCGGGAGCAAGAGAGAAAGAGAGAAAGAGAGAAAGAGAGAAAGAGAGAAAGAGAGAAAGAGAGGGACGAGGGGGGCGGACGAGGGACGAGGGGGCGGCCGAGGGGGCGGCCGAGGGACGAGGGGGCGGCCGAGGGACGAGGGGGCGGCCGAGGGACGAGGGGGCGGCCGAGGGGGCGGCCGAGGGACGAGGGGGCGGCCGAGGGACGAGGGGGCGGCCGAGGGGGCGGCCGAGGGACGAGGGGGCGGCCGAGGGACGAGGGGGCGGCCGAGGGGGCGGCCGAGGGGGCGGCCGAGGGGGCGGCCGAGGGACGAGGGGGCGGCCGAGGGGGCGGCCGAGGGACGAGGGGGCGGCCGAGGGACGAGGGGGCGGCCGAGGGAGAGGGACGAGGGGGCGGCCGAGGGACGAGGGGGCGGAGGACGAGGGGGCGGCCGAGGGACGAGGGGGCGGAGGACGAGGGGGCGGCCGAGGGAGAGGGACGAGGGGGCGGCCGAGGGAGAGGGACGAGGGGGCGGCCGAGGGAGAGGGACGAGGGGGCGGCCGAGGGAGAGGGACGAGGGGGCGGCCGAGGGAGAGGGACGAGGGGCCGGCCGAGGGAGAGGGACGAGGGGCCGGCCGAGGGAGGGGAGACGAGTGTGTGCCGGGGTGGGACAGCGGTGGCACACCACAGGGGGGGCGGGGGGGGGAACAGACAGACAGGGGGACCGCAGGGGGGGGGGGGAAATGGGGTGAGGGGGAAGTGGGTCGAGGTCGAGGCGGTAAGTGGGGCGAGGCGGGAAGTGGGACGAAAAATTGTGTCTCACCTCCCCACCTCCAAAAAATTGACATTAAAACACCTCAATTTTTAAAAAGAGAGTACAATGATCACCTGAATCACCTGACATTAAAAGAACTTCTACGATTCCAATAACTTCAGAGACACACGGGCTCTCTGATTACAGTTATCCCCCTTTAAAATTAAACACGAATAAAACTTTACTCATCGCCTCATACACTCTGTTCATTTTCCAAAATGTCTATTTTTATCATTATGCAATCTAACTAGTGTTGTCAAATAAAAGTGATTTCTTGATCTGCTTCTTGCTGAAAGGAAATAGCAGCTCTTATTTCAGTTATATATCAGATAAACAGTTATATATCTGATCAAAACATGACCAAGATACACTAGAATTTGCATTCAGAAACTACAGTAAAACTGATTACATCTGATCCGGAAAACAGATGTACCAACGAGTTTATGGCAGATTTAAGAGCTTATTTAAGTATCAAAGTTTAAAATGCTACTGCTGAAAAGAGTTTATTCATTTATATAAACATTATGTACCACTCAGTTGAGCTGAAAAATCAGCCCATGCTTTCCAAATTACTGCTTGTGTTACTTCCAACTGCTTTACAGTCAAACTGGTCATGACCGATGTTAGCTGTAATTTTTGGGGGGAATGTGCGGCCCATTCAAAAGTCAGTGCATGCATGTTTTTTTTTCAATTTAAAAGCCGGATCACAGGCTGCGCGGGCCTCCTGGAGCGTTGCACAGCCGCGTAGCTTAATGGAAACATTGGTCGTGACTAAGGGCAATTCCAATTGTCACATTTCACACCATCAATTTTGCTTTACAGTCGTAATTGTGGTGATTTATGAGCTTCCGGTGACAATGTGAGGACTATTGTCAAACATTACTGCTCAACATTCCCTCATTTTACAGTTGATGGTTAAAGTTCCCTCTGCATCCCCACCCTGAGAGATGACTAATCAACTCAACAAATGCATGAAGCACTTCTTGAGAGTCCTATATCCATATATTTGGAATTTAAAAATTAATAACTCACTACTTTCTGTTCTTTTTAATAAAATGCAAGATTCATTCTCTGTAAATCTTCAATAATTACATCAAAACACATTTATAATTTGAGTTGGTGCAGCTCAGGCAGCTAGATCTTACCGGACATGTCCAGATTACTTGATTTAGCTATGCCTTAAAAGTTACTACAGGCTGTACTGTGGACTGGATGTACACCAATACTGGTTGTAACCACCTGCCTTTTGAATCCCTATCACATAGTACAATCCATCTCACAGGGTTAGTAATGACATTTCTGAGTGCAATACTATTTTTTGCTCTGTCAAGCCCGTGTGGTGGCTGATGTGCAACGGCCACCACGCGTTAAAAAAAATCCACGAACAGGCATCTTCCACCCTTCAGGGTGTAGTTTGGGTCCTTCATTGAAACACCAGTGAACTCATCCCTTTTTGGCATGGAAGCAAGTCATCCTCGTTTCAAGGGACCGCCTATGATGATGATGACTATTTTTTGACTTATTTGTGTCATAAATTGTATTTATATCTTTGAGCCCAGATAAAAATCTAGCCTTTTTCACCCGAGTTTAAACGTGCACAAGAAAAATATATATACTTTCTTTAAAAAGTGAACCTCTGTAATTAAGTACCCCAGTAAACTGTACACTGGGGAGCGTGCCAGATATAATGAAATATGCTCTCTTACAGATCCATATTAATTTCTACTTACCAGGAGACTCAGGTCTGGAAATACTGTTACTATGCAAATCTTCTGTGTCAATAGAATGCAGATCTGTGTAAGATAGTGCCAAACTCAAATTACTGGGCTCCTCGGAGTGCGTAGTCCAGCTGCCTTCTGAAGTAGGAGGCTCTCTTGAACCTGAAAGTGACAACAGAATTTGTAGATTTTTCAAAAAGTTACAATGTGAGAAGGGCTGAGACCTGTAGCACTATAGCTCTATCTAACCATCACTGTAAATCAGTTGCATTTATTGTGCTCAGCAGCTCCAATGAGGACGTGCTTCAAAAACATAACTTTTTTTGAGATACAGATAATGCCATCTGGGAAATGGGGTGCATTTCTTTGAAACATACCCTTACCTGTGTTATACACAACATATACACAGCTGGCGCTCGGGCCACTTTCATTTAATCGTTTTTATTTGCCAGCGACGAGCTCCCAAATCAAATCACAAATTTATTTCACAAGATCATAAAATAATTATGGGTGTGGAAAGCCATTCAGCCCATCGTATCTATTCAGAAAATTTCCTCATTGCAGCATCCAATTGTTTCTTAAATAATTCCAGGGTTTTCAGCTGCACTATTCTATCTGGGTGTCTGGTCCAAGTGTTTATCACTGTGTGAAGAACTTCCTGATAATCAGTCCAAAATGTACTTTTCACTAGTTTGAACCCGTATCCCTCATTTGGCCTCAAATTTGGCAATATTCTGGATTTACTTTTTCCAACTATCTTATATACCTCTTTAAGATGACTTAAATGCCTTCTTTTCAAGCTAAAAAGATCACGTTTCTCCCGTCTTTCCTCGTAACTCAGATTCTAAGACTAGGGCTCAGCCCTTGGCTTCTCTCTGCATATTACAGGAGAATAGCATAGCTTATGTAAATTAAGGACAGGGAAAGAGAGAAAAAGGAAATACTAGATATCTCAAACCAAATTGCAAGTAGTCCAATCTCAAGGTACATGAACATTAATTTAAAACCTTACTAGTGCCTTCCATTTACTGAGATGTACAATAAGCAGTGAATCTTCTTCCATTGAGATGTAGCTTGACCCATTTTATCTGTAGGGTTTAAATGTTACTTGAAGATGAAAGTAGAAAGCAGGGCCCAGCGGGGTGAGGGTCTCCTTCAATAGTTCATAAAATTTATCTCTCGAGTGCCTAAACCATACAGATCAGGGAGGACCCAGATTCAGTCCCTGTTCTGCACTGAGTCAGCTAATATCACCCGGGGTGTTACAATTAGCCTCAGCACTCACGAGTTAGCAAGAGGAAAATCAGTCAGGGTACCACACTCCTGATTACGATCCAGTAAACCCGCTGTTGGATGTGTATTTGTGTTCACAGTGGATGAGGATGAGATTGAGTTTGTTTGTGATTCCCCCCACAATCGATCAAGTTTGACACATAATAATGGCCAGTTGAAGGCATCAAGAAACCAGTACCACTGGAACCATACCACGGCATGAATGTGTTCCAAAGAGGAGTGAGGGAAATTGGCAATACACGTGGAAAAGAAAGATAGGCAAAGGACAAAGAATATTGCTGTTTCTGGAAATCATACAACAGGATGTGTCACACTTGACCAGATTATTTTTAAATTCACTATTTCCACCTCCTGTTTCACACATTCACTCCAACTTCACTCCACTCTTCACCTTTTACTTTCTTTCTCCTAAGACCCCACCACCTGGTCCCTGAAACAGGGAATATACACTGCAACAAAATGGCTACCAATATCCTTGGGAGGAACAAGCAGATTTTGAATATTTTGGTTCTAGAATCTCCAGAAACCCATTTGTTCTTCGGAGTCACTAAAGCTCAGTTATGTAATAAGAAGTCAGAAACTTTTCAACCACCTGATAGACAAATCGTGTTTCCTAGCTTCCAATCATTTACCAACCCAAGTGACAATGCTAGCTCGAATTCCATGTGCTTTCGTTTTTGTTATAATTTCGTGTGCCGAACCATATCAAATATCTTCTGACAAATCAAATCATACCAATCGTTTCCCAGAAATCCTCCCCAGAGCGTTCTGTGGCCTGGCGAAGCGAAGCAGCTGGGAGCCAAGACTGTGCAGGCCGATACAGCCAACGGTGGAGCAGTGGCCGAGAAGCCACTTTGCATTTTGGTGAGAAAGTAGCTTACTCCGATAAATAATTTAGAAACTATTGCCTCATCTTAGAAACTTGTAACTTTGCCCAGTTACAAAATTGCTATCATTTCAACTATTTTGTTAGATATGGAGCAAGACAGGAAAATGGAGTGGAGTTTGCAGATCAGCCATGATCCAATTGAATGGCAGAGTAGGCCAGAGGGGCTGAATGGTCTATTCCTGTTCCTAATTCAGGAGTTACCTCCTCCCCAGTTTCCTTTAATTTTGTAAACACTTCTTATGAATTCTATTCACCTTTCTCCATTTGACCCATCTGTACCTCAATTAGATTCTCCTAGAACAATAATTTTAGTATTTCTACCCATCCCCCTAATCTGTTTTCCTGTCAGTTAGGGGGCTGTAGTACAACTCCACTAGTGTACAATCCCTTTTTAATCTTCAATCTCTAACCATATCAACTCTGTCTGAATCTCTTTTTGTGTACATCAGTCCTCTCTACAGCATGTATTCCCTCTTTCACCAATATTGCCACCACTTCTTCTGTCCTATTTAATATGTCACTCCTAAAGACATTATAACTTGTTTTATTTGTTTTCCACCGCTGTCCAGTTTGCAGCCAAGTTTCTGTTAGTGCTACTGAACCAATATCAACTTCTAACGTAATTGCTTTTGATTCCTCGAGTTAATTTCCAGCATTAGGAGCATTACAAGACATGTACTTTATTTTTTGGTTTGTATTTGAAGCTCCTTTTTGTTGTCCAAGTTAACGCCTTGTACATTTATCTCAGAGGGTTGCTACAATGCACCCTTTAAATAATGCATGCTGCAGCCAGAGTGCCCAAAGGCTGACAGTAATGTGAATCTCTGGGGATTCACTCAAAAATCTAAATGCTAGCCTCAGCTGGTGCTAATCCAGACTAAAATAGCCTCCTCACCCTCTCCAACATGGTCGATGGCTAATTAGCTGAGGACCCAGGTCCCTAAAGGGCTGGGGAAAATTGAATCACTGCTTGGTGGGGAGAAGGGGATTGGAGCTGATCCTGCAAGTTGTCTATGGGAAGAACTCTGTGGTCCACGCACCTGGTCTTGGTCAATGAGGGGGTGGAAATTCAGCTTCGGCAGGGATGCAAAGTTTGTGGCTGTGGATCAGCCATCCATTGTATACTCTACCTGATTTTCCCAAGGAAGATCAGGTGTTGTGTACAACGGGCAGACAATCCTCTACTAGCCATTCTGCACCATTACCAAAGCTGACTTTCAGCCCCTGGGTTCCATTGTGCAACACATCCCTGACAAAATTATAAAAAGGGGTTAAAACTGCCCCTGTCTAGACTAGGACACAGGGCAGCTAGTTCTGACAAGGGAGGCTCCTCCCCTTAATACCAGTCCCGGAATGGCTTAACGGTTCAATAAATGGCATTTATAGTCTTTTAACAGCTGCTCCACTGGTCTGCCAAAAAGCTCTTTGCCATCAAAAGGAATGTTTAATAGCTGCTGCTGCTGTTCCAAATGGAAACCTGACAAACACAGACAAACAGGCCAGGACAAGATTTTCTGGATGATTCATCATGTTTCTATTGTTAAGTCATTGGCTACAGCCTGCTACTACATCCAAGAAAACTGAAAGATTCAGCAGGGGTAGCCACTAATTCCTCAAGGCATGATGGGCGACCTTCTGCACTGCAAGAAACTATCTTAAAGGTTGTTTCGTGTATTATCTTTTAACCCCCAGCGAAGTGGCCCTGTCGTTCTCTAGTGATGTCGATCTGTGAAAGAATGTCAGTTATGCAATTACGGTAAATCCAGTTAATGAGTAGCGAAGCGTTAGGTCAGTGGTCTAAATATATCCATCACCTTTAATACCAAGTCTACACAGGCTTTCTCAAAGGGATTAGTAAAGAATGGGATTGTTAAGAATGGGCAGTAAAGGATTACTGACAGCTGCTTCACATTGTTCACATGAATTCAGGCAAATGATGTCTTTTCCATGTGGCTTAACTCTAACCTGCTGAGTCATGAAATTCTCAAGCACGAACCAGTCAGCACTACACATCAGCCTTCAACTGAAATCATCTCATTCTCACCTCCACAAGCTGGATTTTGACATAAAGAACCATATCAACTAGAGTATGTACCCACTAGCACAAGCGGAGATATACTATACTATTTTCTGTTGGTTACGTTTAAAACCAGAAGTAAAAGACGATGTCAAATGACAATGGGTTAAATCCATCATCAGCATTTCTAAATGCAAAATTATTGGTTCACCAGCAGATCTTCAAAAGAGTTGCTCAATGGTAGTCTTCTGTCTAGAGCATGGGAATGTTGATGTTGCTACACAGAGAGGCTGCAGTAGTCAGAGATGTGGGCAGTAGAATGTTAGCAGCTGGGAGACCGGTTTACATCATGACTGACAAGTGCTGAGATTGCCAACATTGGAATTCCCATTAGAAATGTTTAGATAGAAATTTTACATTGTCAATTTTCACATCAAAGTGATACTAAAATATTATGACAGGAATTGCAGATAGTGTACAGGAAGTGGGTGACATATGCAAGTTTCTTAAACGATAAGGGGATAAGGGGTTATGAGGAGCGGGCAGGGAAGTGGAGCCGAGTCCATGATCCGATCAGCCATGATCTTATTGAATGGCGGAGCAGGCTCCTATTTCTTATGTTCTTATGTAAGATTTTTAATTATATTAGTCACAGGACTACATAATTATATAGACCAGTAGGATATTGAAAATAACTCAATTATGAATTCAGGTAGAAATGTAATTATGGCTTGTGGGTTATGTCTTTTCAATGTTAACTGTGCCCCACCCCCGAGAGGCACCGACGAGAGAGGAGGTGGGTGAGCTCGCTGTGGGGTGGGGGGGTAGAGAGTGAGATCGCTGTGGGTAGGGGTAGAGAGATCACTGTAGGGGGTGAGAGAGACTGGGAGGTGAGATAAACGGGGTGGGGGGGGAGAGACTGGGGAGTGAGAGAGACTGAGAGGAGGAAAGACTGGGGATGAGAGAGACTTGGGCGGTGAGAGAGACTGGGGGGAGGAGAGACTGGGGATGAGAGAGACCGGGGGGAGAGAGACTGGAGACGAGTGAGACTGGGGAGTGGGGGAGAGACTGGGGTGTGGATGAGACTAAAGTGAGTGAGACTAGTGAGTGAGAGAGATTAAAGGCTTTTAGACCATTTATATTGTTGCCTAACACTAGAAAATACTACAATCCATTTAAAAATACATCAAACTATGAAGAACTATAAAGATCTGTGTAATATCAAACAAACCTGACAGATGTGTGTCCATACCGCCCACTTGAGATCCACTTAAGATCCAGTAAGACCTGCTTCTTCAGGACGGTATTAAGGTCCGGTGGTAAATGGATCTTAATTGTGAAACTTCCATTTTGGGCGGTATTTGGGTGGTAATATATGGGCGGACAGTATCGAATCGTTTAAAATTCTGACGGGTTTAGACAGGTTAGATGCAGGAAGAATGTTCCCAATGTTGGGGAAGTCCAGAACCAGGGGTCACAGTCTAAGGATAAGGGGTAAGCCATTTAGGACCGAGATGAGGAGAAACTTCTTCACCCAGAGAGTGGTGAACCTGTGGAATTCTCTACCACAGAAAGTAGTTGAGGCCAATTCACTAAATATATTCAAAAGGGAGTTAGATGAAATCCTTACTACTAGGGGGATCAAGGGGTATGGCGAGAAAGCAGGAAGGGGGTACTGAAGTTGCATGTTCAGCCATGAACTCATTGAATGGCGGTGCAGGCTAGAAGGGCTGAATGGCCTACTCCTGCACCTATTTTCTATGTTTCTATGAATCGTTCTTTAAATCACATTGGTCTCCATCAGGAATAACATATGCTTAAAATTAATCCTTACATTTCTGGCACCTTTTAGAAAATGTGTGTGACTTGTTTAAAAAAAATGTATTCTGGCAACACAGTTTGATGTTAAAATAAACCCTACTGCAGTTAAAAATATATATATACTATTTTAACTACAAGCCCTATTATCTATAAAGCAAATTGTGATTAAAAACTTTATTGCAATTTTGCTATCTATATGTTACAAAAATATAAACTATTTTAACTAAAAATATTTTTAATGTTACTTTTGCTTTGCATGTATTTGCTTTTCCCTCTCCTTCTGCCACGCTTATTTTTTCATCTTGTTTTACACTAGCCTACATTCTGTATCTACTATTATTTTAACTTTTCAGTCACTTAATGCCAAGAGGAAATTCTATGGGGAAAGTCTATGAGGAGTACATTCTGTTCAGAGTATTCCCTCCACCCACCTCTGTTTGAATAAAATAAATTAATAGTACTGTTTAGCAGACATATCAAAGGTCTTTAAACTATTTCTATAATCAAACTCATTTTACTACATTAGTTTAATTAAATTCCTCTTAAATTGTACATACAACTTTTAATATTTTTTTTGTTCGCTGAAAGGACAGTGAATGCCTTTAAGCCACATGCTAATGTTCTTAGAAGTGACAGTTCCACAGTATCAGTGCCATTCCCATTCAATTTGTTCCATACAACAGCATTTTCAGACTAATTTGTAAAAAGATGTTCAAGTCAGGGAACAACTGCCCCCCTGGGTCAAAACCACAAAAGGGCACGATTTCTATTAAAGTTTAACTGTACATCTTTGAAAGCTAGATGGGTATGTGAAAATACCCAAGTCAGATACATTCAACCTAAAACAAAGCCCTATTGCATTCTTTACAAACTTCTCGAGATGGAATTTCCTGTTGATGGACAAGATCTCCTTTGTAACAAAGCACAAGCTGTTCACCAATCTCCTGTTGTTGGCAGGTAATTGAAAGTTATTAGATCAGGTAAAATTAATATGGTATTTTCTCACTGCTTACACAGACAGATTTCAAAAGACAATGACCAGTAGGTTAGAACTGTGATTACAAAATAGTAAAATATTCTGCAGGCACATAAATAAAAGGAAAGTCAAGATGAGAATAGGGCCACTAAGGGATGGTCAGGATAAAAATCACAGGCTGCAAAAGCAAAATGGCAGAACTATTAATAATTATTTTGTTTCAGTATTTATCAGGGAGATGGATCAGGTGGACATGACACCAGAAGTTAAGATTAGAAATGATATAACTGAATTTAAAATAAAAAGGAGAAATATTAAAATAAACAAATCAAACTCAATAGGGAAAAGACAGCCGAGGCACGATTACACACATTTTATCATTCTTTATAAAATGGTATATTGCCAGAGGACTGGCGGATAGCAAACGTTACACCAATATTTAAGAAGGGAGATAGAACATGCCCAGGAAACTATGGACCAGTCAGCTTAACATCGGTGGTAGGAAAAATAATGGAATCATGGAAAACAGAACATCTAGAAACCAAAAACATAACAATGAATAGTCAACATGGGTTTCAAAAGGAAAAGTCTTGCTTGACCAATTTCACTGAATTTTTTTGAAGAGCAAACAGAGATTAGACAAAGTTAATGCAGTAGATTTCCAAAAGGCCTTCGATAAGGTACCACATGATAAACTGATGAATAAAGTTAGAGCATGCAGTCAGGGGACAAGTAGCAGAAATCAGAGAGTAGGAGTAAAGGGTAGCTATTCAGAGTGGCAGAAGGTGGGAAGTGGGGTCCTACAAGAATTAGTGTTGGAACCACTGTTGTTCACAATCTAGATTAGCGATTTAGGCTTTGGAATCAAAAACACAACTTTAAATTTGCAGATGACACCAAATCGGGGGGTTATAGTCAATACTGAGGAGGACTGCAACAAATTACAAGATGATAAGAACATAAGAAATAGGAGCAGGAGTAGGCCATACAGCCCCTCGAGCCTGCTCCACCATTCAATAAGATCATGGCTGATCTTCAACCTCATCGCCACTTTCCTTCCCAATCTCCATATCCCCTTGATTCCCCTAGAGTCCAAGACTCTGCATCCATGGCCCTCTGGGGTAGAGAATTCCAAAGATTTGCAACTCAGTGAAGAAATTCCTCCTCATCAGTCTTAAATGGCCTACACCATATCTTGAGACATTGGGCCCAATTTTCCCCAACCCCTTTTTTCGGCACACTTACCCTAAATGCGCTGACTTTGCGCTCTGGAAATGGTGCCGAAAAAAAGTGGTCCCACCCTGCCCGGTCTCCCGTGTCCTAGCACGGCGTACATAGTGCAGTGCGGGGCAGAGCAACAGCCCAGCGCAGAAAACACTGTCTGCGCGCATGCCCCTTGCCCTCCCAGCGTGTCCTGCGGGCTGTGAGCAGGACCTGATGCTCGCAGCCCCTATCCCTGGCCGAATGGCCTCCCGCACCAGCTGGCTGGCCCACTGACTTCCTGGGCCGAGGTAGGACTTAAATTTTATTTTTTATTTATTGATGGTTGTGCTTTGTTTAGTGAGGAGAGTTTTGATTTTGAGGGGGGGGGGGGCGGGGGGGAGAAAGAGAGTTTTGATGGGAGGTGGGAACTTTAAAAAAAAAACTTGTTTCTGGCAAAAAGGTAGGACTTCTATTTTTATTTGTTATTGATTGATTGCTTATTACTTTTTGGTCTTTGTTTAGTGCTTTGGAAGTCTTGATGCAGGTCCTCTCAGCTTCCTTGTATTTTTTATTTGTTATTAAATGCTTATTTTTGTGCTTTGTTTAGTGCTTTGTAAGTCTTGGTGCTTTAAATGTACTAACCTGCGCCGATTTCTTAACTGCCCGCAATGTTTTTCAGAGCTGGCACCGTACGCTGACCTAAATGGATTTGGAGTAAGTTTTAGCTGACCAAAGTGGCATAAATGGGTATACACATTAAGCGGTCGGCCACTTCAGTGTAGATGAACAAAGGGACCTTGGAGTGCTTGTCCACAGATCTCTGAAAGTAGCAGGCCAGGTGGATAAGATGGTTAGGAAGGCATACGGAATGCTTGCCTTTATTGGCCAAGACAAAGAATATAAGAGCAGGGAGGTTATACTTAAATTATATAATACTTTGGTTAGGCCACAGCTGGAGTACTGCATGTAGTTCTGGTCGCCATATTATAGGAAGGACGTGATTGCACTAGAGAGGGTGCAGAGGAGATTTACTAGGATGCTGCCTGGAATGGAGAATCTTAGTTAGGAGGACAGATTGGATAGGCTGGGTTTGTTCTCATTTGAACAGAGGAGGTTGAAAGTAGACCACATTGAGGTGTACAAAATATTGAGGGGCCTGGACATAGTGGATAGTAAGGGTCTATTTCCATTGGTGGAGGGGTCTATTACGAGTTTTAAGGTGGTTGGTGGAAGATTTAGAGGGGATTTGAGGGAGGATTTCTTTATGCAGAGGGTTGTGGGGATCTGGAACTCACTGCCTGGAAGAGTGGTGGATGCAGAAACCCTCACCACTTTTAAGAGACAGTTGGATGGGCACTTAAAGTGCAGTAACCTGCAAGGTTACGGACCTAGAGCTGGTAATTGGGATTAGACTGGATGATCTTTTGTTGGACAGCGCAGATATAATGGTAGGTACTGCAGGGACTAGAATACGGCCAGGGTGATCTCCTGGACTAGTTTCTATCGCCTGGATGGGTCAGAGAAGAATTTTCACAGATTTTTTTCTCCCCAAATTGGCCTGGGTTTTTACCTCTCCCAGGAGATCACATGGGGTGGAGTGTAGAATGTTTCAGTATAAGGGGTGTCGCAGTTGTGTGGGGCGGATTGGTTGGGCTGGGTGCTCTTTGCCTTTCGCCATTGTTCATAGGTTTATATGTAACCTTTAGGGCTGCTGACCGAGGGCTGTGCGGCTCTTTGTCGGCCGGCGCTGGCATGATGGGCCGAAATGGCCTCCTTCCGCGCTGTAAATTTCTATGTTTCTCTGTCCCCTAGTTTTAGACACTCCAGCAAGGGGAAACAATCTCTCAGCATCTAAGTTAACGTTTTGGGTCGATGACCCTTCGTCAGAACTGGAGAGTGTTCGGAAAGAACAGATTCTTAACAAGCACTGAAAGGGGGAGGGGAAGAAAGAACAAAAGGGAAGGTCTGTGATAGGGTGAAAGACAGGAGAGATTAGAGAGACAAAAGGGGTGATGGCCCAAATTCAAATGGTAATGCCAGGAGTTAGAAAAACATTAGTCAAGATAGGGTGTGAATGGCAGGATAATGACCAACTACCAATAGAGACAAGGAGGAAAAAAATTCCGCAGTCACCCCCAGCACCCCTTCCCACGGCACCTTCCCGTGCAAGTGCAGGAGATGCAACACCTGCCCTTTTACCTCCTCGCTTCCCACTATCCAGGGCCCCAAATACTCCTTCCAGGTGAAACAGCGATTTACTTGTATTTCTTTCAATTTAGTATACTGTATTGGCTGCTCATGATGTGGTCTCCTCTACATTGGGGAGACCAAGCGTAGATTGGGTGACCGCTTTGCGGAGCACCTCTGTTCAATCTGTAAGTGTGACCCCGAGTTTCCGGTCGCCTGTCACTTTAATTCTCCACTCCATTCCCACTCTGACCTCTCTATCCTCCGTCTCCTACACTGTTCCAACGAAGCTCAATGCAAGCTCGAGGAATAGCACCTCATCTTTTGTTTAGGCACTTTACAGCCTTCTGGACTCAACGTCGAGTTCAAAATTTCAGAGCGTAACCGCTGCCAATCTTTGGCTTCCTCTCCCCCTCCCTCCTCAGAGCTTGTTTCTTTCTTTTCTTTTTTTTCTCTCCTCATCTCTAATGGCAGTTGGTCATTATCCCACCATTCACACCCTATCTTGAGTAATGTTTTTCTAACTCCTGGCATTACCATTTGAATTTGGGCCATCATCCCTTTTGACTCTCAAAGCTCTCCTGTCTTCTAACCGATCACAGACCTTTCCTTTTGTTCTTTCTTCCCCTCCCCCTTTCAGTGCTTGTTAAGAATCTGTTCTTTCCGAACACTCTCCAGTTCTGACGAAGGGTCATCGACCCGAAACGTTAACTCTGCTTCCTCTCCACAGATGCTGCCTGACCCACTGAGATTTCCAGCACTCTGTTTTTATTCCAGATTGCAGTATTTTGCTTTTGTCTCAGCATCTGCCCTGTCAATCCCCCCCAAGAATCTTGTATTTTCAATGAGAGTCTACCTCATTCTTCTAAACTCCAGTGAGTATAGGCCCATTCTACACAATCTCTCATAAGACAGTCCTCTCATCCCAGGAATCAATCTACTGAACCTTTGTTGCACCGGCTCCAGGGCAAGTATATCCTTTCTTAAATAAGATCAAAAATGTACATATTACTCCAGGTGTGGTCTCACCAAGACCCTGTACAATTGTAGCAAGACTTCCTTACCCTTGTACTCCAACCCCCTTGCAAAAACGGGAAAAAATGCCATTTGCCTTCCTTATTGCTTGCTGTACCTGCATGCTAGCTTTTTGTGTTTCTTGCATGAGGGCACCCAAATTTCTCCAAACACTAACATTTAAAAGTTTCTCACCATTTAAAAAAATTCTGTTTTTCTATTCTTCCTACCAAAGTGAATAGCCTCTCATTTCCCTACATTAAAATCTATCTGCCACCTTACTGCCCACTCACTTAGTCTATCTATATCCCTTTGAAACTCTGTTCTCCTCACAACTTACTGTCCCATCTAGCTTTGTATTGTCAGCAAACTTGGATACGTTACACTCGGATCCTTCATCTAGATCATTAATATAGATTATAAATAGCTGAGGCCCCACTACTGATCCTTGTGGCACCCCACTTGTTACAGCCTGCCAACCCGAATTATAACCATTTATCCCTACTCCCTGTTTTCTGTCAGTTAACTAATCCTCTATCCATGCTAATACATTACCTCCAATCCGATGAACTCTTATCTTGTGTAATAATCTAATGTGGCACCTTATCGAATGTCTTTTGGAAATCCAAATATACTATATCCACTGGTTCCCCTTTATCTACCCTGCTAGTTACTTCCTCAAAAAACTATACTAAATTTGTCACACTATTTCCTTTTCATAAAACCATGTTGACTCTGCCTAATCATGTTATAATTTTCTAAATGCCCTGAAAATACTTCCTTAACAATGGATTCCAGCATTTGCCCAACGACTAATGTCAGCCTAACTGGCCTGTAGTTACCTGTTTTCTTTCTTCCTCTTTCTTGAATATCAGTTTTAAGAAGACATTAATAAACTTGCAGAATGGTCATATAATTGGCAAATTAATTTCAACATAGATAAGTGTAAGGTATTCGAAGAAAAATAAGGTGGTCACATGGGAAAATAAGAATCTAAATGGGATAGAGGAGCAAAGGGACTTGAGAGTACAAATACATAAATAACTAAAAGTCACGACACAGGTCAATAAGACCATAAAAAAAGCAAACCAAGCATTAGCGTTTATTTCTAGAGGGATGGAATTGAAAATAGAGATGTTATGCTAAACTTGTATCGAACCTTGGTTAGACCACACTTGGGAGTACTGTGTACAGTTCTGCTCACCATATTATAAAAAGGATATAGCGGCACAGGAAAGGATGCATACAGGCCGGGTCTCTTTTCTCTTAAGAGAAGGCTGAGGGGTGACCTAATACAGGTCTTTAAAATAATGAAAGTTTTTGACAGTAGACACAAAGAGTGTTTTCACTTGTGGGGAAGAGCAAAACTAGAGGCCATCAATACAAGATGGTCACCAAGAAATCAGAGAGTGGCGAAAATGTGGAACTCGCTACCATGAAATTGAGGCAAATAGTATAGATACATTTAACGGGATGCTAGATAAACACATAAGGCAGGAGGGAGAAGGGAGAGGGTTATGCTGATAAGAGTTAGATAAGGAAGGATGGGAGGAGGCTCGAGTGGAGTATAAACGCTGTCACAGACTGGTTGGGCCGAATGGCCTGTTTGTATGCTGTATATTCTATGGACAAATACTGTCACTGCCAACATTTGTTTGGGTCGCATATAAATAATGAATCACAAAATTGATTTCAGTTACACTTACACACTAATCACTAACCTGTTGACTGTGGGTGGAGTGGTGAAAGATTTGGCCATGGTTGATCATCAAACCGGATCCATCCACTGGGCACGGATGCCGTTTCTGACGGGCACACTGGGCTATGCTGGCTTCTCATCAAAGGGCTGCTTTGAATGGATGAAGAGGAATGCTGAACTGTATGGTCCAGATAATTATCATCTTGAAATAATGCAAACGAGACTGGGGAATATTTTCCATGGTCTCCAACTGTAGGTCATAAAATTATTAATATTACATCATACCAAGCTTTGTTAATCTCATGAACTAATAGCCACTCACATCAGACTACAAACAAAGTTTTGCTTTAAAAGCAATTGACCTCTCTACAAGAGCAGCTAGTACCAAAAATCGTAACTAATTATTTTGAGTCAACAACAACGTATTTATATAGCGCCTCTAATGTAGTGAAACATCCTAAGGCGCTTCACAGGAGTATTATGCGATAAGATTTGGACACCGAGCCGCAAAAGTAAAGATTAGCGCAGATGAGGGTCAAAGAGGTATGTTTTAAGGAGCATCTTAAAGGAGCAAAGAGAGGTAGAGAGACGGAGAGGTTTAGGGAGGGAGTTCCAGAGCTTAGGGCCTAGGTAACAGAAGGCGATTACAATCAGGGATGCTCAGGAGGGCAGAATTAATGGAGCGCAGACATCTCAGGGGGTTGTGGGATTGGAGGAGATTAGAGATAGGAAGGGGCGAGGCCATGGAGAGATTTGAAAATAAGGATGATAATTTTGAAATCGAGGCATTGCTTAACCGGAAGCCGATGTTGGTCAGCAAGTACAGGGTGATGGGTGAATGGGACTTGGTGCGAGTTAGGACCCGGGCAGCCGAGTTTTGGATCACCTCTAGTTTATATAGGGTAGAATGTGTGAGGCCAGCCAGGAGTGCATTGGAATAGTCAAGTCGAGAGGTAACAAAGAAATGGATGAGGGCTTCGGCAGCAGATGAGCTGAGGCAAGGGCAGAGATGGGCGACGTTATGGAGGTGGAAATAGGCGGTCTTAGATATGCTGCAGATGGGTGGCTGAAAGCTCATTTCAGCGTTAAATATGACACCAAGGTTGCAAACAGTCTGGTTCAGCCTCAGACAGGAGTTGGGGAGAGGGATGGAGTCAGTGTGTAGGGAACGGAGTTTGTGGCGGGGACCGAAAATAATGATTTCGGTCTTCCCGATATTCAATAGGAGAAAATTTCTGCTCATCCAGAACTGGATGTCAGACAGCAGTCTGACAATTGAGACCGAGAAGAGGTCAATAGAAGTGGTAGTGAGGTAGAACTGGGTGTATTCTGCGTACATGTGGAAACTGATGCTGTTTCCGGATGATGTCGCCAAGGGGCATCATATAGATGAGAAACAGGAGGGAGCCAAGGATAGATCCTTTGGGGACACCAGCGGTAACGATGCGGGGGCAGGAAGAGAAGCTGTTGCAGGTGATTCCCTGGCTACAATTAGATAAAAGCAGGAAACTATAGACCAGTTAGCCTAACATCTGTGGTTGGGAAAATGTTGGAGTCCATTATTAAAGAAGCAGGACATTTGGAAAAGCAAAATTTGCTCAGGCAAAGTCAGCATTGATTTATGAAGGGGAAGTCATGTTTGACAAATTTGCTGGAATTCTTTGAGGATGTAATGAACAGGATGGATAAAGGGGAACCAGTGGATGTAGTGTATTTGAACTTCCAGAAGGCATAGAAACATAGAAAATAAGTGGAGTAGGCCATTCAGCCCCTCGAGCCTGCACCACCATTCAATAAGATCATGGCTGATCATTCACCTCAGTACCCCTTTCCTGCTTTCTCTCCATACCCCTTGATCCCTTTAGCCATAAGGGCCATATCTAACTCCCTCGTGACAAGGTGCCACATACAATGTTCCTGCAAAAGATAAAAGTTCACGGGGTTGGGGGTAATATATTAGCATGGAGAGAGGATTGGCTAACTAACAGAAAACAAAGTTGGGATAAATGGTTCATTCTCTGGTTGGCAATCAGTAACAAGTGGGGTGCCGCAGGGATCAGTGCTGGGACCCCAACTATTTACAATCTAAATTAACGACTTGGAAGAAGGGACTGAGTGTAACGTAGCCAAGTTTGCTGATGATACAAAGATGGGAGGAAAAGCATTGTGTGAGGAGGGCATAAAAAATCTGTGAAAAGATATAGACAGGCTAAGTGAGTGAGCAAAAATTTGGCAGATGGAGATAATGATGGAAAGTGTGAGGTCATGCAAAGAGTAAGTTATTATTTAAGTGGAGAAAGATTGTAAAGTGCTGCAGTACAACGGGACCTCGGGGAACTTGTGCATGAAATGCAAAAGGATAGTATGCAGGTACAGCAAGTGATCAGGAAGGCCAATGGAATCTTGGCTTTTATTGCAAAGGGGATGGAGTATAAAAGCAAGGAAGTCTTGCTACAGCTATACAGGGTATTGGTGAGGCCACACCTGGAATACTGCGTGCAGTTTTGGTTTCCATATTTACGAAAGAATATACTTGCTTTGGAGGCAGTGCAGAGAAGGTTCACGAGGTTGATTCCGGAGATGAGGGAGTTGACTTATGAGGAAAGGTTGAGTAGGTTGGGCCTCTACTCATTGGAATTCAGAAGAATGAGAGGTGATCTATTGAAAAGTGTAAGATTATGAGGGGGCTTGACAAGCTGGATGCAGAGGGGATGTTTCCACTGATGGGGGAGACTAGAACTAGAGGGCATAATCTTAGAATAAGGGACCGCCCATTTAAAACTGAGATGAGGAGAAATTTCTTCTGACGGTTGTAAATCTGTGGAATTCGCTGCCTCAGAGAGCTGTGGAAGCTGGAACATTGAAAAAATTTACACAGAAATAAGACAGATTCTTAAATGATATGGGGATAAGGTGTTATGGGGAGCGGGCAGGGAAGTGGAGCGGAGTCCATGATATGATCAGCCATGATCTTATAGAATGGTGGAGCAGGCTCGAGCGGCCGTATGGCTTACTCCTGCTCCTATTTCTTATGTTCTTATGTAGATAAGAATGGAACCAGGCAAGTGCAGTCCCACCCAGCTGGATGACAGTGAAGCGGCATTGGAGAAGGATAGAGTGGTCAACCATGACAAAGGCTGCAGACAAGTCAAGAAGGACGATGAGGGATCATTTGCCTTTGTCACAGTCAAAGGACGTCATTTGTGACTTTGCCGAGAGCCGTTTTGGTACAGTGGCAGGCGCGGAATTGGAGGGATTGAAACATGTAATTGCGGGAAAGATGGGCACAGATTTGGGAGGCGACAACAAGCCAGGACTGTGTTGGAATAGTCTAGAGGTAACAAAGGCATGGATGACGATTTCAGCAGCACTGAGGCAAGGGCGGAGAGGGGCGATGTCACGGAGGTGGAAATAGGCGGTCTTAGTTATGCTGCGGATATGTGGTCGAAAGCTCATTTCAGGATCAAATTAGGCACCACTTTAAGGAAATACAGCCTTAGGCAAAAAAGCAGGAAAAGAAAGGAACAAAATAACATTAAAAGGACCAATACCAACAAATATAATAACATCCCCAGTATCAAAAGATAGTCTAGATTTTGCCTATGGTCTTCTCTAAGCTGACAGTACATCAGAAGATAAAAATTAAATGGTTTTTTTTTACACAAAGTGTTTTTGTTTGAAACTACAAACTACATTCTTTGGGGACATGAAAGCAACAACATTCTGTGTGTATTAGGCACCAATAATTGTGATGCACAGCTCTCAACCTGCAATGTTAGAAGGGTGGAATTCTGGTCCGTGCTTGAGGCAAAAGTGCAGTTTTCTGCAGAAATGGCAAACCAGATGATTTTTTACCAACTTGGGAATCCTGCGCACTACCACTGCTTTTCTCAGTGGTGCTCTTTAATGAAAAGGAAATCCTGATTAAAACGGGACAATTGAAATGTCACACTGTCTAATGCTGTACCTTTTCTGATAAACTGAAAATTATATGGGTTCTGTATTAGGATTATGATGCCCCTTTCCCAGAAAATAATTTAGATCATTTTACCTGCATCTCTTGCATACGCTGTGCATTGTGCATCTTCATTAAAGGAGACCCATTCTGATCGGTGGGTAGCGATCACATTAGCAGATAACATTGTTGTATCAAGTGCGCATAAATTGTTCAATGTGATACCGCAGCAATACTGTGATAGGGCAGCAAAGTTGAAGGTTAACTTTCATCCAAAGCAACTTCGGCAATTTCCTTGGTAACTCCTTGCTTTGGGAAACAAGCATGGTACAAATCCACAAAATGTCACTGTTTTAAGAAAAACATACAAAGCATTTAGTCATAAGGTGAGTTAGGCTGAAAAATCTAATCATACAGCACCAATGACTTTACTTACCTAACAAATTAATTTAAAGCTATAAAAATACCATGCAATGCACTTCAAAATTCATTGTTGAATTACAAATTCGGCTTCCCCCTCTTAGGCTCCAGCATTATTGTTCAGTGGCAAAGCAGGTGCTAAATATAATCTGAACTGCTGCAAATCTGAAATGTGATAATCAGAGCTATCTGCATGCTTACCAGTGTATCTCTCTCTCTCTCTCTCGTGTAGTTTGAGCTCACGCTTTAGGATTTCAACTGTTTAATCAGAGAAAGCCAGGAACACACATTTTGTACAGAATGTTGCTCTGCAATAGAATCACCATGTTTCCCTCCAGTGACGTCACAAAGGGGGGAGTGCTGGCCACAGCCCATTGTTCCGAATCACATTGTCACTGAACAAAACCCCTCATGGTGTCACTGCAGGAGAAACTTCAAACAATAGTTCTGTATCCAGATCGACTCTCACCAACAGATGTAAAAGAATAAAACATTGGAAGGGAGGATGGAGACATACCAGTGAGTGCAGCTTAGCTCCCTTTAAAACACTACAAAGACGGTGTGGCAGTCCAAATGAATAGCTTCTCTCACAGGACTCAACAATGGCTGTCCATTAGCCCGGAACAATATATATTTTTAGGCAAAGTGCAAGATAGGTTTGTCTAATCAAGGAACTTTGAAACAAAATAATCAGGTTTCCATAATTAGTAGTGTTACTAGTAGCACATGCTCCCCAACTTCCCACAAAATTCAACAACTTGGATTTTATAGCATCTGTAATGTAATAAAACATCCCAAAGTGTTTCACAGAGTCAAAGACAATAACCTGACACCAAGCCACTGTGGTGACCAAAAGCAAGATTAAAGTAGCAATTTGTAAGGAGACCTTTGTAGGAAGGGAGCGAGGTAACACGTTGGAAGGGTTTAGGGAAATCATTCCAGGAGAGTGGAACCAAGATGGATGAAGACTCTGCCACTAAGGAGCAGTGGGAGAGGAGGAGAGAGCAAAGGAGACTAGAGTTAGAGAGGGGAAGGTGTGTGCTGGAACATAGGGCTGAATCATAGAAGGTTACATAACAGGAGGCCGCCATTTTGGCCCATCGTGTCCGTGCCGGCCGACAAAGAGCGATCCAGCCGAATCCCACTTTCCAGCTCTTACTCCGTAGCCTTGCAGGTTACGGCACTTCAAGTTAAGGAGGTTGCAGAGTTAGGAAGGGACGAGGCCATGAAGGGATTTATAAATGAGGAGCAGAAATTTGGATACTGCATTGAGGGATAGAAGCCAGAATACATATTCACAATCACACACATACACAAGTCTGCTGAGTATAATGCAAACCCAATCAATAAAACAGTGAGCAATTTGGAGAAAAAAAAAAGTTAACAAAACAAAAATCTTATGCCTACAACGACACAAATAATACAATGTAATCTCTATGTTTCACTTGAAATCATTCAAGCTGCATAATAAATAAGATTATCGCGCAAACTCAATGTAGGGCATGATTCACATATCGGGAATTTAACTCTCAGCATCAGCATCTATTTGAAGCATTGTTCAGTGTTTTCTTCTACTCTTCTAAAGCAGTCTTGCACTGATTAGTGCAGTGATTATGATTCTCAGTGGTGCTGCTTCTATAGGGTCAGTTGGTAATGCTGATATGTAAATAAGCAAATAGACCAAAGGGCCCCATGTTCGGTTTCTGCTCTTAGCTGAGACAGAGAGAGACACACATATAATCAGAGACAAGGAGAGACAGAAGCACAGGGGGGTGGGGTGAGACAGAGACACAGAGAGAGAGAGAAACCGCGGGTGCGAGGGGGAGAGAGAGAGAGAGAGAGTGAGCGCGAGGGAGCGAGTGAGGACGAGGACGAGGCGAGGGCCAGGGGGAGCGGGCACCAGGGCGAGAACGAGCGAGCCTGCGCGAGGAGGAAGAGGGGGCACGGGGGGCAGGCGCGGAGAGAGAGAGAGCACGAGAGAGGCAAAGGCCGAGCGAGAGAGTGGGTGGGGGGGAAGAGAGAGAGAGAGAGAGAGAGAGAGAGCGCGAGAGAGAGCGAGAGAGAGCGAGAGAGAGCGAGAGAGAGCGAGAGCGAGAGCGAGAGCGAGAGCGAGAGAGAGCGAGCGTGAGAAGGGGGGGGGGAAAAAGAGACCGGCGGGGGAGAGAGAGCGAGGGAGAGAGACAGGGGTAGAGAGGGCGAGACACACACAGACAAGGCAGGGGTAGAGAGACACAGACAGACAGACAGAGACAGTGGCGGGGGGGGGGGGGGGGGGCGGGGTGAGGGGAAGAGACAGATGGAGAGAGATTGAAACAGAGACAAGGGGATTGAGAAACAGATAGGGGAGAGAGAAACAGAGACAGGGGGAAAGAGAGAAACAGAGACGGAGAGAGATAGAGGGAAAGAGGGAGAGAGGGAGAGATTTTCAGAGATCTCTTCGCAGAAGTGGCAGTAGGAGTGCTACAGTTACGCCTTGGGTTGCTTGCCCGAGCAGAAGAAAAATCACCCTGTGCTCCCATACCTGTTCATTGGTTAGTGGCTCCTGCTGGAATGAGTGGATGTCAGATGGGGACAGGAGCAGGCTCAGCTGCAATGGGCTCCCCCACAATGGACTGCCAATGCTTATTTTATAGGGTCACACGTAAAGAATGTGCACTAAGCAGAGATACCAGAGGGCGTCCATGGAACCATACTCCAACAAGAGTCAACGTTTTTCCAAGAGAAGTAGAGGGGGCAAAATTGGCAAAGAAAGATATTCTCATTTTAAACAACTGAGACCGTCATGTATGCAACCACAATGTAACACCACTGTATTACTGTATACACACAACCGAGATGCACACCTTGACCACAAGAGGTGAACTTGTGGGAGACACTCCTTACCTGATCTCCCAGGTATATAAAGGGAGGTCCCACGCAGGGTCATCACTTGTGGAGTGCTGTGAATAAAGAGTTAAGGTCACAGAGAGACCTTGTCCCCAGAATGTGCCTCGTGTGGTTTCATGCTGTAGAGTAAGGACTTTACATTGGCGACGAGAAACAGGAACTCGCGACCCACGAGAATGGCCACCGGTAGCACAGAGGAACAGTACTGTGTTGGGGAAGACTGGGACGATTTTGTCGAGAGGCTTCAGCAAAGCTTCGTTACGAAAGAATGGCTGGAGGATGCAGCGGCCGACAATCGAAGGGCTCACCTTTTGACCAGCTGCGGACCAAAGACTTACACGCTCATGAAGGACTTACTAGCACCCAAAAAGCCGGCAGACAAAACCTTTGAAGAACTTAGCAAACTGATCGGGGAGCACCTCAAACCAGCGAGTAGCATACATATGGCCAGACACAGATTCTACACCCACCGACGTCATGAAGGACAGAGCATAGCAGGTCGTAGCGGACCTCCGGCGTTTGGCCAACCTCGAAGTTCACAGACGCCTGCAGGGGGGAGATGCTAAGGGCATCGGTCATGCGGGAATTTTCCGCAAAATAATTGAGACTAAGGATTTGACCTTGGAAGCGGCGGCGTTGTTAGCTCAAACTTTCATGGCGGGGGAGGAAGAGACGGAAATAATATACGCACGCAATTCCGCCTCTAACGCGGCGCTGGGTCAGGGAGTCAACATCATCAATTCGACTCAGAGCCCCGCAGGCTGGCAGGAGCAGTCCCAGGCAGCAACAGACTCCAAAGTAGGACCCCAACAGAGACAATGGCAGGCTGAACGGATATTCACGCCATCACAGCGCACAATGCGGCCCGGGATGGGGCCACTGACACCCACTAATAGGGTACTTAAGAGCAGTCAAAGGGACAGTCAGCGCAGAATGCCTGGCCATAGTCCCTTTGTTCCCAACAATGGAAACTTTAACTCATGCTGGAGGTGTGGGGGAAAACACTCAGCCAGATCTTGCAGATTTCAACAGTTTGTCTGCAGAAACTGCAATCTCAGTGGCCATTTAGCTCGAATGTGCAGGAAGCCTGTAACCAGACTAATATATGAGGTGGAGGGACCAGAAGAGGGTCCTTTGAAGCAGGATGACTTTTGGGGCAAATCGATGGACGCCGAGGTTCAGCGGGTCCATGAGGCGAACAGTTCATACACCAAAACGCTACCAATGATGATGAGGGTTTTATTAAACGGCATCCCAGTACGCATGGAACTGGACACTGGGGCCAGCCAGTCACTCATGGGCGTTCAGCAATTTGAGAAGCCATGGCCACTAAAAGTCAATGGACCCAAATTAGCATGTATTGAGACACAATTACGGACTTACATTAAAGAAATCATTCCAGTGCTAGGCCGTGCAATGTTGGCTGTCACACACAACAGGTTAGTGAATCGGCTGCCGCTCTGGATTGTCCCGGATAATGGTCCCGCACTGTTGGGGAGGAGCTGGTTAGCCGAGATGAACTGGAAATGGGGTGGGGGTGGGGGGGGATGTTCATGCAATGTCATCTGTGGAGCGAAGTTCGTGCTCAAGTCCTACAACAATTCGATTCACTATTCCAACCTGGCGTCGGGACTTTCAAAGGCACCAATGTAGTACTACACATCACCCCGGGCGCCAGGCCAGTGCACCACAAAGCCAGAGCGGTGCCGTATGTGATGTGGGAAAAGATCGAGAGCGAATTGGACCGGCTGTTGAGAGAGGGCATCATCTTGCCTATTGAATTCAGCGACTGGGCGAGCCCCATCGTTCCCATCCTAAAAGCGGATGGCTCTGTCAGGATCTGTGGCGACTACATAGAAAATAGGTGCAGGAGCAGGCCATTCAGCCCTTCTAGCCTGCACCGCCATTCAACGAGTTCATGGCTGAACATGAAACTTCAGTACCCCATTCCTGCTTTCTTGCCATAACCCTTGATCCCCCGAGTAGTAAGGACTTCATCTAACTCCCTTTTGAATATATTTAGTGAATTGGCCTCAACTACTTTCTGTGGTAGAGAATTCCACAGGTTCACCACTCTCTGGGTGAAGAAGTTTCTCCTCATCTCAGTCCTAAATGGCTTACCCCTTATCCTCAGACTGTGACCCCTGGTTCTGGACTTCCCCAACATTGGGAACATTCTTCCTGCATCTAACCTGTCTAAACCCGTCAGAATTTTAAACGTTTCTATGAGGTCCCCTCTCATTCTTCTGAACTCCAGTGAATACAAGCCCAGTTGATCCAGTCTTTCTTGATAGGTCAGTCCCGCCATCCCGGGAATCAGTCTGGTGAATCTTCGCTGCACTCCCTCAATAGCAAGAATGTCCTTCCTCAAGTTAGGAGACCAAAACTGTACACAATACTCGAGGTGTGGCCTCACCAAGGCCCTGTACAACTGTAGCAACACCTCCCTGCCCCTGTATTCAAATCCCCTCGCTATGAAGGCCAACATGCCATTTGCTTTCTTAACCGCCTGCTGTACCTGCATGCTAACCTTCAATGACTGATGTACCATGACACCCAGGTCTTGTTGCACCTTCCCTTTTCCTAATCTGTCACCATCATCAATCGGGTGTCCCTACAAGATCAATATCCGCTCCAGAGAGCGGAGGACCTTTTCGCCACGCTGGCAGGCGGCAAGCTGTACACCAAGTTGGACCTCACTTCAGCCTATATGACCCAGGAACTGGCCGACGAATCTAAACTAATGACCATCACCACGCACAAGGGACTGTTCGTTTATAACAGGTGCCCGTTGGCATTCGATCAGCGGCCGCGATTTTTCAACGAAACATGGAAAGCCTGCTTAAATCCATTCCTGGAACGATCGTATTCCAGGACGACATCCTCATCACGGGTCGAGACACCGAGGAACACTTCCACAACCTGGAGGAGGTGCTACACCGACTGGACCAGGTAGGCCTGCGACTCAAGAAGTCTAAATGTGTTTTTTTAGCTCCTGAGGTTGAGTTTCTGGGCAGGAGGGTTGCTGCAGATGGGATTCGGCCCACCGAATCCAAAACAGAGGCGATTCGACGAGCACCCAGGCCCTGCAACACATCGGAGTTGCATTCATTCCTGGGATTGTTGAACTATTTCGAGAACTTTCTGCCGAACTGGAGCACGTTGTTGGAGCCGCTACATGTGCTCCTGCGTAAGAGTTGCGATTGGTTTTGGGGGGACTGTCAGGAACGGGCTTTTGATCGGACGCGAAACCTACTTTGTTCAAACAAGTTGTTGACCCTGTACGACCCCTGTAAAAAATTGGTTGACATGTGATGCATCGTCCTATGGGGCTGGGTGTGTGTTGCAGCAGGGCAATGCTGAGGGTCAGCTACAACCTGTGGCTTATGCCTCTAGGTCGCACTCTCAAGCAGAACGGGGATATGGGATGGTCGAGAAAGAAGCGCTCGCATGTGTCTATGGTGTAAAAAAAAAAATGTACAACGATGGGCTCTCACGCTGGCTGCTTATGATTACTCCATCCGGCACTGGCCTGGCACTGAAAATTGCGCTGACGCGCTCAGCAGGCTTCCATTGGCCACCACTGAGGGTGCAGCAGAGCAAAGCGCTGAGATGGTCATGGTTGTCGATGCCTTTGGCAGTGCAGGCTCCCCCATCACAGCCCGCCAGATCAAAATCTGGACAAACCGAGATCCCCTCCTATCCCCGATTAAGAAATGTGTCCTGACTGGGGATTGGGCGTCCGCACACGGAGCATGCCCTGAGGAGGTCAGACTGTTCCTCAGACGGATGGATGAGCTTGGATCCATTCAAGCCGACTGCCTACTATGGGGCAGCCAGGTAGTTATGCCCCAGACGGGCAGGGAGGCATTCATCAGGGAACTCCACAGCGAGCACACAGACATTGTGCTGATGAAGGCCATTGCCTGGCCACACGTTTGGTGGCCTGGAATTGATTCAGACCTGGAACACTGTGTTCGCAGGTGCACGACGTGTGTCCGGCTGGGTAATGCCCCCAGGGAGGCCCCACTCATCCCGTGGCCTTGGCCCACCAGGCCATGGTCACACATTCATGTTGACTATGCGGGCCCGTTCATGGGAAAAGATGTTCCTTTTTGTGGTAGATGCGTACTCGAAATGGATCGAGTGCATCTTTCTGAATTCATGCATGTCATCCACCACCGTGGAAAGCCTACGTGCGATCTTTGCAACCCATGGCTTGCCGGACATCCTGGTTAGTGATAATGGCTCATGCTTCACAAGCTACGAATTCCGGGAGTTTATGTCGGGCAATGGCATCAACCACGTCAGGACTGCGCCGTTCAAGCCGGCCTCCAATGGCCAGGCGGAACATGCGGTCCAAATCATTAAGCAAGGTATGCTCAGGATTCAAGGACCCTCCCGACAGTGCCGCCTATTGCGCCTCCTGCTGGCCTATAGATCCCGATCGCACTCGCTCACGGGAGTCCCGCCCGCAGAGCTACTTATGAAACGGACACTCAAAACCCGGTTGTCCCTCATTCACCCAGTCCTAACCGACATAGTTGAGGACAAGCGCAAATCACAAAACGAGTACCATGACCGCAATTCAAGGGGGAGATGTATAGAAATAAATGATCCTGTATTTGTTCTCAATCACGCCATGGGGCCCAAATGGCTTGAGGGTACTATAATTGACAAAGAGGGGAATAGGGTCCTCATGGTAAAACTCAACAATGGTCAGATATGCCGTAAGCATCTGGACCAAGTAAAAAAAAAGGTTCAGCATCGACACGGAGGAACCTGAAGAAGACCATGAGATGGAGCTCACACCATCGCCAGTGAACGAGCAACAAGAGCAATGAGAAGAATGCAGAGTCCCTGTGGTCAGCCTGTGAATGTTTAAAAATGTATAAGAGACATTGAAGTTGAGAACGTGGGAATTGTATAGGGACAGTATAAGCTAACAAACAATTCATGTAGGAATAGCCATGACATCTCAGACTCGAGACTGCGAAATGTTACAACACTAACACATATTGAAACAAAACCCACAGCTTGCAGAAAAACCTCAAGGTCTTATTAAATCATGTTATTAACCTGAAACATTGACAGAAGGTCTTTGTTTAAAATCGGACCATGCTTGGGTCGGCTTATGAGTGGACAAAGGGAAGGAGGGATCAAAAGAGATGGGCTGAGCTGGGATGTCACTCTGGCCCTATCTTGTTATCTTTTGCCGAAAATGTATAACCATCGTCCCTTTACAATGTAACGTCACTTATCCGTAGGGAGTGTGTACGCTCGATCGAGAGAGTATATCTTCTGTCTGATAAGTCTTGCCGGCCGGTAAAATAAAGACTGCTTTGTTTAAAGCACAATAGGTATTCGACTCAGTAATTTTACTGAACCAGATTGAGAGAAAAGAATCTAAATCAACAAGCCCAGACAGGCCGGTATCACCACAGGTGACAGACACTCACGTCAGTGTCCAACAACCAGAGCCCCAACTGCGGCGCTCCACGAGGGAGCGTAGACCACCTGAAAGACTAAACCTATGATCCTAATAAGACTTTGGGCGGGGGGGGGGAAGGTGATGTCATGTATGTAACCACAATGTAACACCACTGTATTACTGTATACACACAACCTAGATGCACACATTGACCACAAGGGGTGAACCTGTGGGAGACACTCCTTAACTGATCTCCCAGCTATATAAAAAGGGAGGTCCCATGCAGGGTCTTCACTTGTGGAGTGCAGTGAATAAAGAGTTAAGGTCACAGAGTGACCTTGTCCCCAGAATGTGCCTTGTGTGGTTTCATTCTGTAGAGTAAGGACTTTACAGAGACCTCGAGTATGCATCACTTGCTATGTAAATCTCCCAGCCAGCTCGAATGAATCTGTTAATGTTTTACTCCTCCTTGACCAGAAGTGTGTAATTAACAGTTTTTAAGCTTGCTTCCCAGAGAGCATACCTGTGCATGACCCAATATTCTAAAACAGAATAAAGCGATTGTGCTGCCAAATTAAACAATACTACAGACCACAAATGGACATTGTCAATAGTCACGGACACAGCATATGACCATTGCATTCAATGGGATTTAACAAGCCTTGCACAATGATATACAAAGTGCTGAGGCCACTTCTGAACAATAAACCGAACAATGACACATTGCATGTGGGCAGCAGAAAAAGAAAAAAAAATTGTAGCCGGATTTTTTTTTTTACTGCCCCGTAATGGATAAACAAGGAAATCTTATTTTAGACTGTGTACTATACTTCCTGGTGAAACGACAGTAAAGACACCTCGTGGCTCTATTGTGGCTGTATTGCACAATGACACTGAACACGTCTATAAATCAGTAGCAAACCCTGGAACTTTCCTTCAACATGAAATTAACTTTGACAAAAAAGTTTCCACACACTGAAGATTGTATTAAAACAGTGAGTTAAAGACTAATTACATTACAATAGTGATTACACTTTCATTGGCTGTAAAGAGCTTTGGAACGTCCTGAGGTTGTGAAAGGCGCTATATAAATGCATCTTTTTTATTTCTAGTGTAATTTAGAGGCTCTAATGGTTCTCACGATTTATTAAGTCACTGGGGCTTCCACCCTCATTTAAGTTGCAATTTGTAACAAGCTCTGAACATGCTCTACTTTCTCGCAGTAAAACATTATTTTTATTATGAAAAATGTTGACTAAAATGCAGAGATTCCTGGGAAACTACAAATTGGATTTGTTTCATTTCATTTGAAGTTGGCGGTTTTAGAAATCGCTGATCGTTTTGTTGATTGGATTGGTTTCACAGGTTGGGAGTTCACTGATATATTTGTTGGAAGTTTTGTCACTGCCTTATTCTATAACACAGGTAAATAATTCCCTGGGTGTCGAGGGGTTTCATTTTAGGGCAAGATTTCTTCCCCTGCTTCATTCCATCCTTTCCTCTTCTGAATGGGCGGACTCATTTTGTGGTGAAATTCCACGGACACCAGCAGCCCTTCAATATCTTAACCAGCTGGCTATTCTTTACACATAGAAACATAGAAAATAGGTGCAGGAGTAGCCATTCGGCCCTTTTGAGCTTGCAGCACTATTCAATATGATCATGGCTGATCATGCAACTTTAGTACCCCACTCCTGCCTTCTCTCCATACCCCTTGATCTCTTTAGCCGTAAGGGCCACATCTAACTCCCTTTTGAATATATCTAACGAACTGGACTCAACAACTTTCTGTGATAGAGAATTCCACAGGTTAACAACTCTGAGTGAAGAAGTTTCCTCTCATCTCGGTCCTAAATGGCTTACCCCTTATCCTTAGACTGTGACCCCTGGACTTCCACATAGCCCAGAGACTGAGCGTCAGCAACTGCTTGAGCAAGGGAGACAATCCTCACCCAACATCCACACAACTGCACTTTCCACAGCAGAAAGGCGTGAATACCCTGGCAGATTTTCCCTTCCAAGGCCCCAAGTTTCCACATGATTTGTTCCTGATTTTTAGGAGCAACTGGTGTAGAACGGAGTATCTTAGAAATCGGAATTCTCGTCATTTAGTTTGCTCCAGTTCTAGTCAGTTAGAACAGTTTCACTTTGGAACAGAATTTTTTTTTTCCAAAAGGGGGCATGTCCGGCCACTTACGCCTGTTTTCAAAGTTTCGTCAGTGAAAACTTACTCCAAACTAACTTAGAATGGAGTAAGTGAAGATTTTTGTACGCTCGAAAAAACCTTGTCTACACTTTAGAAAATCAGGCGTAGGTTACAAATCAGGCATTGGGAATGGTGGGGGGGGGGGGGGGGCTGATTTAAAGGGAAGTTTACAAATATTAAACACTTCAGTTTTACAAATAGAGCCATCATCAATAATAAATGATAAATACATCAATAAACCAATCAAAAAAAATTAATAAGAAATATTTTTTTTTTAATCAATAAATAAAACATTTTCTACTTACCGACTGCAGCACCGGGAGCCCTCCAACAGCGTGCTGGGATGCCCCCTCCCGCCCCAGTGTGTCTCTGTCAGTGTCTCTATCTCTCTGTGTGTCTCTTTCATTCTCTGCCTGTCAGTGTCTGTGTTTCTGACAGCGAGGGGAGGGGGAGGGATGGAGAAAGGAAGGAGATGGGGAAAGGAAGGAGATGGGGAAAGGAAGGAGATGGGGAAAGGAAGGAGATGGGGAAAGGAAGGAGATGGGGAAAGGAAGGAGATGGGGAAAGGAAGGAGATGGGGAAAGGAAGGAGATGGGGAAAGGAAGGAGATGGGGAAAGGAAGGAGATGGGGAAAGGAAGGAGATGGGGAAAGGAAGGAGATGGGGAAAGGAAGGAGATGGGGAAAGGAAGGAGATGGGGAAAGGAAGGAGATGGGGAAAGGAAGGAGATGGGGAAAGGAAGGAGATGGGGGGGGGGAGAAAGGAGATGGGGAGGGGGGAGAAAGGAGATGGGGAGGGGGGAGAAAGGAGATGGGGAGGGGGGGGGAAAGGAGATGGGGAGGGGGGGGAAAGGAGATGGGGAGGGGGGGGGAAAGGAGATGGGGAGGGGGGGGGAGGGAGGGAAGGAGAAGGGGGAGGGAGGCTGAACGGGCCGGGCCCGAGACTTCGGGCAGGGCCCGTCCCCAGCACCAGATTTACAGGTAGGTGGCGTTGGGTCGGGTCGGGGGGGGTGGTGGGAGGGAGGTCGGGAGGAGGGAGGGAAAGGGAGGTCAGGTCGGGGAGAGGGAGGTCAGGTCGGATCCAGTCCGGGGGAGAGGGGGAGCGGGAGTCGGGTCGGGTCCAGTCCGGGGGTGGGGGAAAGTCAGGTCGGTGTCGGGTCCGGTCCGGAGGCGGGAAGCGGGAGTCGGGTCGGGTCCAGTCCGGTGGGGGGGGGGGGGGGGGGGAAGTCAGGTCGGTGTCGGGTCCGGTCCGGAGGCGGGAAGCGGGAGTCGGGTCCGATCGGGAGGAAGCAGGAGCTGGCCGTGGGAGGAGCCTTATTCACACAGCCCCAGTGAGGCCATTGGGCCAGGGCTAGGGGCTGCGTGCTTCGGCCCCTCCCACACAGTTTTGGGCGCCTGGAGCTACTGCACTTGCGCGGCCACTGTAGCACGCATGTGCAGAGGTCCCGGCACTGTTTTCAGCGCAGGGACCTGGCTCCGCCCCCTACAGCTCCTGCTGCGCTGCGCCGCGCCGAGGGCCAGAGGACCTGCAGGGAGCTGGAGAATACGGAGATTTTTTTTAGGCGCACTTTGTGGCGCGAAAAACGGGCGTCCAGGTCGGGACTGTGCCGTTCTAGGCGCGGCTCGAAACTTGGGTCCTAAGTCCCTAAGGGCACAACTGTAGTGACCTTATTTTTACCCTAGCTGAGATCAGCTAACTCACCAACAACTTGTATTTATATAGTGCCTTTAACGTAGTAAAACATCCCAAGGTGCTTCACAGGAGAAATTAGATTTTTTGAAATTTGATAAGAGCCACACAAGGAGAAATTAGGGCAGGTGGCCAAACCAACGATCAAAACTGGAACCCTCTCGATCTGAATGGTTTAATAATGCAACTATCCACTGACCCATCAAGGGAGCTCCTCTTAACTGCTCCTTTAAAAGTAAGGAAATATTTTCTCTCTTCGTTTTTTTAGTCACCTTATGGTACACAGTACAGTCATCCTTCCAGCTCCCAAAGCCATTCGGAATTGGCTAGGAAGATATATACACAACAATAGGAGAGGTGATCTTCCCTTCTACTCATGGTGAAACTCTTTCATTCTTTTCCACACTCTGACAAGGCTAAAAGCACTTTTAGGGTGAGAGCTCTGCGAGAATAGCACTCAGACAGAACTGCAACGTTTGTGCGCCACGCTCTGCCTTTTACAGCACACTTGTGTTTGCCCATTCCCATAGCGGGACCAATGTAGAGACACATATTTTCTGTGCCTGTGACCTCTGCTCACAGGACTCAAAAAGTTGGATCCGAGGCATCTTTGGAGACATGGAGTTTGTCCTGCTTATATGAATGTGTGCTGTCAGCAGCAGGACCACTGAGCTTTGCACACTTTAAATGTCCATCATCATCATCATCATCATCATTGGCAGTCCCTCGAAATCGAGGAAGACTTGTTTCCACTCAATGATTTTGCAGGTGACTGTAGTCCAATACAGGAATTACAGTCTCCGTCATCGGTGGGACAGACACTGGTTGAAGGAAAGGGTGGGTGAATAATCTGGTTTTCCGCACGCTCCTTCCGCTGTCTGCGTTTGGTTTCTGCATGCTCTCGGCGACGAGACTCGAGGTGCTCAGCGCCCTCCCAGATGCTCTACCTCCACTTAGGGCAGTCTTTGGCCAGGGACTCCCAAATGTCGGTGGGGATGTTGCACTTTATCAAGGAGGCTTTGAGGGTGTCCTTGAAACGTTTCCTCTGCCCACCTAGGGCTCGCTTACCGTATGAGTTCAGAGTAGAGCGCTTGCTTTGGGAGTCTTGTATCGGGCATGCGGACGATGTGGCCCGCCCAGCAGAGGTGGTAGAGTGTGGTCAGTGCTTCGATGCTGGGGATGTTGGCCTGATCGATAACACTGACGTTGGTGCGTCTATCCTCCCAGTGGATTTGGAGGATCTTGCGGAGGCAGCGCTGGTGGTACTTCTCCAGCGCTTTGAGCTGGCTACTGTATATGGTCCACTTTGAATCACTCAGCTTCTGGGACAATTGCAGGAATGAGCCAGCATTCCACCATTTGATGCAGTGCTCCTCTATGCTGCTGCCTCTTGGATGCATTTTCTTCTTAAACTTGTGAGGAATGTTTTTCAAACAATGACTGCAGTTTAAGGCTGTAATAATAAATTATTGGCATCTGGATTACAGGATTTCCCAGAGTGCGCATTACAGGGTCCAAAGCAGGGCGCGAGCATTATTGCACCCTTAAAGTCACTACTGAAACAGATGGCAATAGCTTATCTTATAGATCAAACCTGCATTCAGTAATTTGTTTAATAGCAATTCTGAGCTTACTTAAAAAAAAAATCTATTCATGCATGTAGACTCAGGTTACAAAGATATTTTGTAATGGCAGTGGATAATCTGTGGTAACCAGTATAGTACTGTCTACTCTGCTCACTCATTGAAAACCATTCACCGTGTGTCGATGAAAACATTCTTTCACAATTTTCCTTTAGACAGCCACATGCATTGTCATTTCAGACTGAAATCTTCAATATGCATTGTGGCATTCTCCAATCATTGAAAGGAGAAGAAAGTATGGGGGGGGGGGGGGGAGGTGTGGGTTATTGTTCCAACCCCCCCACCCCATTATATTGTGAAAAAAAACTCTTAGAAAATATCTGAGTGGCTCAGAGCAACATCATTACAAACGAGGAGATGTAACTTAGAGCCAGTCTAAGAGCTGATCCAGAGACAACTCCAGGAAACCATTTTACCACCTGGATACATCGAGTCAGGATTGCATGTTTGCTGTGCTAAGCAAATTCCAGGCAAAATATATTTGGTACTTTCTAAACCTTTTAATTACTGAGCTTCGGAAAACTGGTTTTAATCACACAAAATTTAAACAAATACAATCAGAAGACCTGAATGTAAGAAAGTGAGATCAAATATGGTTTCTTCAAATAAAAGTGTTTCATACATGCAATAGCCAAGCACAGATTATAATTACCAAATCTTAGGTTATTGTACTTTTAAGTTGTATAAACACAAACTTAAGTACTAAATTAGCATTGCAGTTTCCAAAATTATACAAAGTCTGCCATAAAATGCAAGTTTGAATGGAAAATGTCATTTATAGTAACAGAATATTTCTTCAGTTTCAGAGTTATGTAACCAGAATCAATAAATTATTTTATTGTCAAAAGGAAAACTGCTGCAGTAAAATCAAAAGAGGCAACTAAGCCACCAATAGCTTGACAAAAATATCAATTCCAAACCCAGGAATTGGCCTTGCATTCTAACCCCAGTGCATCTGTGTAAACTAGCGTTGTAAATCGTTGCAAATAAAGGTAATTCATGTGATTTATAGGGCAAGTCAAAAATGTTATTTTGCATTATATAAAAAAGGATAGGTTCTCCAGGGAAGAAACTCAAAGCTTTTGTGATATGAAACAGATCCAATTTTGGTTTTCATCGTTCTTTTTCTAAATGCCCTGAAGGAGGTCGTTTAACAATTTTCCACAAATGCTGAATTGATAGCATTTCTGTTGGTCCAACATCCAAAAAAAACGCAGATCAAATGATAGAAGTGTGCTTCCAGCAGCTGGTATCTGTGGGAGTCTATTAGACTTGCTCTGCAGCTGGTGTGAGGTATTCAGGTTGCATGCCAAATCCATCAGTCAAACTTCAATCAATCTGTTCTTGGCAAGTTTGTTATTAAAGATGGCATACCCGAGAGTATGTCAGTCCAGGAAAACAATGCTGCACTCAACACAACTTCTGTATGTGCAATATGGAGGAATATTGGCAGTGAAATGGTGGAACATCATCCATTCCTCCCTCAATCATTTGCAATTTATTTTACAAAATCTAAATTGTAATTTGAAAATTGTAAGTGATCCTTTAGAGAAATGTTGTTTTATTTTCCACAAGATTTTGAACATAGGCCCAGAATTTGCTGGAAAAATAACGGAGAGTTTAATGGCACACGTCATTATTAGTGCTTAAAAAACAGCAATTTGTGACGAAGTAAAGATGTGCTGCGAGTTGCGAATCAGCACAAATTGCTGGACGGCTTGCATTGCTCTGCCATTAGCCTCGCAAAAGCGGGAGCTCACCATCAACCTCCTTGAGGGTCAAGGAATTCCTGGATATGAACATTAAATATGAATGAATTTCGCCGCAGAACGTTAGGGTTGCTATGTCACGGTGTAAGGACTCTTTTAATAGGGCGATTTATGTTCCTGCAATGCCACTCAACCATGGAGGTTCAGAAAGGGAACAACTGAAACTGTGGAGTCTCATTTCTGCAAGTAATAAATTATTCCTAGGTTTTTTTAAATTAAAATTTTGAAATTGTTTTCTTACTTTTCCTTTGACTGTTTTTTTCCACTCTCTCGCTTAATCCAAACTTTCTTTCCCTCTTCATGTATCTAATTTGACTCTAATTCACCCCATTTCCTGCTCCATCGTTCCTCTGCTTCTCTATCCTTCAATCTCATTGGTTAAGGAGATACACTGTTGGTTCCGTCGTTCACTTTGGTCCCAGATGTCCCGTTGACCTTGTACCATCAGTTATCAACTCGCACTCCCAGCAATTTGCAGGGCTAAAATAATTAGAGCTGAAAGGTGAGGGAAAAAAATCCAACTCACAGCCCATACCGCGAATATGCCCTGCTCCAGCAAATCCTGGGCCACAGTAAAAAAAAAAAATGTGCCCTAAATACAGAATAAATAGTATAAAAGGAGTGTCACAAGTTCACAGTAGCACAAGTTCATAGTATCACAAATCAGAAGAGTAACACAGCAGCTTTTTATAAATATTACCTACATTTCAAGATTTTACTTTGACACCCTCCCACAGAGTTCTTACTCTAAGTTTTTACTTTTTAAAATACCTTATGCTTTGAGAGACCTCAGATACAGTCAACTCTTTGTGCATAAACAAATGAATTATCCAATAATTGAATTAAGCAATGTAGAGGTGTGAATTTATGGCTCAGATATTGCATTATCAGATTATTTAAATTTTGAGTTGACTCTCAGTCATCATCATAGGTAGTCTCTCAAAATCGAGGAAGACTTGCTTCCACTCCTAAAGTGAGTTCTTTGGTGGCTGAACAGTCCAACACAAGACCCAGTCACAGGTGGGACAGATATTTGTCGGGGGGAAGGGGGGGTGGCACTGATTTACCACACACTCTTTCCGTTGCCTGCATCTGATCTCTTCACGCTCGCAGCTTTGAGATTCGAAGAGTGCATCCCGGATGCACTTTCTCCACCTAGGGCGTTCTTCGGCTAAGGTCTCCCAGGCTTCAGAGGCGATGTTGCACTTCACCAGGGAGGCTTTGAGGGTGTCCTTGTAACATTTCCGCTGCCCACCTTTGGCTCGTTTGCCATGAAGGAGCTCCACATATAGCAGTTGCTTAGGGAGTCTCGTGTCTGGCTTGCGAACTAAGTGGCCTGCCCAGCGAAGCTGATCTAGTGTGGTTAGTGCTTCAATGCTGGGGACGTTAGCCTGGATAAGGACACTGATGTTGGTGCGTCTGTCCTCCCAGGGGATTTGCAGGATCTTGCGGAGACATCGTTGGTGATATATCTCCAGCGACTTGATGTGTCTTCTGTAAGTCATCCATGCCTCTGACCCATATAGGACGGGTATTACTACAGCCCTGTAGACCATGAGCTTGGTGGTAGGTTTGAGGGCTTGGTCTTCGAACACTCTCTTCCTCAGGCCTCCGAAGGCTGCACTGTCGCACTGGAGGCGATGTTGAATCTCCATATCAATGTCTGACTCTCAATACAAGCACAACGTACCACAGGCAACAGAAGAATTAGCTTCTACACAAACCATACAATCTAGGATGAAGATTCTTTCTTCAATGCAACTATATGACGATGGGATCAGATTTGGCTGCCATGCTTCCGTTCAGTTACTCTACGTTCGGGCTGTCGGGTGGAGATAGAGTGTGTTTTTCTTTGCATCAAAGGAAGATTCTACTTCATCCGTTAAATTTTCCTGTGACAAGGACAGTAGGCACTGTTCCATTTTCAGGATACATGGCCCCTAAAACTTCCAGCTGTAAATCGAACAATAAAATCTGCAGAGCTGCCCCATCAGCTGGTACAAGTTTTGGTCACTGGTATCTTAAGATACAAAGGGGCTCAAGAGGAAAAAGTAATTTTTAAAACAAATTATTAAATATATGTATTTTATATTTAATTTTATACTAGCTGCTGTATACAAAAATATGCTGCAAAAAGCATCGTCCAGTACCCATATTACCACACACGCTCCACTTTTATCTGATGAAGAAAGAGTTATAACAAGTCCATAACAGGAAACAGAAGTTTGTTGCCCTCAACTCCAGACCATTTGTTTAACAGTGGGTGGAATTTCCGAAAGGAATAATTATTATTCTGTAGAATCCTCTGACCAGAAATATTTACTTATTAGAAGCTATTCATGCCGCTAAATGTAAGCAAGTGAGGTTGAGTGACTTGTAGCCTTTTGCTTGGTTAATGAAAGGAAGAGGTTGAACGACACTCAGGGAGGTCAGGGCTAATGGAAACAAATGACACTAAAGGCTCATTTTTTCCCTGGTGATTTGCGCCGTTTTTTTGGCACGCGCCGCTTTTTTTTCGCCTAAATTTTAAAATCCAAATTTCCCCAAAGATTGTGCGCCAGTGTAACGCAGTTAGTTACAATTTTTTAGGTTAGTTTTTTTTTGGTGTCTGATGTCTGTGCCAGTTTTTCACAATTATGCACATTTGGCCAACTTACATTTCGCCTAGGAGGACGCAAGTGACCACCCCCGAAAAACTTTCTGGGCACTTAAGAAAAACCAGCACACATTAAAAAATCAGCGCAGAAAGACGTCATTGTTTTTATGCAGAGTTTTGGAGGGAGTCAAGAATACATTAAATATGCATCAAGTTTAAAGTTTTCAAACTTAACACGCAGAAAATGGAAGTTTCATGGAATTCTTTAAGGTTTGATTTTTTTTTTTAAATAAAAAGTGCCACGCCACCGCCGAACATCTCCAAACTGCGCTCCACAAGAACTCGGGGCTCAGCTTGAAAGGAAGCCTGGGGGGGGGTGGGGGTTGGGGTTTGTGGAAGGCGAACTGAAGGCATGAGAAGCCTTACAGTATGCATCAAGTGAAGCCCCGGGAGAGGGGGACGGGGGGGGTGGTGGTGTTACCTGATCATTACCCATGTTCAGACATGTGTGTGGTGCACACTAGGGCGTTAACCTTGCGGAGAGAGACAACAAAGAACCTTGTCCTGCCTGCCGTTTTGAGCTTCTTGCAAAGGTACAATTTGATCACCTTGGCAATACTGACAATGCCATACCTTGTGCAAGCCTTCTGCATGAGGGTGCTGCGGAGGAGACAATTGATTCGACATCATCGCATGAGGAACCTCCAGAGCACGTAGGATGATGGGCAGGAGGCCTTATCCACGTCGGGTACATCGAGACAGGCGTTCGTACCTGCACCCGAGTGATGCAGACTGTGTCAGAAGGCTGCGTTTCCGCAAAGAAGTTGTAAGTGAGATCTGAGAGTTAGTAAAAGCAAACCTGCATCCTAGCAACATCAGGAGGACTGCTTTGTCAGTTGAAGTGACAGTTACAGCTGCACTTTCATTCTTTGAAATTATTTGCATCTGGATCGTTCCAGGCCTCAACTGCCGATGAGTGCTCCATTTCTCAACATGCAACACAGATCTGCATTCGGCAGGTGACTGTACTATATGCCCGGAGGAATGACTACATAAAGTTCCCCATTATCACCCAGGCAATGCGTGAAAGGGCTGTGGGCTTCTCCAAGATTGCTGGCTTCCCAAAAGGTACAGGGCTGCATTGATTGTACCCACATCGCCTTGCGAGCACCTTGGAACAGAAAAGGCTACCACTCCGTTAATGTACAACTCGTGTGTGATGACATGCATCGCATCATGTCAGTTGATTCAAGATACCCTGGGAGCACCCATGATGCGTTCATCCTACGCGAGAGCGCTATATCGGTCATGTTTCAGCAGCAGCCAGAAGGGCAGAGCTGGCTACTGGGAGACAAAGGGTATGGCCTCGCCACCTGGCTCATGAGCCAGTGGATGTGGTGTATTTGGACTTCCAGAAGGCATTTGACAAGGTCCTACATAAAAAGTTACTGCACAAGATAAAAGTTCACAGGTTGGGGATAATATATTAGCATGGACAGAGGATTGGCTAACTAACAGAAGAGAGAGAGTCAGGATAAAGAGTTCATTCTCAGGTTGGCAATCAGTAACTAGTGGGGTGCCGCAGGGATCAGTGCTGGGACACTAACTATTTACAATCTATATTAATGACTTGAATGAAGGGAGAGAGTGTAACGTAGCCAAGTTTGCTGACGATACAAAGATGGGAGGAAAAGTAATGGGTGAGGAAGACAAAAAAAATCTGCAAAAGGACAGACAGGCTAAGTGAGTGGGCAAACATTTGGCAGATGTTGTAAAGTGTGAGGTTATGCACTTTGGCAGAAAAAAAAAATCAAAGAGCAAGTTATTATTTAAAATGGAGAAAAATTGCAAAGTGCTGCAGTACAGCGGGACCTGGGGGTACTTGTGCATGAAACACAAAAGGTTAGTATGCAGGTACAGCAAGTGATCAGGAAGGCCAATGGAATCTTGGCCTTTATTGCAAAGAGGATGAAGTATAAAAGCAAGGAAGTATCACTACAGCTATACAGGGTATTGGTGAGGCCACACCTGGAATACTGTGTACAGTTTTGGTTTCTATATTTAAGAAAGGATATACTTGCTTTGGAGGCAGTTCAGAGAAGTTTCCTTCCGGTGAGGTTGTGAGGAAAGGTAGAGTAGGTTGGGCCTCTACTCATTGGAATTCAGAAGAATGAGGTGTGATCTTATTGAAACACAAGAGATTTATGAGGGGGCTTGACAAGGTGGATGCAGAGAGGATGTTGCCACTGAAAGGGGGGACTAGAACTAGGGGGCATAATCTTAGAATAAGGGGCCAACCATTTAAAACTGAGATGAAGAGAAATTTCTTCTCTGAGGGTTGTAAATCTGTGGAATTCACTGCCTCAGAGAACTGTGGAAGCTGGATCATTGAATAAATTTAAGACAGAGATAGACAGTTTCTTAACCAATAAAAAAATCAGGGGTTATGGGGAACGGGCAGGAAAGTGGACCCGAGTCCATGATCAGATCAGCCAAGATCATATTAAATGGTGGAGCAGGCTCGAGGTGCCATATGGCTTACTCCTGCTCCTATTTATTATGTGCTTATGACGCCCCGATGCTTAAGCCGGACGGAAGCTGACCGGGAATACAACATGCCGCACATGCGACGCACAGCATAATAGAGATGACCATTGGCATCTTGAAACAGCATTTCTGATGCCTGGACCATTCCAAAGGCTACTTGCAATACTCCCCTGAGATTGTCAGTCAGTTCACTGTTATGTGCTGCATAACTTAACCACCATGAGGCAGCAGCAGTAGAAGACCCACCAGAGGTGAGAGTGGCTGATGATGATGATGAAGATACAGATGAGAAGGAGGAGGAGAACGATGAGAACAAGGAAGCCATGCAACTACCTGAACCCGGAGTACGACGACGGAGGAGGGCGGGCCGTCGTGCTCCTTTAACGATTGCTTGAGCCTTGCGCCAGCAGCTCATCCATGAACGCTTTGCTGCCTGAAGGCTCAGCAACAACTATTCCAAATGGACCATGTATACTGTTTGGACCTGTTCCATAATGTTGTGTTGTGTTAATGGAACAAATGATGGAAATGATTCTTGTTTACTTCAAAAAGTTGTGTTAATAATGGAACAAATAATGTAACTGATTCAGTTACAATGTAAAATATATTTTATTCAAAAGTTTAACATTTTTTTGTACTTAACTTTAATAAAAATATTCTTGTATCAAACTTTAGTTTTCAGTAAAGATCACTTACAAACTTTATCACTTAAAAACTTTAAAACTTGTAAATTTACATAACTTACAAAAAACTTTTAATTTGAGAACAGTTACAACTGTAACAATAATAACAGCAGCTCCTCCACCTTATTCTAAGACCGCCCGCTGCACTTGGTCTTGGTGACTCCACCCCGCCCGCAGGCGCTGGCGCAGTGTTTCTCGGGTTGATACCAAGCTTATTCTTTTGAACATCTCGGGTAATGCGCACTTCTTGATGGGGGGGCAGGCGGTAATGTGGAGAGCCGGGCTTGGGCCTCATTCCGTCAATGAGCACGGGGTGTGGGCGTGTTCCCTTATTGCAACAGCTAACTCCAACATCCTCTCCCTTATGTGCCTTGACAGTCTGTCAACTACCTGTAACATTCCCTCCCTCATGTTCACTGACAGCGCATCAGCTACCTGCGACATTCCCTCCCTCATGTGCACCGACATTGTATCCGCTGCCTGAGACATTCCCTCTTCATGTTCCCGAACAGTGTTCCCATTTCTCGAGAGTGGTGTTACTTCTCCAGACAGTCCCGATACCTCATCATCCACTGATGGTGTCCAGGAGTGATCATACAAGGTCAATGCTCTCCGCACTCATTGCCATCATCAGAACCACATCGGTTACATCCTGCACCTTAGGAGAGCGCTGTCAAGCTCTCCTTCCCCTCCTCACTCTGGATGTGCCTCACTGCACCCCACTGGGACCCACAGCCTGAGATGGTGGGACCCTGGGTGTGCTTCACTGCACCCCACTGGGATCCGCAGCCTCGGACAGTGGGAAACCATGGAATGTCCCAGCAACACTCGCACCACTCAGGAAAGGTGCTGGCACCTCAACCTCCTCCAGAGTACAACAGTGGGGGCTTCATCCATCACCTCCCCCCTCACCCCCATGCTCTTCATCTGGAAGGTGGGATTGGAAGATGTTCTCCTCTTCAGGCTCCTCCGCATCTGAATCTTCTTTTGCATAGTCAGGGTTAACCTCAAGTTTTGCAAAATATAACAGAACAGACAAATGGTTAGCAGCAGAGGAGGGGGCAGGGTGGGTGGCATGAGTAGGTTCACACAGCGCAGGCAGTAGGCTGATCTGAAGGACCACGATGAATGATAGCACATTGCATCAACTGAAGCCTAGCTGACAGATATCCCCATGAACCGAAGCATGGCTAGCCCGCGCAGTACTTAACATTTAGCAAAGCCGGACTGTGGAATTTGCAGGACTTGCCCTCTTCCTCGAGTGTGGGCCCAGCTTGTGCAGTGGTGGTTGCTTTTCTCCAGGCAGGACCCATCAAAGCAGCGACCCTCTCTTCCAAGGGTGTCAGTGAGTGCAGATTTGCCAGGCCTCCTCCTGTTCGAGTTCTTTCCCATTTGTTGTGTGCCACCTGCCTCTGTAAAGATGAAAATATAACTTTTTAGAGAGGGTGTCTTTCTGCTGGGTGGGACATATGCAGATTGTCACATTTACAATTGCAATTCCATTGAATAAGTGAAAATATTACTTACACTAACTACTTGACCAAGGTCCTGCCACTTCTTTTTGCACTTGCCTCCAGACCACGGGGTGGTCACCATTACACAGTAATCTTCAGCAAGTTGGTTCCAGCGTTTCTTCATTTCTTTTGGTGAAACTTTTGTGTGACCTCTGCTGGTGTCCAACTCCTGCCATCTGTCCTCAATCACAGTAACTAGTGCCTCCACTTCATCCTGTGAGAAATTCTTGGTCCTTGAGCCGCGTTGCATCTTGTATTGCAGCTTTGATTTTTCCACTGGGAATTAAAGTTCTCACACACAACTGGCTCTTTAAAAATGGCCGAATGCAGACCGGGAGCTGTACTGGGCATGCACGCCATAGCAATCACGTCAAATATGTCCTTTTTTTTCCCACGCATGCGCAGGAGGGGGAGGGCATCATTTTTTCGGCGCAGACATTAGGCTCCAGCCCCCGAAGATACATTAGGCTGCGCGCCCCCAAATTCAAAAAATAGAATGGGGAAACTTGATACCTATTTTTTTTTTGGAGTAGTTGGGATCAAGAAAAGCGTGTGTAACTCTGGCAATATGCCAAAAAACAGCAGTAGGGAACATTGAGCCCAATGCGTTTATTCCTAAAGATATTTTTTATTTCTGTTTAAGAACATAAGAATTAGGAACAGGAGTAGGCCATACGGCCCCTCGAGCCTGCTCCGCCATTCAATAGCTGATCTTCGACCTCAACTCCATTTCCTGCCCTGTCCCTATATCCCTAGTTCCCCTGGCGTCCAAAAATCTATCTATCTCAGCCTTGAATATACTCAAAGACTGAGCATTCACAGCACTTTGGGGCAGAAAATTCCAAAGATTTACAATCATCTGAGAGAAGAAATTCCTCCTCATCTCTGTCTTAAAAAGCCGGCCCCTTATTCTGAGACTGTCCTCCCTAGCTCGAGACTCTCCAGCCAGGGGAAATAATCTCAGCATCTATCCTGTCAGTCCCCCTCAGAATTTTATATTGTTCAATGAGATCACCTCACATTTTTCTAAACTCCGGAGAGCATAGGCCCAATCTACTCAATCTCTTCATAGGACAACCTTCATCCCAGGAATCAATCTAGTGAACTCACCGCCTCTAAGGTAAGTGTATCCTTCCTTAAATAAGGAATCCAAATCTGTGCACAGTACTCCAGCATCCACCCCATCTGCAGTCTCCAAAGATCTGCTTCATCTCACACACATAGAAACAGTGACAGCAGTCACAGAAAAATTCATAACCAAGATTCCCACACCTCCCAAAAGGAAGGCATGTAGTGGCAAGGAGCTTTCAATAGAGAGAAAATAGAAAATCAACACAAAAATCTCAAAGGAAAAGATTTCCCAAAGTAAAAAAAAAAAAGGCTTGATTTTGCAGCAATAGAAGTTTACAGCAGTCAATCAACCTTTCGTGTCTTAGGTGGCTCTCTCCCCATAGTCCTTCATCTTCCTCTGCTTCAAACATTTAGCCAATTTTCCCTTAAACGATGTCTGCCTCAACCACTGCGTCACAAAGCGGTCTATGCTCCAAAAAACTATTAGATAAAGAAATTTATGCCAATTCTCTCCTCACTTTCTTAGAACATAAGAATTAGGAGCAGGATTAGGCCACTCGAGCCTGCTCTGCTAATCAGTAAGATCATGGTTGATCTTCTACCTCAACTCCATTTTCCTGCAGTATCCCCATATCTCTTAATATTCAAAAATCTATCGATCTCTGTCTTGAATCTACTCAACGACGTCAACAACTGAGCATCCACAGCCCTCTGACGTAGAGAATTCCAAACATTCACCACCGTCCGAGTGAAGAAATTTCTCCTCATCTCAGTCCTAAATGGCCGACACCTTATTCCAAGACTGTGACCTCTGGTTCTAGATTCCCCAATTTTGCCAGCACTCCGCCCCAGCGGTACCGGGCACGAAGATTGACCGACTACCGAAAGACCGCAGAGAATTGGGTGGTCCACCAATTTTGGCCCCCAGGTGTGGCCCTTTACAATTGCGGTAAGATATCTTTACTCTTATACTCAAATCCTCTTGCAATAAAAGCCAACATACTATTTGCTTTCTTAATTGCTTGTTGTACCCGCATGTTAACTTTCAGTAATTAGTGTACAAGGACACCCAGGTCCCTCTGAACACCAACATTTCCCAATCTCTCACCATTTAAAAAATACTCTGTTTTTCTATTTTTCCGACCAAAGTGGATAACTTCACATTTCTCCACATTATATTCCATTTGCCATGTCATGGTCTTGCCCATTCACTTAGTCTGTATATATCCCCATGAAGCCTCTTTGCATCCTCCTTACAACTTACATTCCCACCTAGCTTTGTATTACAGGTGCAGTGTCGAGAATCTGGAGTTCCGGAGTCCAGAATGCTCCGAAATCCAGAACGATCGGTGGCAAGGTCGTCGGGAATCCATAAAATGTTCCGGAATCCGGACCCTACGACCCTGCCGACCTCGGGGCCCCGCCGCTGCCCGACCTCGGGCCTCGCCGCCGCTCGCCTCGCCGGCCTGACCCACAACATACTCGGCAGGAATCCCCCCCCCCCCCACCCACCCACCCCCCCTTTGACGTTCTGAAGTCTGGAAATACCCGAACCTGGGCTTGGGTGTTTCCGGAATCGTGACGTCAGAAAGCAAATCGAAAATCCAGAAAAGCCCGGAATCCGGAACGGCCTCAGTACCAAGGGTTCCGGATTTTAGGCGCTGCACCTGTATCAGCAAACTTGAATATATTACATTTGGTCCCCTCATCCAAATCATTGATATAGATTGTGAATAGCTGAGGCCCAAGCATCGATCCTTGCGACACCCCACTAGTTACAGTCTGCTAACCCGAAAATGTCCCGTTTATTCCTACTCTTAGTTTTCTGTTCATTAACCAATCCTCAATCCATGCTAGTATGTTGCCTCCAATCCCATGAGCCCTAATTTTGTTTAATAAATTCTTGTGTGGCACCTTATCGAATACCTTCTGAAAATCTAAATACACTACATCCACTGGTTCCCCCTTATCTATTCTGCTAGTTACAACCTCAAACAATTTTAACAAATTTGTCAAACAAACATAAATCCATGTCGACTCTGCCCAAACCTATTATTATTTTCTAAGTGCCCTGTTACCACATCCTTAATAATAGATTCTAGCGTTTCCTCTACTACTGATGTCAGGATAACTGTCTGTAGTTCAGTTTTCTCTCTCCCTCCTTTCTTAAATAAATACTGGGGTTACATTTGCTACCTTCCAATCCATGGGAACCTTTCTAGAATCTATGGAATTTTGGAAGATGACAACCAATCCATCCACTATCTCTGGAGCCACCTCTTTCAAAACCCTAGGATGTAGCCCATCAGGTCCAGGGGATTTATCGGCTTTCAGTCCCATTAATTTCTCCAGTACTATTTTTTACAAATACTAATTTCTTTTCAGCCCCTCATTCTCACTATACCCTTGGTTCTCCACTATTTCCAGGAGCTTTTGTTTAATTTCTCTGCCATTTCGTTATTCCCCGCGATGAATTCTCCTGTCACAGCCTGTAAGGGACCCACATTTACTTTTGCTAATCTTTTCCTTTTTACATAACTATAGAAGCTTTTATATTTTTGTTTTGTCTCTCACTAGTTTACCCTCATATTCTATTTTCCCTTTCTTTATCAATTTCTTGGTCCTCCTTTGCTGAATTCTAAAATCCTCGGCTTCCTGCTCTTTTTGGCAACATTATAAGCCTCATCCTTTGATCTAATCTAATAAAATCAGTGACAATTTTAAACTGATGACCCTTTATCTATGTTTTTACTCAGGCTGTGCTCATGTGTTGTGTAATTTTAAAGGTATTTATTATTACATGAGTGGTAAAATCTACCTATGTTATTAAAAGGCTAGCATACGGCATGTATTTCCTGTACATAAATTCCATTTCCTCTCCACAAACCTGAACTCCCATTGTCATGCTTTTCTGCTAATGTTTACAACTGTAAGTTGGAATGTCACGATTTTCCATTCCATTTTGCTATGTCAACTTCAAGATGTGGTCAGGCTCTGAAATCTTTTTCCAATCATGTATATAAAAAAAAATCTGTGTGCACAAACTAATCAGGAACGACACCTCAGGTAAGTTAGTGGTATGCTAAAAAATGAGAAAGTGTAGCCTAAAAAGTGTATTTGCTTTGGGAACAGAATATAAAGTTTCAGTTATGCTCAATAACACTTACGAATTTATTCATTTCCTAAAGTGAGTACATCTAGAGAAGACAGTATTTTATCCTCACTGCTATCATGTTAAGATAACATACAACATTGAGCACTGCAATTACAGTCCACGCCAGATAATTTAAAGTCATTTCATGAATTATCCACGAACTTGATTTGAGCAATTGTATTAAAATGGCACCGGAGGCTTTTTTTTTTTGCTCTGTTAAAAATTGAATTAAGTGGCTTCAATGTAATGCAAGTAGGTGTATTCAACAAGATGCTGTCTACCTACATTATCTATTTTAGTTTAATATTTTTAACTCACTATCAGTTATAGTAGATCACTGAAGTGATAATGCAGTCATTCAATCCTGGTCACAAAATCTCTACTTAGTCTCTTATTTTAGTGGATTTTACCAAAGGTGAACTAAAACAAGGCTTACTTAATTTTGTGTTTTTGCATCAATATTCACCAGTAAGGGTAACAGTGCAATAGCAGAAATGGCAAAAAAACTGAAACTGATTTAAAAAAATAAGAGCATCATGATGTTCTACAATAATATTGAAAACAAGGTGGCAGTCTAACACTGACAGGGGGTCATTCTGACTTCAGGTGATAGTGTAAAACGGTCGATATTGAATCAGCCGCCCGTTACACATCTCTCCCGATTTTCACTTCCATTAACGCCAAGCATGTTCAGCACGATTGCCTCGGAGCTCATCAAACTAAGATACGAACCTTTTGGAGCATCTAGGCCGCAAAAGAAGAATGATGTTTCTCATCATCATCATATCGAGGAAGACTTGCTTCCACAGGAATTACAGTCTCTGTCACAGGTGGGACAGACAGTGGTTGAGGGAAAGGGTGGGTGGGACTGGTTTGCCGCACGCTCCTTCTGCTTCCTGCACTTTTTTTCTGCATGCTCTCAGCGATGAGACACGAGGTGCTCAGCGCCCTTCCGGATGTACTTCCTCCACTTAGGGCGGTCTTTGGCCAGGGACTCCCATGTGTCGGTGGGGATGTTGCACTTTATCAAGGAGGCTTTGAAGGTGTCCTTGAAATGTTTCCTCTGCCCACCTTGGGCTTGCCTGCCATATAGGAGTTCCGAGTAGAGCGCTTGCTTTGGGCGTCTTGTGTCAGGCATGCGAACAATGTGGTCCGCCCAGGTGAGCTGGTCGAGTGTGGCCAGTGCTTCAATGCTGGGGATGTTGGCCTGGTCGAGGACGCTAATGTTGGTGCGGCTATCCTCCCAGGGAATTTGCAGGATCTTGCGGAGACATCATTGGTGGTATTTCTCCAGCGATTTGATGTGTCTACTGTATATGGTCCACATGTCTCAGCCATACAGGAGGGCGGGTATCAACGCAGAGCTCCTGCACGGCAAACGAGCCAAAGGTGGGCAGCGGAAACATTACAAGGACACCCACAAAGCCTCCCTGATAAAGTGCGACATCCCCACTGACACCTGGGAGTCCCTGGCCAAAGACCGCCCCAAGTGGAGAAAGTGCATCCGGGAGGGCACTGGAGCACCTCGAGTCTCATTGCCGAGAGCATGCAGAAATCAAGCGCAGGCAGCGGAAAGAGAGTGCAGCAAACCAGTCCCACCCACCCTTTTCCTCAACGGCTGTCAGTCCCACCTGTGACAGTCTGTGGCTCTCATATTGGACTGTTCAACCACCAAAGAACTCACTTCAGGATTGGAAACAAGTCTTCCTCGATTCCGAGGGACTACTATGATGATGATGATGATGATGATGATGATGGAGGTAGATTTTAGGGCCTGATCTTTGAACATTCTAAAGCAATCCAAGCAGCAGTAAACCACATAAAAAGAACAGGTGCTAGATGGAAAAACATGCTAAACTTATCACTCAATAAACAAGGTGACATGACAAAGAGTGAGAAGATACTAATATTTCACATGGAAAACAACTACAAGTACAGGGTGCTGAAACCGCTAATAACTATTTAATGACAAACACTAAATTGTTGTCAGATGTTTGAGCTGCATGATTATACACCTACAACCTTCAAAACATTTATGTGGCAAGAAATATCATTAGTTCCTTACAAACCCATTCACTAGATGCAGTACCTAATGAAAAAGATGCCAATCCTGTTTGTGTCAGAGGAAGCCTATGTTATCTGACATAATAAATAGACAAGTTTTTTTTTGAGAGTGTGTGGATAAAGATTTATGATCCCAGTATCAGGCATCACAGGTTAGAGATCAAGCTCATTTTATTTGCTGGCAGGACACCCGATACCACACACCCCCAAGTCAGGAACACAGATGAAATACCTGACAAAAATCCTTTGCCCACAGCAGAACATGTAAAAAGCCCGCTAAATAATCCAGCATGCACAAGCAGAACACTGCGCATAGGGCAGGCCCAGAAAGCGCTCAATGGATCCAATCGACCATGTTCACATCACCACAGGTCTGTGGCCAAATTTGCTGTGTCCTCCTTGGCATATCCGTGTCAAATTCAAGTCCTTAAAAAGCCTCTGATCAAGCCAAAGGAAATCTGGGTTCAGTGACCGAGACTGCACTTCCACCATTATAGTACAGCATCCATCCTAGAGATGCAGAAAGTCTGTCCTGCTTTTTAATGGTTCAAGCCTAGTAAGTATCAAGTGTGATCCCAGTGACAGGAATTCACCATCATAGGTGGTCCTTCGAAATGAGGATGACTTGCTTCCACGCCAAAAAAGGATGAGTTCACACGTGTTTCAATGAATTACCTAATATTCCAGATCCCAAACTACAACCTGAAGGGTGGAAGATGCCTGTGCATCGATTTTTTTAACGTGTGGTGGCCGTTGCACACCAGCCACCACACGGACTTGACAGAGCTAGGTCTTGGTCCAGTGGCAAGGATTAACCAAGACGACTGGAGACCAGCTCTGCTGCACGGACCTAGTGCGCACACACATCGTAATGTGGGCTGGCCTATGCTGTCCCTGGGCCCTCGGCTCGCCTGGGCCCCAATCACATCCCTCCACAGTCTCTCGCTACTTCTGCTGTATCTGCCCTCGCTCCAATCTCCGACTTGGACCTTGATGACGTCACTCTTCGTTGCCGTCGCCTCCTGCACCAGCTCGCGCTGCTCCATGAAGTGGTATTCCTCCACGCTGCTCCCGGGCCCCCACACCTCCACTCCTTTTATGGCCCCGACCTGCCGCTGGTGTACATTACAGCTTCCAACTCCCCCCACGCCCACCCCCAGCCTCACGCGCCCATCGGAAGGACCCTCACAGGAATCACAGGAGCGAGGTCAAGCATGATACAATGTCAGTAATATTCAGTTTTTTGTAAGCTGCGGGATTCACATGGCTCATAAGTGACAAGAAAAGATTGGGAAAATGTTCACCCCCCCACCCCCCCCCAGCTTCCCTCTCAGGCTGCTCAAACAGGAATCTTCCCTCCACTACATACGTCCCATACACCAATTTCCATTTATTCAAGAGTCACGATTCTCATAGCGCACTAAACCCAGCAGACTTTATATACTGCAAACCTGGAGAATCAAAAATAAATTTGGTACTTGCGCTAGATCTGCCATTGCATTTTTGATGGCTTGTAAACTGGCATAAACTTGAGCTCATCTAAATCTCTGCTGCCCGTATTCTAACTCGCACCAAGTCCTGTTCACCCATCGCCCCTGTGCTCGCTGACCTATATTGGCTCCCTGTTCAGCAACACATTAATTTTAAGATTCTGATCCTCATTTCCAAATTGCTCCATGGCCTCACCCCTCCCTAGCTCTGTTAAATTCCTTCAGCCCTACAACCCTCCGAGGCCTCAACACACCTCCAATTCTGGCCTCTTGTGCATCCCCGATTTTAAATCGCTCATCCTTAGTTCACTAGGTTCAACCATATTTCTGGGCAACTGCTGCAAGACAGAACTGCACAAGTGCAGAAATAAGCTCTTGGGCATAAAGTTCAACAAAAGACTCAATTTAAAAGATGGAGGAATCAAAATAGATGATTGCAATTACTAGAGAAAGTTATATATGGCATTGTTAATTTATTCGGCATCTGTAGAAATTTACATCTTGCAATAAATTGACTAATTTAAATAAATGATCTGCCAGCTTTTGTGGAGCTCAGGGATGTAGTGAGCAACCTGTTTAAACTCTGTCTCTCTACCTCGCCTTTAAGACGCCCCTTAAAACCTACCTCTTCGACCATGCTTTTGGTCATCTGTCCTAATATCTCCTTATGTGGCTCACGTCAAATTTTATTTTATAATGTGCCTGTGAAGCACCTTGGGGTGGTTTACTACAAGAAAGAAAGAAAGGGGAAATAGGGAAGGGGGAGAAGGGAAGGGGGAGTAGGAAGAGAAGAAGGGAAAGGGGAGAAGGAGGAGGAGGAGGAGAAGGCTATGTTGTTTTATAATTCAAAGAAAGGGTAATTATTGGTCCGTTGACACATGAATTCATTCATTCCACATGAGGTTTATACGTTCAGGATCACGTAGGACGTGGGCCTGCCTTTGGAAACTGCCTTGTTGCTATGAACACTAATAAAAAGTGTTGGGAAAAGCCTAAATTGCAACACCTCCTAATATACTTGGAATAAAGTGAAATCTAATTTGAAACATCTTCGTGGAATTGGAGTAGACTGCTGCCGAGGAAATAAACAGAACTAAAGCAAACAATAATGGCTACGTTATTTATGCCCTCTCTGGAGGAAAGGGTGGAGTAGACAAGTGACAGAACGACTACATCTCAAAGTGGTCAGAATGCATGACCTAATCCATTTGGTGCTTTACTTTTTAGTGGTTAAAATATCTTGACATCAGAGTTTCCCACTGCATGGCACTGCAAATTATTTTGCTGAGGCACATTTGATCATAATTCAAAAAGGTATTTGAAGGTATGTGCTCATCCATATAGAATTTAGTACTTTTAAAAAAAACTCCTCTGCAAAACATGCTGGCTAGGATATAGCTATTTTAGCTCAGAACAAAAGAAAATATTGCCTTTAGATGATTTACATTGAGATTGTAAGGACAAGTGATACAGGAAATGGCTGTAATTGGCGATGGTTGGCCATTTTATCACAATATAATGGGTTGCGAGCAGGAGTTGATTACACAACTGGTTCTATTCGGTTACCAGGCACACATACATACAGTTGTAACTTCTCATATTTTATTCCTTCAGCTATAGCTTTGTGAAAAGAACAGTGCATTGACAACTTGTTTACTATGTTCACCTTGCAGAAACTGTACTTAAACTCAAAAGGGAAGTGCACTCAACTTAACTGTTACCTGATATAAAGATGTCTGAATCACCTTTTGGCTAGCAACTCTCCATTCACATTACTTGAGCTGAAACTTCATCTCATCACATTAGGAGCACTACACACGGTTTCTGTTCCTCGGCTCTCTAAAAGGCAGCATTAAATCATCTATGAGAAACAGTAACTAAGATACACCAATTTGCTGATGTTTCAGCAGAATATTCTTCCAGTTTCATTACAACAGTAAAAGCTCAAAACATTTTTAAAAACTGTACACCATCGACCATTCCCAGCCGCGAGAATAATAGGAGATGAGACAATCTAATTCCCAGATCACTCCAGCCAGCTGCACAAGAGTCATTCGTCCCCTCAGCAGCATCCCGACGCAAATTTGAATTGGGGCGAGTAGAAAATCACCCACCGTACAAGGATTGCAGGCGAGAGTGAGTGGGGAGGAGGGCAAGAAGTGGAGAGGAGGGCAAGAAGTGCGAGAAGGGAGGGGAAACGATTTCCACTCACCAACTTTTCTTTTGTCGTAGGTACGGTCCCCTCGAATCCAAATCACCTTCAATGCCCCCAACTTATTATATCTACGTTGAACCTCTAATAATTACAAACCCACTTCCAACCACAATGAATGTCATAGCACATTAATAACGTTCCCAGAGACAAGCGTGGCAAAAGTTCATCCAGTGAATGTCTCTCAAGATGTACTGAGATTTATTTTATGTTTTCTTGCTTGGCATTATTGGCACTGGTTACAACTTCAACGACTGCATCCGTCTAAATTCTCATCTGTAAAATTCTCTTAAATTTACATTCTCAGAGCACAGACAGGAGTGACAAAGCTAATCCCGTAATAATCTCCGAAGATCTACTCAAGATTTGTCTGTGACATTGCCATTATTGCTGCTACTTTTAACAATCACGTCCATGCAAATCCTCACTTTGAGGGGGTGGAAATTTAAATGTATAAAAAAAACGGTGTCATATAACCAAGAAAATAAGGGTAAAAATATAATAAACCCAAATCCTTTTCATTAACAGCACATGGCAACCATTTTATTGCACAAGTTCGTCATGCTACAATTTACCATTGGGCAATGCTTGTTTATCCAGACTTGTAATTTTCCAGAACTGTTGCATTGGCTCCTTTACACACGATTTTTTTTTTGTTTTTAAATTGCCAGTTTAAAATTATTTCTAAACTAGACTGAAAACTAAAAAAAAAATCAGTTATTTTTTTTAAACTTTAAAAAGACTTGCATTTATATAGCGCCTTTCATGACCTCAGAACGTCCCAAAATGCTTTACAACCAATGAAGTACTTTTGAAGTGTAGTCACTGCTGTTAATGTGGGAAACGCAGCAGTCAATATGCGCACAGCAAGCTCCCACAAACAGCAATGTGATCATGACCAGCTCATCAGTTGTGGTGGGCTCGACAGTCATTTAAATAATACCAATCCATCAAATGTGTTAAGCGTCACTTCAACACTTTTTGGTGAATGGTCTAAATTGGAATACAGACTTTATTTAAACTTATTATAAAAAGTTATTGCAAAAATTTCATTAAATGTTTGAATTTTTTTTAAAAAATGACATGAAAATAAAATGTGGATTTTTTTTTAGGTCCGTTCATCCGTTCAAATAAAACTCAACAAAAAGTAAGTTTGAAATGTTACATTCAAGTAAAAGTAATTTTGAGACCCAAATACAGAAGAACTGAAGTTGCTCAGAAGTTGAGTCAACATTAATGCTGTTGGTGGGGCACTAGGACCGGGCGGCATCCTCGCGCCTCACACACCACAACAACAACAACCTGCTCCCACAACACCATCACACACGACAGGAGGCTGAGGGAATAAACTTAAAATTATAGATATACCATACATAATAAAGATTTCACCTGCGTCCGGGCACAATAACATTCCCGACTCCATCGCCGGCCGTCTTTAATTGAAGTAAAACCGTCTGGCCGCTGTCGTTCGAGCTGAATCCGTTGCTGGAGAAAACAGTTTAAAAAATAACCCGGAGTGAGCGCGCCGGCTCCGGGCCGCTCCCACCCGCACGCTCCGGCCGTTGCCTTGACTCCCGCTGCAACCGTCCCCTCCCATTGGCTCCCACCGACACCCGGGGGAGCCTTTGATTAGTCAACTCCACCCCCTCAGCCAACTGCCTCCTCTCATTGGCTCTACTCAAGCCCAGGGGAGCCTCTGATTGGTCAACATCACTCCCCCAGCCAACTGTCTTCGCCCATTGGCTCTACTCAGGCCCCGAAGGAGCCTCTGATTGGTCAACATCATCTCCCAGCCAACTGTCTCCTCTCATTGGCTCTACTCAAGCCCGGGGGAGCCTCTGATTGGTCAACATCACCCCTTAGCCAACTGTCTCCTCCCATTGGCTCTAACCAAGCCCGGGGGAGCCTCTGATTGCTCAACATCACCCCTTAGCCAACTGTCTCCTCCCATTGGCTCTACTCAAGCCCCGGGGAGCATCTGATTGCTCAACATTCCCCCCCCCCCCCCCCCCCCCCATGTTCCCTGTCCACGCCCCGTGAGCCTCTGATTGGTCAATATCCCCCCCTCCGAGCTGCAACTATCTCCACCCATTGGCTCCCACCCACGCCCCCCCAGGTGCTTCTGATTAGCATCCAGACGTTGACCAATTCTGCTTCCCCAGAGCCGATTGGTCGGAATCGGCCGAGCTTCTTTCCTTTGTGATTGGCTTGGCCTGGCCGCTGCCGCCCTCGGATTGGCGAGTTGTTCAGCCCCTGGTTCAGGTGCGCTCGGGAGCCGAGGGGGAAGGGGAATTGGAATTTATTCTTGATGGTGAATAATTAGAGAGAACTGTGAGGGAGCAAAGGTGAGTTTAGGTGTCCATGTACAGGTACAAAATGTAACAAAATAAACTAATGAGATAAAAGCACAGAAGGAGGCCATTCGGCCCATCTTTGGTAGAGCTGTCCAATTAGGCCCACTCCCCTGCTCTGCCCTCTCAGCCCTGCAAATTTTCCTCTTCAAGTATTTGTCCAATCCCCTTCTGAAACTTCTTATTGAATCTTCTTCCTTTCAGGCAGTGCATTCCAGATAATAATAACTCACCTCTGGCTCTTTTGTCAATTAAATCTGCATTCTCTGCCCGTTCCTCTTTATTTACTCGTATTAAAACCCTTCATGATTTTGAAGACCAGTGGCTCAATGGGTAGAAGGTCCTGGGTTCAAGTCCTACTCCAGAGACTTGAGCGCAACAATCTCGGCTGACACTCCAGTGCAGTGCTGAGGGAGTCCCAAGCTGGCCGAAGAGCTCCTCCCAGTGCGGATTTCGTCCCCTCCGAGGCACAACGGACAGGATCTTTGCAGCGCGACAGCTGCAGGAAAAATGCAGGGAGCTTACAAAGGACTTTGACACTGTCGACCGTGAGGGCTTATGGAGCATCCTCCTCCGTTTCAGATGTCCCCAAAAGTTTGTCAACATCCTCTGCCTGCTCCACGACGACAAGCAGGCCGTGATCCTTACCAGCGGTTCCATTACAGGCCCAATCCACATCCGGACCGGGGTCAAACAGGGCTGCGTCATCGCTCCAACCCTCTTCTCAATCTTCCTCGCTGCCATGCTCCACCTCACATTCAACAAGCTCCCCGCTGGAGTGGAACTAAATTAGAGAACCAGTGGGACGCTGTTTAACCTACGCTGCCTCCAGGCCAGGTCCAAGATCACTCCAACCTCTGGCATTGAGCTACAGTACGTGGACAACGCCTGCGCCTGCGCACATTCAGAGGCTGAACTCCAGGATACAGTCGATGTATTCACCGAGGCATATGAAAGCACGGGCCTTACGCTTAACATCCGTAAGACAAAGGTCCTCCACAAGCCTGTCCTCGCCGCACAGCACTGCCCCGCAGTCATCAAGATTCAAGGCGCGGCCCTAGACAATGTGGACCATTTCCCATACCTCGGGAGCCTTTTATCAACAAAGGCAGACATTGATGCAGAGACTCAAAATCGCCTCCCGTGCCAGTGCAGCCTTTGACCGCCTGAGGAAAAGAGTGTTTGAGGACCAGGCCCTCAAATCTACCACCAAGCTCATGGTCTACAGGGCTGTAATAATACCCACCATCCTGTATGGATCAGAGGCATGGACGATATACAGAAGACACCTTAAGTCGCTGGAGATAAATCACCAACGATGTCTCCACAAGACCCTGCAAATCCCCTGGGAGGACAGGCACAACAACATCAGTGTCCTCGTCCAGGCTAACATCCCCAGCATTGAAGTACTGACCACACTTGATCAACTTCGCTGGGCAAGCCACATAGTTCGCATGCCAGACCTAGAAACATACAAAATAGGTGCAGGAGTAGGCCATTCGGCCCTTCGAGCCTGCACCACCATTCGATAAGATCATGGCTGATCATTCCCTCAGTACCCCTTTCCTGCTTTCTCTCCATACCCCTTGTTCTCTTTAGCCGTAAGGGCCATATCTAACTCCCTCTTGAATATATCCAATGAACTGGCATCAACAACTCTCTGCAGCAGGGAATTCCACAGGTTAACAATTCTCTGAGTGAAGAAGTTTCTCCTCATCTCAGTCCTAAACAGCCTTCCCCTTATCCTAAGACTTCTGGAACAATCTACCTGCATCTAACCAGCCCCGTCCCGTCAGAATCTTGTATCTTTCTATGCGATCCCCTCTCATCCTTCTAAACTCCAATGTATAAAGGCCCAGTTGATCCAGTCTCTCCTCATATGTCAATCCGACCATCCCGGGAATCAGTCTGGTGAACCTTCGCTGCACTCCCTCAATAGCAAGAACGTCCTTCCTCAGATTAGGAGACCAAAATTGAACACAATATTCCAGGTGAGGTCTCACCAAGGCCCTGTACAACTGCAGTAAGACCTCCCTGCTCCGATACTCAAATCCCCTAGCTATGAAGGCCAACATACCATTTGCCTTCTTTACCGCCTGCTGTACCTGTATGCCTACTTTCAATGACTGATGAACCATGATACCCAGGTCTCGTTGCACCTCCCCTTTTCCTAATCTGCCACCATTCAGATAACATTCTGTCTTCGCGTTTTTGCCCCCAAAGTGGATAACCTCACATTTATCCACATTGTACTGCATCTGCCATGCATTTGCCCACTCACCTAACCTGTCTTAAGTCATCCTGCAGCCTCTTAGCGTCCCCCTCACAGCTCACACTGCCACCCAGTTTAGTGTCATCTGCAAACTTGGAGATATTGCACTCAATTCCTTCATCCAAATCATCGATGTATATTGTAAAGAGTTGGGGTCCCAGCACTGAGCCCTGCGGCACTCCACTAATCACTGCCTGCCATTCTGAAAAGGACCCGTTTATCCCGACTCTCTGCTTCCTGTCTGCCAACCAGTTCTCTATCCACGTCAGTATATTACCCCCAATACCATATGCTTTGATTTTGCACACCAATCTCTTGTGTGGGACCTTGTCAAAAGTCTTTTGAAAATCCAAATACACCACATCCACTGGTTCTCCCTTGTCTACTCTACTAGTTACATCCTCAAAAAATTCCAGAAGATTTATCAAGCATGATTTCCCCTTCATAAATCCATGCTGACTTGGACCGATCCTGTCACTGCTTTCCAAATGTGCTGCTATTTCATCCTTAATAATTGATTCCAACATTTTCCCCACCACTGATGTCAGGCTAACCGGTCTATAATTATTCGCTTTCTCTCTCCCTCCCTTTTTAAAAAATGGTGTTACATTAGCTACCCTCCAGTCCATAGGAACTGATCCAGAGTCGATAGACTGTTGGAAAATGATCACCAATGCATCCACTATTTCTAGGGCCACTTCCTTAAGTACTCTGGGATGCAGACCATCAGGCCCCAGGGATTTATCGGACTTCAATCCCATCAATTTCCCTAACATAATTTCCCACCTAATAAGGATATCCTTCAGTTCCTCCTTCTCACTAGTACTTTCGGAAGGTTATTTGTGTCTTCCTTCGTGAAGACAGAACCAAAGTATTTGTTCAGTTGGTCTGCCATTTCTTTGTTCCCCATTATAAATTCACCTGAATCTGACTGCATTTGTCTTCACTAATCTTTTTCTCTTCACATATCTATAGAACTTTTTGCAGTCAGTTTTTATGTTCCCGGCAAGCTTCTTCTCGTACTCTATTTTCCCCCTCCTCATTAAATCCTTTGTCCTCCTCTCCTGAATTCTAAATGTCTCCCAGTCCTCAGGTTTGCTGCTTTTTTTGGCCAATTTATGTGCCTCTTCCTTGGATTTAACACTATCCTTAATTAGCCACGGTTGAGCCACCTTCCCCATTTTACTTTTACTCCAGACACGAGGCACCCTAAGCAATTGCTCTATGTGGAGCTCCTTCACGGCAAATGAGCCAAAGGTGGGCAGTGGAAACATTACAAGGACACCCTCAAAGTTTCCCTGGTAAAGTGCGACATCACCACTGACACCTGGGAGTTCCTGGCCGAAGACTGCCCTAGGTGGAGAAAGTGCATCCGGGAAGGCATTGAACTCTTCAAATCTCAACGGCGAGAGCGTGAAGAGGTCAGTCGCTGGCAGTGGAAGGAGCATGCGGCAAATCAGTCCCAACCCCCCCCCCCCCCCCGCCCCCGACGAATGTCTGTCTGTCCCACCTGTAACAGGGTCTATGGTTCTCACATTGGACTGTTCAGTCACCAAAGGATTCACTTTAGGAGTGGAAGCAAGTCTTCCTCAATTCCGAGGGACTGCTTACAATGATGATGATGAGGGAATGCTGCACTGTTGGAGGTGCCGTCTTTTGGATTTGACATTAAACCGTCCGCTCCCCGGTGGCTGTCCAATCAACGTAACAAAAAACAATTTATCCGGGTCATTATCACATTGCTGTTTGTGGGAGCTTGCTGTGCGCAAACTGGCTGCCACATTTCCCATATTACAACAGTGACTACATTTCAAAAGTACTTAATTGGCTGTAATGCCCTTTGGGACGTCCGGTGGTCGTGAAAGGTGCTATATAAATGCAAGTCATTCTTTAAAAGAGCTCATAGCACTATTTCAAAGAGCAGGGGAGTTATCCCCAGCATCCTGGTCAATACTTATCCCTCAATCAACATCACTAAAACTGATTATCACATTGTTGTTTGTGGGAGTTTGTGTGTGCAAATTGGCTGCCGCGTTGCCTGCCTTACAACATTGACTACACTTTTAAAGTACTTCATTGGCTGTAAAGTGCTTTGGGACGTCCTGAGGTCGTGAAAGGCGATATAGAAATGCAAGTCTTTCTTTTTTTTTTTAAAAACGTTCTCTGCTCTAAGAAGAACAACACTGGCCTTCATCTCATGGGGGCTGGAAATCAAAGGAGAGGAAGTGATGCTTCAGTTGCATAGAGCCTGTGTCAGACCTAATCTGTTTCCAGTTTTGGGCACCGCAACTCAGGAAGGATATATTGGCCTTGGAGGGGGTGCAACACAAGATTCACCAGAATGATACCGGGGCTTAAAGGATTAAATTATATGAGGACAGGTTGCATAATCTCCCACAGTACCGAAACGGCTCTCATCAAAGTCACAAATGTCATCAACATAGGTAGTCCCTTGAAACGAGGATGACTCGCTTTCACGCCATAAAAAAGGATGAGTTCACAGGTGTTTCGAATGAAGAACCCGAACTATATCCTCAAGGGTGGAAGATGCCTGTGTGTGGATTTTTTTAACGAGTGATGGCCGCTGCACACCAGCCACCACACAGGCTTGACAGAGCTAGGTCTTGGTCCAGTGGCAAGGATTAACCAAAACAACTGGAGATCATGCTCTGCTGCACGGACCTAGTGCGCACACATATCGCAGTGTGGGCTGGCCCGTGCTGCCCCTAGGCCCCGAGCCCCGAACTCACGCCTCCCCTGGGCCCCGATCACATCCCTCCACAGTCTCGTGCCACTCCTGCTGTATCTGCCCACGCCCCAATCACTGACCTGGACCTTGCTGACATCACTCTTCGCTGCCATTGCCCTCCTGCACCAGCTCGCGCTGTACCTTGTAGTGGCATGCCTCCACGCTGCTCCCTGGGCCGCACACCGCTCCTTTTATGGCCCTAACCTGCCGCTGATAGTTTCTCGCAGGTCGGGGCCTCCACACTCAATCAAATGACATCCTTTGTGAGTGTGACAAAGGTAAACTATCCCTCCTCGTCCTCCTCGACCTGTCTGCAGCCCTTTGACACAGTTGACCACTCTATCCTCCTCCAACGCCTCTCCACCATCGGCCAGCTGGGTGGGACTGCACTCGCCTGGTTCCATTCTTATCTATCGAATTGTAGCCAGAAAATCTCCTGCAGTGGCTTTTCTTCCCACTCTCACATCGTTACCTCTGGTCAAGGATCTATCCTTGACCTCCTCCAATTTCTCATCCCCTTGGCAACATCATAAGAACATAAGAATTAGGAACAGGAGTAGGCCATCTAGCCCCTCGAGCCTGCTCCGCCATTCAACATGATTCAACAAGATCGTGGCTGATCTGGCCGTGGACTCAGCTCCACTTACCCGCCCGCTCTCCGTAACCCTTAATCATCTGAAAACAGAGTCAGTTTCCACATGTACGCTGACGACGCCCAGCTCTACCTCTCCACCACTTCTCTCGACCCCTCCATTGTCTATAAATTGTCAGACTGCTTGTCCGACATCCAGTACTGGATGAGCAGAAATTTTCTCCAATTAATAATGTGAAGACCAAAGCCATTGTCTTTGGTCCCCGCCACAAACTGCGTTTCCCAGCCACTCCATCCCTATCCGTAGCATCTGTCTGAGGCTAAACCAGACCGTTCGCAACCTAGTCATCATATTTGACCCTGAAATGAGTTTCCGGCCACATATCTGCGGCATAACTAAAGCCGCCTATTTCCACCTCCGTAACATCGCCCGCCTCCGCCCCTGCCTCAGCTCTTCTGCTGCTGAAACCCTCATCCATGCCTTTGTTACCTCTAGACTTGACTACTCCAACTCACTCCTGGCTGGCCTCACACATTCCACACTACGTAAACTTGTCATCCAAAACTCAGCAGCCCGTGTCCTAACTCGCACAAAGTCCCGATCGTCCATCATCCCTGTGCTCACTGATTTACAACAACACTGGTTAAACAACGCCTCTATTTCAAAATTCTCATCCTTGTTTATAAATCCCTCCATGGCCTCGCCCCTCCCTATCTCTGTAATCTGTTTCAGCCTCACAACCCCACGAGATGTCCGCGATCCTCAAATTCTGCCTCTTGAGCATCCCTCATTATAACTACTCAACCATCAGTGGCTGTGCATTCAGCTGCCTGGGCCCTAAGCTCTGGAACTCCCGGCCTAAACCTCAGCCTCTGTACACCTCTTTCCTCCTTTAAGACGCTCCTTAAAACCTACCCCTTTAAGACGCTCCTTATAACATACCTCTTGCACCAAGCTTTTGGTCATCTGCCGTAATTTCTTCTTATGTGGCTCAGTGTAAAATGTATCTGTTTTGTCTTATAACCCTGCAGTGAAGCACCTTGGGACATTTTACTATGTTAAAGGCACTATATACAAGTTGTTGTTGTTTTCCTTTGAGTTTAGACGGCTGAGGGATGATCTAAATGAAGTGTTCAAAATAATAAAATGATTCAAAAGGGTAGATACAGAGAAAGTATTTCAGAACAAAGGGGCATAGTTAAAATTCGAGCTCGGCCATTTCGGAGTGAAATCAGAAAGCACTTTTTCACACAAAAGGTAGGGGATAGCTGGAACACCCAATACCCGATTGAATGACTTGATCATTACTGCAGGATCATCCTGGAGGAAGGGCAAGAACAACCCCAGTTTCCTGACTACTAACTACCTTCTGTATGCTTCCACCCCTGTACTCACCACTGGCAATGTTAGGAAGTGGATATATTGTATGTCATGCACAAGATTCCTTCACCAACGGAAAATAAATCTTGCCCTCACTACATACGCACATGCACTCTCCAGCAATTTTCCTCACAGCTCCCTGTAGTGCTGTGGAACATATTTCTGTGTCCAGGACAGTATATACAGACAAGTTATTTTAGAGCAGTAGGCTTTCTTTGTACACATGAGTATTCAAGTATGTAGAATTAAATAGAATTTGCAGCATAGAAACAGGCCATTTGGCCCAACTGGTCTATACTGGTGTCCATGCTCCACACTAACCTCCTGCCACCCCTCTTCACCGAACCCTATCAGCATATCCTTCGAGTACACGGATTCATGCAAAACTATATAATACAATCAAAAGACAAAAAGCATGCTACCCCGATGGCACAGTGAGTTTATGATAAAGGCGTTATATAAATAAAGATTAACGTAGCAAAACATTCCAAGATGCTTCACAGCAGTGCCACAGGACAAAAGAGTTTATCCGATGAATAGCTGAGCCATACAGACCGGAGAAAGTAACCAGCAGCCAACCAATAGAAGTTAGCCAGCAGCCAGCCACCACCAGCAGCAAGCTGCACAAAGTCAGCCATTAGAACCCTCCCAGCTACCATCAGCAGCCAGCCAATACTCCATAACCAGCAGTCAACTACCAGAAACCATCCATCTATCACCAACAGGCACCCAAATCACAGCCAGTCTGCCATCCATCAACAGTAGCCAGTCACCAGCCACCTACCAGGAGCCAGTCCATAGCTAGCCAACTGAAGAAAAGGAGCAGGGGGAGGGAACGAAAAGGGGGAACATAAGAATTAGGAGGAGTAGGCCATACGGGCGCCCAAGCCTTCTCCGCCATTCAATATCATTGACTGAACTTCTACATCAACTCCACCTTCCCGCACTATCCCCATATCCCTTCATTCCTTAGTGCCCTAAAATCTATCGATCTCGGACTTGAATATCCTCATCAACTAAGCATCCACAACCCTCCGGGGTAGAGAATTCCAAAGATTCACAACCCTCAGTTAAGAAATTCTCATCTCTGTCCGAAATGACCAACTCCTTATCCTGAGACAATGACCCCGAGTTCGAGACTCTCCAGCTTGGAAAAACAGCCTCTCAGCATCGACCCTGTCAATCCTCTTCAGAATCTTGCATGTTGAATGAGATCAGCTTTCATCTTCTAAACTCGAGAGTACAGGCCTAATCTATTCAATCTCTCCTCCTAGGACAACCCTCTCATCCCAGGAATCAGTCTAGTGAACCCCTCGAAGGCTGTTCAGAGAAGGTTCACTGGGTTGATTCCGGAGATGAGGGGGTTGACTTATGAAGATAGGTTGAGTAAGTTGGGCCTATATACATTGGAGTTCAGAAGAATGAGAGCTGATCTTATGGAAACATATAAGATAATGAGGGGGCTCGACAAGGTGGATGCCGAGAGGATATTTCTACTCATAGGGCAAACTAAAACCAGGGGATATAGTATCAGAATAAGGGGCTTCCCATTTAAAACTGAGATGAGGAGGAATTTCTTATCTCCGAGGGTTGTAAATCTATGGAATTCTCTGCCCGAGGGAGCTGTGGAGGCTGTGTCATTGAATATATTTAATGCGGAGATAGACAGATTTTTGAGCGATAAGGAAATAAAAGGTTATGGGGAGCGGACAGGGAAGTGGAGCTGAGTCCATGATCAGATCAGCCATGATCTTATTAAATAAGAACATAAGAAATAGGAACAGGAGTAGGCCATACGGCCCCTCGAGCCTGCTCCGCCATTCAGTACAATCATGGCTGATCTGATTATGGACTCAGCTCCACTTCCCCGCCCGCTCCCCATAACCCCTTATCCCCTTATCATTTAAGAAACTGTCTATTTCTGTCTTAAATTTACTCAATGTCCCAGCTTCCACAGCTCTCTGAGGCAGTGAATTCCACAGATTTACAACCCTCTGAGAGAAGAAATTTCTCCTCATTTCTGTTTTAAATGGGCGGCCCCTTATTCTAAAATCATGGCCTCTAGTTCTAGTCTCCCTCATCAGTGGAAACATCCTCTCTGCATCCACCTTGTCAAGCCCCCTCATAATCTTATATGTTTCGATAAGATCACCTCTCATTCTTCTGTATTCCAATGAGTAGAGGCCCAACCTACTCAATCTTTCCTCATAAGTCAATCCCCTCATCCCCGGAATCAACCTAGTGAACCTTCTCTGAACTGCCTCCAAAGTAAGTATATCCTTTCGTAAATATGGAAACCAAAACTGCATGCATATTCCAGGTGTGGCCTCACCAATACCTTATATAGCTGTAGCAAAATTTCCCTGCTTTTATACTCCATCCCCTTTGCAATAAAGGCCAATATACCATTGGCCTTCCTGATCACTTGCTGTACCTGCATGCTATCCTTTTGCGTTTCATGCATAAGTACCCCCAGGTCCCGCTGTATTGTGGCACTTTGCAATCTTTCTCCATTTAAATAATAACTTGCTCTTTGATTTTTTTCTGCCAAAGTACATGACCTCACACTTTCCGACATTATACTCCATTTGCCAAATTTTTTGCCCACTCATAGCCTGTCTATGTCCTTTTGCAGATTTTGTGTCCTCCTCACACATTGCTTTTCCTTCCATCTTTGTATCGTCAGCAATCTTGGCTATGTTACACTCAGTTCCTTCTTCCAAGTCGTTAATATAGATTATAAATAGTTGGGGTCCCTGCGCTGATCCTTGCGGCACCCCACTAATTACAGGTTACCAACCAGAGAATGAACCATTTATCCCGACTCTGTTTTCTGTTAGTTAGCCAATTCTCTATCCATGCTAATATATTACCTCCAACCCCATGAACTTTTCTCTTGTGCAGTAACCTTTTATGTGGCACCTTGTCAAATGCCTTCTGGAAGTCCAAATACACCACATCCACTGGTTCCCCTTTATCCACCCTGTTCGTTGCATTCTCGAAAACCTCCAGCAAATTTGTCAAACATGACTTCCCCTTCATAAATCCATGCTGACCGAATTTTGCTTTTCCAAATGTCCTGCTACTGCTTCTTTAATAATGGATTCCAACATTTTCCCAACCACAGATGTTAGGCTAACTGGTCTATCGTTTCCTGCTTTTTGTCTGCCTCTTTTTTTTTTAAATAGGGGCGTTACATTTGCAGTTTTCCAATCTGCTGGGACCTCCCCAGAATCCAGGGAATTTCAGTAAATTACAACCAATGCCGCTACTTCTCTTAAGACCCTAGGTTGCAAGCCATCAGGTCCAGGGGATTTATCTGACTTTAGTCCCATTATCTTACTGAGTACCACCTCCTTAGTGATTGTGATTGTGTTAAATCGTGGAGCAGGCGCGAGGGACCAGATGGCCTACTCCTGCTCCTATATCTTATGTTCTTGTGTTACAGGAGGTGAGAGGACTATAGGTCGTGGAATGAAAATGACGCAGGAGTGGAGGAAACAAGACTATCAAGGGAAATCAGGGATAGTATTAAAGCCAAGGAAGTGGCATACAAATTGGCCAGAAATAGCAGCGAACCCGGGGACTGGGAGAAATTTAGAACTCAGCAGAGGAGGACAAATGGTTTGATGAGGGCAGGGAAAATAGCGTACGAGAGGAAGCTTGCAGGAAACATTAAAATGGACTGCAAAAGCTTCTATAGATATGTAAAGAGAAAAAGATTAGTAAAGACAAACGTAGGTCCCCTGCAGTCAGAATCAGGGGAAGTCATAACTGAACAAAGAAATGGCAGACCAATTGAACAAGTACTTTGGTTCGGTAATCACTAAGGAGGACATTAACAACATTCCGGATATAAAAGGGGTCAGAGGGTCTAGTAAGAAGGAGGAACTGAGGGAAATCCTTATTAGTTGGGAAATTATGTTGGGGAAATTGATGGGATTGAAGGCCGATAAATCCCCAGGGCCTGATGGTCTGCATCCCAGAGTACTTAAGGAGGCAGCCTTGGAAATAGCGAATGCATTGACAATCATTTTCCAACATTCCATAGATTCTGGATCAGTTCCTATGGAGTGGAGGGTAGCTAATGTAACCCCACTTTTTAAAAAAGGAGGGAGAGAGAAAACAGGGAATTATAGACCGGTCAGCCTGACATCGGTAGTGGGTAAAATGATGGAATCAATTATTAAGGATGTCATAGCAGTGCATTTGGAAAGAGGTGACATGATAGGTCCAAGTCAGCATGGATTTGTGAAAGGGAAATCATGCTTGACAAATCTTCTGGAATTTTTTGAGGATGTTTCCAGTAGAGTGGACAAGGGGGAACCAGTTGATGTGGTTATTTGGACTTTCAGAAGCTTTTGACAAGGTCCCACACAAGAGATTAATGTGCAAAGTTAAAGCACATGGGATTGGGGGTAGTGTGCTGACATGGATTGAGAACTGGTTGGCAGACAGGAAACAAAGAGTTGGGTACTTTTCAGAATGGCAGGCAGTGACTAGTGGGGTACCGCAAGGTTCTATGCTGGGGTCCCAGCTGTTTACATTGTACATTAATGATTTAGACGAGGGGATTAAATGTAGTATCTCCAAATTTACGGATGACACTAAGTTGGGTGGCAGTGTGAGCTGCGAGGAGGATGCTAATGAGGCTGCAGAGTGACTTGGATAGGTTAGGTGAGTGGGCAAATGCATGGCAGATGAAGTATAATGTGGATAAATGTGAGGTTATCCACTTTGGTGGTAAAAACAGAGAGACAGACTATTATCTGAATGGTGACAGATTAGGAAAAGGGGAGGTGCAACGAGACCTGGGTGTCATGGTAAATCAGTCATTGAAGGTTGGCATGCAGGTACAGCAGGCGGTTAAGAAAGCAAATGGCATGTTGGCCTTCATAGCGAGGGGATTTGAGTACAGGGGCAGGGAGGTGTTGCTACAGTTGTACAGGGCATTGGTGAGGCCACACCTGGAGTACTGTGTACAGTTTTGGTCTCCTAACCTGAGGAAGGACATTCTTGCTATTGAGAGAGTGCAGCGAAGTTTCACCAGACTGATTCCCGGGATGGCGGGACTGACATATCAAGAAAGACTGGATCAACTGGGCTTGTATTCACTGGAGTTCAGAAGAATGAGAGGGGATCTCATAGAAACGTTTAAAATTCTGACGGTTTAGACAGGTTAGATGCAGGAAGAATGTTCCCAATGTTGGGGAAGTCCAGAACCAGGGGTCATAGTCTAAGGATAAGGGGTAAGCCATTTAGGACCAAGATGAGGAGAAACTTCTTCACCCAGAGAGTGATGAACCTGTGGAATTCTTTACTACAGAAAGTTGTTGAGGCCAATTCACTAAATATAAAGGAGTTAGATGTAGTCCTTACTACTAGAGGGATCAAGGGGTATGGCAAGAAAGCAGGAATGGGGTACTGAAGTTGCATGATCTCATTGAATGGCGGTGCAGGCTCGAAGGGCCGAATGGCCTACTACTGCACCTATTTTCTATGTTTAAGACAACAGCATATTAAAGCAGAAACTTCACAGAACTGCCAATGTACCAGATGTCACACCTCTGGTAGAAAAACTTCCCAAGGCACTTCACAGAAGAGTAATCAGACAAAAACCAACACCAAGCCAAAGGAGGAGATATTAGGAGGTGTGACTAAAAACATGGTCAAAGAGGTAGGTTTTAAGGAGGGTATTAAAGGAGAAGAGAGAAAGATGGAGCAGCGGAGAGGTTTAGGGAGGGAATTCCAGAGCTTAGGGCCTAGGCGGCTGAAGGCATGGCCCCCAATGGTTGGGAGAAGGGTGTGGTGGATGCACAAGAGACCAGAGATAGAGGAACACAGAGTTCTTGAAGGATTGTAGGACAGGAGAATATTGCAGAGGTAGGGAGGGGCGAGGCCATGGAGGAATTTAAACACGAGAATGGGAATATTAAATTTGAGACGTTGGGAAACAGGAGCTCCTTGCACTTGCTGTTGGAGGTGAGAGTGGAGGGGGTCAGGGATAGGAGTTGGTTGACTTCAATGGGAAAAGACAATCATATGCGGTGTCAGAATTGCACTTCTCTGAAGATTAATTTCAGCTACGTTGTGTTAAACAAAAGGAAGGAATTGGAAGAAAATTGGTGGTTGCGGAATTTACAGGGAAAATTAGAAGAGTTTGTCCTCCACACCTTCCTTGGCACTACACACAAAATTGCTGGTTGCTAAATACATATTATTTTATGAAAGGAAAATCATGTTTGATAAATTTGCTGGAGTTCTTTGAGAAGTTAACGAGCAGGGTGGATAAGAGGGCACCAGTGGATGTGGTGTATTTGGATTTCCAGAAGGCATTCGATCAGAGGTTACTGCACAAGATAAAAGTTCATGGGGTTGGGGGTAATATATTGGCATGGATAGAGAATTGGCCAACTAACAGACAACAGAGAGTCGGGATAAATGGGTCCTTTTCCAGTTGGCAAACAGTAACTAATGAGGTGCTGCAGGGATCGGTGCTGGGGCCTCAACTATTTACAATCTATATTAATGACTTGGATGAAGGGACCGAGTGTAATGTAGCCAAGTTTGCTGATGATACAAAGATGGATGGGAAAGCAAATTGTGAGGAGGACACAAAAAAATCTGTAAAGGGACATAGACAGGCTAAGTGAGTGGGAAAAAATTTGGCAGATGGAGTGCAATGTGGGAAAATGTGAGGTTAAAAACTTTGGCAGAAATAATAAAAAAGCAAATTATAATTTAAATGGAGAAAAATTGCAAAGTGCTGCAGTACAGAGGGACCTAGGGGTCGTTGTGCCTGAAACACAAGAAGTTACTATGCAGGTACAGCAAGTAATCAGGAAGGCAAATGGAATGTTGGCCTTTACTGCAAGGGGGATGGAGTATAAAAGCAGAGAAGTCCTGCTACAACTGTACAGGGTATTGGTGAGGCCACACCTGGAGTACTGCGAACAGTTTTGGTCTCCGTATTTAAGGAAGGATATACTTGCATTGGAGGCTGTTCAGAGAAGGTTCACTAGGTCGATTCTGGAGATGAGGGGGTTGACTTATGAGGATAGGTTGGGCCGATACACATTGGAGTTCAGAAATAAGGTGTGATCTTATTCAAACTTATAAGCTAATGAGAGGGCTCGACAAGGTGGATGCGGAGAGGATATTTCCACTCATAGGGGAAACAAAAACTAGGGAACATAGTCTTAGAATAAGGGGCCGCCCTTTCAAACTGAGATGAGGAAAAATTTCTTCTCTCAGAGGGTTTTAAATCTATGGAATTCTCTGCCCCAGAGAGCTGTGGACGCTGGGTCATTCAAAATATTTAAGGCGGAGATAAATAGATTTTTGAGCGATAAGGAAATAAAGGATTATGGGGAGCGGGCAGGGAAGTGGAGCTGAATCCATGATCAGATCAGCCATGATCTTATTGAATGGCAGAGCAGGCTCGAGGGGCCAAATGGCCTACTCCTGCTCCTATTTCTTATGTTCTTATGTTGACGCAACAGTACATCTGATTCTGAAATCTCCACATGGTTGGTTTGAAAAATCCATACAGTCATTCCATTTTTGAGCCAACTGAAAGGCTTAAGAAAAATTTTACGTGGAAATGGGAGGAAATTTCCCTTCCACTGCCATTTCAAAAAGTTTAATTCCTAGTCGGAACAAGGCCGCGGTGACAATATGCCACACAGTTGAGGTCCCAGGCTCAGCTGTGACATCTGGAGGAGAAGCTGAACAGTGGCAAAGGTGAAGGTAAAAAGAAAATGCCGGCAGTGCTAGGATATCTGAAATAAAGAGAGGGTGTGCAGACACGTGAGTCAACACCCGAGACAGAGAAGATAGGTGAACATTTTGGGTGGGAACCTTCATTGGCCTCAAGGTGAGTCACTACAGATTACCTTCACAGACTTCGGTGTGGTTGACTGATTAAGTCACTGATGTTTGGGAATTGGCTCTGGAGGTTGGGAAACTGAGCGTGTTGAGTCAAATCTAAAGAGGGAAGAGCACCTAAAAAAAAACAGGTTACCAAAACAATTAATTTGATGCCTGCTCTACCTACATTATCTCATGTAGAAACATAGAAAATAGATGCAGGAGTAGGCCATTCGGTCCTTCGAGCCTGCACCACCATTCAATAAGATCATGGCTGATCATTCACCTCAGTACCCCTTTCCTGCGTTCTCTTCATACCCCTTGATCCCTTTAGCCATAAGGGCCATATCTAACTCCCTCTTCAATATATCTAACAAACTGGCCTCAACAACTTTCTGTGGGGGAGAATTCCACAGGTTAACAACTCTGAGTGAAGAAGTTTCTCCTCATCTCAGTCCTAAATGGCTTACCCCTTATCCTTCGACTGTGACCCCTGGTTCTGGGCTTCCCCAACATCGGGAACATTCTTCCTGCATCGAACCTGTCCAGTCCTGTCAGAATTTTATATGTTTCTATGAGATCTCAGTGGTGATCTTCTCAATGTGTGCATTTCCTACTTCTCACCCCATCCAACTTTTCAAACTTGTAGAAAACAATTGTGACTGCTGTTGCTGAGCAGTTGCAAGAAAACAATGCAGAGAACCTTTGACACCAGCCATTTTCACTGGGCTTCTCCTGGTCCTCTGTCGTAGCTTCAGTGGAACAACAACAACTTGCATTTATAAAGCATCTTTAATATAGTAAATCATCCTACGCGCTTCACAATATTGTCAACAAACAAAATGTAACACCGAGCCACACAAGAAGATACTCAGACAGGTGATCAAAAAGCTTGGTCAAAGAGGTAGGTTTTAAGGACCGTTTTAAAGGAGGAGAGAGAGGCAGAGAGGTTTAGGGAAAGAATTCCAAAGCTTTGGGCCTAGGCAGCTGCAGCGATGATAATTGGAGTTACACAAGAGGCCTGGATTGAAGGAGCGCTTAGATCTCGGATTATTGTAGGGCTGGAGAAAGTTAGAGATAGGGAGTCAAGTGGGGCTCGGATAACATTATAATAGCAATGCTTGAATTGTTAGTGAAGTATACAAGAACAAAAGAAATAGGTGCAGGAGCAGGCCAGTCTGCCATCCATCACCAGTAGCCAGTCATCAGCCACCTACCAGGAGCCAGTCCATAGCTAGCCAACTGAAGAAAATGAGCAGGGGGAGGGAACGAAAAGGGGGAACATAAGAATTAGGAGGAGGAGGCCATACGGACGCCCAAGCCTTCTCCGCCATTCAATATCATTAACTGAACTTCTACATCAACTCCACCTTCCCGCACTATCCCCATATTCCTTCATTCCTTAGTGCCCTAAAATCTATCGATCTCGGACTTGAATATCCTCATCAACTAAGCATCCACAACCCTCCGGGGTAGAGAATTCCAAAGATTCACAACCCTCAGTTAAGAAATTCTCATCTCTGTCCGAAATGACCAACTCCTTATCCTGAGACAATGACCCCGAGTTCGAGACTCTCCAGCTTGGAAAAACAGCCTCTCAGCATCGACCCTGTCAATCCTCTTCAGAATCTTGCATGTTGAATGAGATCAGCTTTCATCTTCTAAACTCGAGAGTACAGGCCTAATCTATTCAATCTCTCCTCCTAGGACAACCCTCTCATCCCAGGAATCAATCTAGTGAACCCCTCGAAGGCTGTTCAGAGAAAGTTCACTGGGTTGATTCCGGAGATGAGGGGGTTGACTTATGAAGATAGGTTGAGTAAGTTGGGCCTATATACATTGGAGTTCAGAAGAATGAGAGCTGATCTTATGGAAACATATAAGATAATGAGGGGGCTCGACAAGGTGGATGCCGAGAGGATATTTCTACTCATAGGGGAAACTAAAACCAGGGGATATAGTATCAGAATATGGGGCTTCCCATTTAAAACTGAGATGAGGAGGAATTTCTTATCTCCGACGGTTGTAAATCTATGGAATTCTCTGCCCGAGGGAGCTGTGGAGGCTGTGTCATTGAATATATTTAATGCGGAGATAGACAGATTTTTGAGCGATAAGGAAATAAAAGGTTATGGGGAGTGGACAGGGAAGTGGAGCTGAGTCCATGATCAGATCAGCCATGATCTTATTAAATAAGAACATAAGAAATAGGAACAGGAGTAGGTCACACGGCCCCTCGAGCCTGCTCCACCATTTAATACGATCATAGCTGATCCGATCATGGACTCAGGTTCAATTCCCTGCCCGCTCTCCATAACTCCTTATTCCCTTATCGTTTAAGAAACTGCCTATTTCTGACATAAAATTATTCAATGTCCCAGCTTCCACAGCTCTCTGAGGCAGCGAATTCCACAGATCCACAACTCTCAGAGAAGAAATTTCTCCTCATCTCAGTTTTAAATGGGCGGCCCCTTATTCTAAGATCATGCCCTCTAGTTCTAGTCTCCCCCATCAGTGGAAACATCCTCTCTGCATCCACCTTGTCAAGCACCCTCATAATCTTATACGTTTCGATAAGATCACCTCTCATTCTTCTGAATTCCAATGAGTAGAGCCTTTATCTTTGTCTTTATCTTTGAAATAAATGCTGTATATAGTAATGGTTCTTCACCGAGGCATGCTGGGATACTTGACTACAAGAATCTTTAAAGACAGCTAGCTTATTCAGAAGCGTGGGAAAATAAGGTGTATTTAGAAGCTTGGGAGAAACATAGAAACATAGAAAATAGGTGCAGGAGTAGGCCATTCGGCCCTTCGAGCCTGCACCGCCATGCAATAAGATCATGGCTGATCGTTCCCTCAGTATCCCTTTCCTGCTTTCTCTCCATACCCCTTGATCCCCTTAGCAATAAGGGCCATGTCTAACTCCCTCTTGAATATATCCAATGAACTGGCATCAACAACTCTCTGCGGCAGGGAACTCCACAGGTTAACAACTCTCTGAGTGAAGAAGTTTCTCCTCATCTCAGTCCCTAAATGGCCGACCCCTTATCCTAAGACTATGTCCCCTGGTTCTGGACTTCCCCAACATCGGAAACATTCTTCCCACATCTAACCTGTCCAGTCCCATCGGAATCTTATATGTTTCTATGAGATCCCCTCTCATCCTTCTAAACTCCAGTGAATAAAGGCCCAGTTGATCCAGTCTCTCCTCATATGACAGTCCAACCATGCCCAGAATCAGTCTGGTGAACCTTCGCTGCACTCCCTCAATCGCAAGAACGTCCTTCCTCAGATTAGGAGACCAAAACTGAACACAATATTTCAGGTGAGGCCTCACTAAGGCCCTGTACAACTGCAGTAAGACCTCCCTGCTCCTATACTCAAATCCCCTAGCTATGAAGGCCAACATACCATTTGCCTTCTTCACCGCCTGCTGTACCTGCATGCCCACTTTCAGTGACTGATGAACCATGACACCCATTGTTGCACCTCCCCTTTTCCTAATCTGCCGCCATCCTGATAATATTCGTGTTTTTGTCCCCAAAATGGATAACCTCACATTTATCCACATTATACTGCATCTGCCATGCATTTGCCCACTCACCTAATCTGTCCAAGTTACCCTGCAGCCTCTTAGCGTCCTCCTCACAGCTCACACCGCTACCCAGTTTAGGGTCATCCGCAAACTTGGAGATATTACACTCAAATCCTTCATCTAAATCGTTAATGTATATTGTAAAGAGCTGGTGTCCCAGCACTGAGCCCTGCGGCACTCCACTAGTCACTGCCTGCCATTCTGAAAAGAACCCGTTTATCCCAACTCTCTGCTTCCTGTCTGCCAACCAGTTCTCTATCCACGTTAGTACATTACCCCCAATACCATGCGCTTTGATTTTGCACACCAATCTCTTGTGCAGGACCTTGTCAAAAGCCTTTTGAAAGTCCAAATACACCACATCCACTGGTTCTCCCTTGTCCACTCTGCTTGTTACATCCTCAAAAAATTTCAGAATATTCGTCAAGCATGATTTCCCTTTCATAAATCCATGCTGACTTGGTCCGATCCTGTCACTGCTTTCCAAATGCGTTGCTATTTCATCCTTATTGATTGATTCCAACATTTTTCCCACTACTGATGTCAGGCTAACCGGTCTCTAATTACACGTTTTCTCTCCCTCCTTTTTAAAAAAAGTGGTGTTACATTAGCTACCCTCCAGTCCATAGGAACTGATCCCGAGTCGATAGGTTGTTGGAAAATGATCACCAATGCATCCACTATTTCTAGGGCCACTTCCTTAAGTACTCTGGGATGCAGACGATCAGGCCCCGGGGATTTATCGGCCTTCAATCCCATCAGTTCCCTAACACAATTTCCTGCCTAATAAGGATATCCTTCAGTTCCTCCTTCTCACTCGACCTACTGTCCCCGAGTACAATGGGAAGGTTATTTGTGTCTTCCTTCGTGAAGACAGAACCAAAGTATTTATTCAATTGGTCTGCCATTTCTTTGTTCCCCATTATAAATTCACCCAAATCCGACTGCAAGGGACCTACGTTTGTCTTCACTAATCTTTTTCTCTTCACATATTTATAGAAGCTTTTGCAGTCAGTTTTTATGTTCCCTGCAAGCTTCCTCTCGTACTTGATTTCCCCCCTCTTAATTAAACCCTTAGTCTTCCTCTATTGAATTCTAAATTTCTCCCAGTCCTCAAGTTTGTTCTAGCCAAATTATATGCCTCTTCCTTGGCTTTAACACTATCCTTAATTTCCCTTGTTAGCCATGGTTGAGCCACCTTCCCTGTTTTATTTTTACTCAAGACAGGGATGTACAATTGCTGAAGTTCATCCATGTAATCTTTAAATGTTTGCCATTGCTTATCCACCGTCAACCCTTTTAGTATCCTTTGCCAGTCTATTCTAGCCAATTCACACCTCAACCATCGAAGTTACCTTTCCTTAACTTCAGGATCCTAGTTTCCAAATTAACTGTGTCACTCTCCATCTTAATAAAGAATTCTACCATATTATGGTCACACTTCCCCAAGGGGCCTCGCACAACAAGATTGCTAATTAGTCCCTTCTCATTACACATCACCCAGTCTAGGATGGCCAGCTCTCTCGTTGGTTCCTCGACATATTGGTCTCGAAAACCATCCCTAATACACTCCAGGAAATTGTCCTCCACCGCATTGCTACCAGTTTGGTTAGCCCAATCAATATGTAGATTAAAGTCGCCCATGATAACTGCTGTACCTTTATTGCACACATCCCTTATTTCTTGTTTGATGCTGTCCCCAACCTCACTACTACTGTTTGGTGGCCTGTACACAACTCCCACTAGCGTTTTCTGCCCTTTGGAATTCCGCAGCTCCACCCATACCGATTCCATATCATCCAGGCTAATGTCCCTCCTTACTATTGCTTTAATTTCCTCTTTAACCAGCAGCGCCACCCCGCCTCCTTTTCCTTTCTGTCTATCCTTCCTGTTGTAGGCATTAGGCATCTGCCGAATATATCAAAGCACTAGGCATTAGGCACCTGCTGAATATATCTAAACTCATATAAGTTTAAAGTGGCCACACATAAAATGGCTGCCCAAGCATGATGGGAGCTCAGTTAGTCAAGTAATGAACTACTGACTGAGGCTGACAGAGCAATGACCTAGTGAGGCCCACTACCAGGAATGCCTTGGATACAAGATAATTATAACGAACCATTATAGTACACTGGTATAATCAGTGACTTCACACAGCCGAACCCCGAGGAACAGAGATAAGGGGAGAACCTGCCTCACATAACGAGGTCATTAATCAGCCCGAGCTGACAAAAACCAAAAATACAGCCCCTGAGGTATCAGGGGAATTCTATTGGGTTAAAGAAACCTATATATAATCTATAATCGTTATGATTGGATTGTGTCCAGCCAAAGTGAGCTGAGTAACTGTAAAGAACTATTGTAAAACATATAAATATTGAAGAGTTTCTTTGTTCGTCGGAGAGAAGTGCCTGGATCCAGTCCTGAGGCTTCCTCCCCGCATGCAAAAATAAAGGCCACATTGACGTTGGAACCGACTCTGAGTGTTGAGTGATTCTTCTGAGAAAACATTCACGCTAACACTTCCTAAATGCTGAATACCCCTGGATGTTGAGTTCCCAGCTTTGGTCACCCTGGAGCCATGTCTCCGTGATGCCAATTGCATCATACCCGTTAACTGCTATCTGCGCAGTTAATTCGTCCACCTTATTCCGAATACTCCTCGCATTGAGGCACAGAGTCTTCAGGCTTGTCTTTTTAACACACTTTGCCCCTTTAGAATTTTGCTGTAATGTGGCCCTTTTTGTTTTTTGCCTTGGGTTTCTCTGCCCTCCACTTTTACTATTCTCCTTTCTATCTTTTGCTTCTGGCTCCATTTTATTTCCCTCTGTCTCCCTGCATAGGTTCCCATCCCCCTGCCATATTAATTTAACTCCTCCCCAACAGCACTAGCAAACATTCCCCCTAGCACATTGGTTCCGGTCCTGCCCAGGTGCAGACCGTCCGGTTTGTACTGGTCCCACCTCCCCCAGAACCGGTTCCAATGCCCCAGGAATTTGAATCCCTCCCTTGTGTACCTATATGCACCACAACAACTGGCTGTTCACGCTCCCCTTTCAGAATGTCCTGCACCTGCTCCGAGACATCCTTGACCCTTGCACCCAGGAGGCAACATACCATCCTGGACCCTCGGTTGCGGCCGCAGAAACGCCTATCTATTCGCCTTACAATTGAATCTCGTCTCCCACTCTTTTTTCTGCCCTCCTGTGCAGCAGAGGCAGCCACGGTGCCATGAACTTGGCTGCTGCTGCTCTCCCCCCTGATGAATCATCCCCCTCAATAGTACTCAAAGCGGTGTAACTGTTTTGCAGGGGGATGCACTGCTCTTCTTGTTGGTCTTCCATTCCCTATCTGACTGTGGACCCTTTACCTGCAGTAATACCAACTCACTAAATGTGCTATTCACATCACTCTCAGCATCGTGCATGACCCAGAGTGAATCCACCCACAGCTCCAGTTCCGCAATGAGGTCCGTCAGGAGCTGGAGGCGGATACACTTCCCGCACACGTAGACTTCAGGGACACCGGAAGCGTCCCTGACTTCCCACATGGTACAGGAGGAGCATAACATGTGTCCGAGCTGTCCTGCCATGACTTAACCCTTCGATAAACTTAAATTGGCAACAACAATACCAAAGGTTACTTTCTGATAAAGAAAAGAAAAAAGAAAAGCTACTTACCAATCACCAGCCAATCACTTATCCCCTTGGCTGTGACGTCACCTTTCGATTTCTTTCTACTTTTTTGCCACCCTGCTGCAGCTGCACCGCTAGGCCTCACCGAACGCTGGGCCTTTATAGGCCTCTCCACGCTCGCCTCACCAACGCTACTCCAACTGCCGCCTCACCGACGCTGCTCATTGCTCATTTTATTACTCATTGTTATGTTCAGAAGATGATGATAAGGAAAATGAAGGTCAGGCAGGGTTCCAAGGGAACGAGAGACCCAGGAGTTAAGATAACGGAGACACCTTTTGGACTTGAATAACTCCATTGATGTAGTATAAGTGTTGAAATAGTGTGTACTGATTTATAACTGTCGCAAAACAACTCAAATTACAGTAACTTGTGTATTATAAAAGTACGCTGCAAGCTCTGTATTGCTGAGTGCAGTATCTCAGGCAACTGAGGATCATTCCCTTACATGTGCTCGAATAAACTCTTTACTTGCTGGACTCAGTAGACTCGCTAGTGGTTTATTTTTACCACAACAGGGAGGGACGACGCCATGATTTCAAAACGAGGATGAGAATTTTAAAATCGAGACATTGCCAGACCGGGAGCCAATGTAGGTCAGCAAGCACAGGGGTGATCGGTAAACGGGACTCAGTCGGAGTTAGAATACAGGCAGCAGAGCTTTGAATGAACATAGGAATTGCTTGACAAAAAAATGCCATGGTCCATCTAGTTCGCCTTCTATCATTCTGATAGTCATATGATTGTGATTCCGGGAGGAGCTCCTCGGCCACAGGGAGAAGAGGATTGAGGAGAACTCTAGCGACAACTTTCCCAGTGGCTGAAAGCCGGGAGATTCCCCTTGTAGTTGCTGCAGTCGGGCTTGTCCCCCTTTTTAAAGATGGTCACAATCACTGCATCTCTGAGATCTCCCGGCATGCTCTCCAACCTCCAGATGAGAGAGACGAGGTCAAGTATCCGCACCAACAGCGCCTCTCCGCCATATTTTAGCGCCTCAGCAGGGATTCCATCCACACCCATAGCCTTGTTGTGCAACATTGGAGTTTCACTGAGTTGCTGGCGGGTCGCACGCTGCGGGATGGAATTGAGAACACTCGAGTCAAAGGCAGAGTCTTGATTGAGGAGATCTTCAAAATGCTCCTTCCATCGGGACCTGACAGCCTCGGTGTCCTTGATGAGTGTTTCCCCGTTCTTGGCCAGGAGTGGGGTGGAGCCTTGGGAGTTTGGACCGTAGGTGGCCTTGACTGCAATGAAAAATCCTCGCATGTCATGGCTGTCGACCAGTTGTTGTATCTCCTGTGCTTTCTCCATCCACCACCTGTTCTTTAGGTCCCGAGTTTTTTGTTGGACCTGAGCCTTGAGCCGTCTGTAATGTTGTTTTGCAGCTCGCGAGTTGGGCTGTTGCTTGAGGCTCAGAAATGTTTTGCGCTTGCGATTTATTAGTTCTTCGATCTCCTGATCATTTTCATCAAACCAGTCCTGATGAACTCCAGAGGCTGAACTCCAGGATATAGTCAATGTATTCACTGAGGCATATGAAAGCATGCGCCTTACGCTTAACATCCGTAAGACAAAGGTCCTTCACCAGCCTGTCATCGGCGCACAGCACTGCCCTCCAATCATCAAGATCCACGGTGCGGCCCTGGACAATGTGGACCATTTCCCATATCTCGGGAGCCTCTTATCAACAAAGGCAGACATTGATGCAGAGATTCAGCATCGCCTCCAATGTGCCAGCGCAGCCTTCGGCCGCCTGCGGAAAAGAGTGTTTGAAGACCAGGCCCTCAAATCTACCACCAAACTCATGGTCTACAGGGCTGTAGTAATACCCGTCCTCCTGTATGGGTCTGATGCATTGATGATGTACAGAAGGCACCTCAAGTCGCTGGAGATATATCACCAACGATGTCTCCATAAGATCCTGTAAATCTCCTGAGAGGACAGGTGCATCAACATCTGTGTCCTCGACCAGGCTAACATCCCCAGTACTGACCACACTCGATCAGCTTCGTTGGGCAGGCCACATAGAACGCATGCCAGATACGAGACTCTCGAAGCAAATACTTTATGTGGAGCTCCTTCATGGTAAACGAGCCAAAGGAGGACAGCGAAAGCGTTATAAGGACACCCTCAAAGCCTCCCTGGTAAAGTGTGACATCACCACTGACACCTGGGAACCCTGGCCGCAGACCGCAAAGAGCAAGAGTCTCGACGCAAAGAGCATGAAGAGGCCAGGCACAGGCAGCGGAAGAAGCGCGCGGCAAACCAGCCCCACCCACCCCTTCCCTCGACGGGGTCTGTGGGTCTCGTATCGGACTGTTCAGCCATCAAAGAACTCACTTTGGGAGTGGAAGCAAGTCCTCCTCGATTCCAAGGGACTGCCTATGATGATGATGAGTCGCATGATACAAAGATAATGGAGTTGATTACTAATCAAAGGAACATTTACAGACAATTAAGTACTTTTGAAATGTATTGTATTGTATGGAAATGCAGCAGCTGATGTGTGCACACCAAGCTCCCACAAACAGCAATGATAAATGACCAGATAATCTTTTAGCGATGTTGGTTGACACAAATATTGGCCAGGATACCGGGGAGAACGCCCCTGCTCTTGTTCAGATAGTGTCATGGGATCTTTTGTGGGGGCCTCGGTTTAAAGTCTCATCTGAAAGACGCCACCTACAAACAGTGCAGCACTCCCTCAGTACTGCACTAGGTCTGTCAGCCTCGATTTGGTGCTCAAATCTCTGGAGTGTGACTCAAGCCCACTACCTTGTGACCCAGAGGCGAGAGTACTACCACAGAGCCAAGGATAATGCCTTCTGCTGTTATCGAAGACAGGAGAATCCTATGGAAACGTAGACTATTTCTAGTAGTTAAAATAATTAACGGAAAGGTTGTCCTGTTCTTTGACATTCACACTTTACCAAAAACTAACCGAGCTATCAAGTTAAGTGAAGGTACTCTCAAATGCTTAGGGTTTGATATTCTCCAGTGAGAATGATGTAAAAAACCAAAGTAAATTTGGAACAAGAAAGCTGAAGACCCAAAAGAACAACATATCAAACCAGGGATTCCTGTGGTGTTTCTGAATAAGAGTGTACTGAAATATGGACCTCTACCCAATTGTACTGGGCTGAGCCTACCCAAACTCATTTTATAGAGGGTCCTTAATGTCATAGAGAAAGAATTTTGTTAACCCATCAATCTGCGCTGGACCCAAATCCAGATCCTCGAAGGGAGGAGACAGTATCACTAAAGTAGTAGTCCTCGTAAAATAATGGGACTAAAGGCAGACAAGTCCCCTGGACCTGATGGCTTACATCCTAGGGTCTTAAAAGAGGTGGCTGCAGAGATAGTGGATGCATTGGTTGTAATCTATCAAAATTCCCTGGATTCTGGGAAGGTCCCAGCGGATTGGAAAACCGCAAACTATGATCAGATCAACCATGATCTTATTGAATGGCGGAGCAGGCTCGATGGGCCACATGGCCGACTCCTGCTCCTACAGGTGCAACCCCTGGAATCCGGAACGCTCGGGACCCAGACGGTTCCGGATTCCTGGTTTTTCTACACTTTCGATTTGCTTTCTGATGTCACGAATCCGGAAACACCCGAGCCCAGGTTCGGGTATTTCTAGATTTTGGAATGTCAGAAGCGGGGGGGGGGGGGTAACCCGTCGAGGCGCTATTCGGGCCGGCCAGGGCCCATCAAGGAGGTGTTCACGTCGGGCGGGACTCCGCCGAGTAGGATGTCATCGGGTGGGCCGGCTCCGTCAAGGATGATGTCGGACCAGCGAGTAAGTCCCGAGGTTAGGGCAACAGCAGTGATTTGAACGGGGTGATGCGAGCGGAGGCGGGGCCCAGAGGTCGGCAGGATCGTCGGGTCCGGATTCCAGAATATTTTACAGATTCCGGACAACCCTGCCATCGATCGGTTCGGATTCTGGAACATTCTGGATTCCGGAACTCTGGATTCTCGACGCTGCACCTGTATTTCTTATGTTCTTATGTAGTATTCTTAACTGACAGTACATTAGTTTCCTGATCTGTGTACTTCCTCCTTCTGCTAGAGTGCTTTGAAAAGTTCTAATTACTTCATCTTGTAACCAATGTGCTTAACTCACCATTACTGCTGCCACTTCAGCAAGTACCTGGCATGCTGAATGGTATGAGATAGGGAGGCAGAAATTGTTGCTGAGAGCTTCGTTAAAGAAACAGGCTGCTGGTCAACTAATGGACCAGTATTCTACCACCACATCACTTCCTATTCCATTAGCTACATAGCACACCATCAAATCATAAAGACAGGCTGACGGGCTCCAAAACGATTAACAAGATCTGTGACCCTCTGCCGCCTTCTTGCTATACAGAAAGAAGGAAACCATTGATAAAATATTTGCCATGGATAAGACATTTATCTGATGGCATATGTCCATATTCAGAGACTTGTATTAGAAGGTGCCCTAACTGGTATCATGTGTGGTTGCATGATTCCATGATATTTTGTTTTCGAGCAATGTCTCTCAGTTTGTAATTTTGAACATTTTGCCTCCAATAAAAAAAGGAAGAAAGACTTGCATTTACATAACGCCTTTCACGACCAAAGCACTTTACAGCCATTTAAATACTTTTGCAGTGTAGTCACTGTTGTGATGTGGGAAACACGACAGCCAACTTGTGCACAGCAAACTCCCACAAACAGCAATGTAAAAATGACCAGATAATCTGTTTTTGTTATGTTAATTGAGGGATAAATACTGGCCTGGACACCAGAGATAACTCCCCTGCTCATCTTTGAAATAGTGCCATGGGATCCTTTACATCCACCCAAGAGCGCAGAAGGGACCTCGGTCTTAACGTCTCATCCGAAAGACGGCACCTCCGACAATGCAGCACTCCTCAGCACTGCACTGGGAGCATCAGCCTAGATTTATGTGCTCAAGTTCCTAGAGTGGGACTTGAACCCATAACCTTCTGACTCAGAGGCGAGAGTGCTATCCACTGAGCCACAGCTGACAGGCTAATGTTCGGATCTTGCTTTAGATTGGCCCTCCACTCACTGCACTGACCTCTCGCACTGCTTTGAACATCACTTTAAAAATAAATTAATTGAGTCAAACTAAATGCCTCACTTGAATGCACACTCTGGGCTGACACTTCAGTGAGAGTGCTGCGCTGTTGGAGGTGCAGACTCTCTGACAAGACATTAAACTGAGGCCCTGTCTGCTCTCTCGGGTGAATGTAAAAGATTCCATGGTAATATTCAAAGAAAAGCAAGGTAGTGCTCCTGGTGTCCAAACTAGCATTTATCCCTCAACACCACCACATTATCTCAATGTTGTTGGTGGGATCTTGGTGTGTGCAAATTGGCCTCCGCGTTTCCGACGTTATGTGGGACAGGAAAATAGAGGCGGGGTGTGTAATGGGCAGCCGTTGGTTTTGCACTCCTGCCAAAGTCGAATTTTACTCCACAGTCCCAGCTTGTTTAGTACAATTAGTGTGAACCTTCATTTATGTTTTTCCAAGGTCTTTGCTTTTTTCAAAAAGTCTTTTGAAAAACCTCTTCAATATGCAGCGTCGGAGCGGCCTATAAAAGGCCCAGCGGGTGTTCCACAGGCAGCGGCAGTTGGTGAGAGGCGGGAGCAGCGTGGTGAGGCCTATGAAGGCCCAGCGGGTGTTCCACAGGCAGCGGCAGTCGGTGAGAGGCGGGAGCAGCGTCGGAGCGGCCTATAAAGGCGTAATTGTGCAGCTACAGCGGGAGAGAAGGCAAAAAGGAAGTAGAAAGGAATCAAAAGGTGACGTCACAGCCAAGGGGGTAAGTGATTGGCTGGTGATTGGTGAGTAGCTTTTCTTTTTATTTTTTATATCAGTAAGTAAACTGTAACATTGTTGTCACCAATTTAAGGGTATCTAAGGGTTAAGGCATGGCAGGAGAGTTCGGTCACGTGTTAGGCTCCTCCTGTACCATGTGGGAACTCAGGGACACTTCCGGAGTCCCTGACGACTACGTGTGTGAGAAGTGTATCCGCCTCCATCTCCTGACGGACCGCGTTGCGGAATTGGAGCTGAGGGTGGATTCACTCTGGAGCATCCACGATGCTGAGAATGACATAAGTGGCACGTGTAGTGAGTTGGTCTTACCGCATGAGAAGGATCCACAGCCAGCTAGGGAATGGAAGACCAGCAGGAAGAGTAGTACAAAGAAGGTAGTGCAGGGGTCCCATCTGGTCATCCCCTTGCAAAACAGATACACTGCTTTGAGTGCTGTTGAGGGAGATAACTCATCAGGGGAGAGCAGCAGCAGCCAAGTTCATGGCACCGTGGCTGGCTCTGTTGAACAGGAGGGGAGGAAAAAGAGTGGGAGAGCGATAGTGATAGGGGATTCAATTGTAAGGGGAATAGATAGGCATTTCTGCGGCCGCAACCGAGACTCCAGGATGGTATGTTGCCTCCCTGGTGCAAGGGTCAAGGATGTCTCCGAGCGAGTGCAGGACATTCTAAAAATGGAGGGAGAACAGCCAGTTGTCGTGGTGCACATTGGTACCAACGACATAGGTTAAAAAAAAGGGATGAGGTCCTACGAGACGAATTTAAGGAGATAGGAGCTAAATTAAAAAGTAGGACCTCAAAAGTAGTAATCTTGGGATTGCTACCAGTGCCACGTGCGAGTCAGAGTAGGAATCACAGGATAGCACAGATGAATACGTGGCTTGAGCAGTGGTGCAACAGGGAGGGATTCAAATTCGTGGGGCATTGGAACAGGTTCTGGGGGAGGTGGGACCAGTACAAATTGGACGGTCTGCACTTGGGCAGGACCAGAACCAATGTCCTAGGGGGAGTGTTTGCTAGTGCTGTTGGGGAGGAGTTAAACTAATATGGCAGGGGGATGGGAACCAATACAGGGAGACAGAGGGAAACAAAAAAAGAGACAAAAACAAAAGACAGAAAAGAGATGAGTAAAAGTGGAGGGCAGAGAAACCAAAGGCAAGAAACAAAAAGGGCCACTGAATATAAAAGGGCTGCAGGAGGGGTGAAAACTAAAAATCATGGTTTAAAAACTAGGATGAAAACACTCTACCTAAATGCACGCAGCATTCGAAATAAAGTAAATGAGTTGACGGCACAAATCATTACAAATGGGTATGATTTGGTGGCCATTACAGAAACATGGTTGCAAGGTGGCCAAGACTGGGAATTAAACAAACAGGGGTAGCTGACGAGACAGAAAGATAGGCAAGAAGGGAAAGGAGGTGGGGTAGCTCTGTTAATAAAGGATGATATCAGGGCAGTTGTGAGAGATGATATTGGCTCCAATGAACAAAATGTTGAATCATTGTGGGTGGAGATTAGAGATAGTAAGGGGAAAAAGTCACTGGTCGGCATAGTTTATAGGCCCCCAAATAATAACTTCACGGTGGGGCGGGCAATAATCAAGGGAATAATAGAGGCATGTGAAAAAGGAACGGCAGTAGTCATGGGGGATTTTAACCTACATATCGATTGGTCAAATCAAATCGCACGGGGTAGCCTGGAGGAGGAATTCATAGAATGCATACGGGATTGTTTCTTAGAACAGTATGTAACAGAACCTACAAGGGAGCAAGCCATCTTAGATCTGGTCCTGTGTAATGAGACAGGAAAAATAAACGATCTCCTAGTAAAAGATCCTCTCGGAATGAGTGATCACAGTATGGTTGAATTTGTAATACAGATTGAGGGTGTGGAAGTTGTGTCAGAAACAAGCGTACTATGCTTAAACAAAGGGGACTATAGTAGGATGAGGGCAGAGTTGGCTAAAGTAGACTGGAAACAAGGACTAAATGGTGGCACAATTGAGGAACAGTGGAGGAATTTTAAGGAGCTCTTTCATAGTGCGCAACAAAAATATATTCCAGTGAAAAAGAAGGGCGGCAAGAGAAGGGATAACCAGTCGTGGATAACCATAGAAATAAAGGAAAGTATCAAATCAAAGACCAATGCATATAAGGTGGCCAAGGTTAGTGGGAAACTAGAGGATTGGGAAAATTTTAAGCAACAGCAAAGAATGACTAAAAAAGCAATAAAGAAAGGAAAGATAGATTACGAAAGTAAACTTGCGCAAAACATAAAAACAGATAGTAAAAGTTTTTACCGATATATAAAACGGAAAAGAGTGACTAAAGTAAATGATGGTCCCTTAGAAGATGAGAAGGGGGGATTTAATAATGGGAAATGTGGAAATGGCTGAGACCGTAAACAATTATTTTGCTTCGGTCTTCACAGTGGAAGACACAAAAACCATGCCAAAATTTGCAGACCACAGGAATGTGGGAAGGGAGGACCTTGAGACAATCACTATCACTAGGGGGGTAGTGCTGGACAGGCTAATGGGACTGAAGGTAGACAAGTTCCCTGGTCCTGATGAAATGCATCCCAGGGTATTAAAAGAGATGGCGGAAGTTATAGCAGATGCATTCGTTATAATCTACCAAAATTCTCTGGACTCTGGGGAGGTACCAGCGGATTGGAAAGCAGCTAATGTAACGCCTCTGTTTAAAAAAGGGGGCAGGCAAAAGGCAGGTAACTATAGGCCAGTTAGTTTAACATCTGTAGTGGGGAAAATGCTTGAAACTATCATTAAGGAAGAAATAGCGGGACATCTAGATAGGAATAGTGCAATCAAGTAGACGCAGCATGGATTCATGAAAGGGAAATCATGTTTAACTAATTTACTGGAATTCTTTGAGGATACAACAAGCATGGTGGATAGAGGTGTACCGATGGATGTGGTGTATTTAGATTTCCAAAAGGCATTCGATAAGGTGCCACACAAAAGGTTACTGCAGAAGATAAAGGTACACGGAGTCAGTGGAAATGTATTAGCATGGATAGAGAATTGGCTGGCGAACAGAAAGCAGAGAGTCGAGATAAATGGGTCCTTTTCGGGTTGGAAATCAGTGGTTAGTGGTGTGCCACAGGGATCGGTGCTGGGACCACAACTGTTTACACTATACATAGATGACCTAGAGGAGGGGACAGAGTGTAGTGCAACAAAATTTGCAGATGACACTAAGATTAGTGGGAAAGCAGGTTGTGTAGAGGACTCAGAGGCTGCAAGGAGATTTGGATAGGTTAAGCGAATGAGCTAAGGTTTGGCAGATGGAATACAATGTCGGAAAGTGTGAGGTCATCCACCTTGGGGAAAAAAAACAGTAAAAGAGAATATTATTTGAATGGGGAGAAATTACAACATGCTGTGGTGCAGAGGGACCTGGGGGTCCTTGTGCATGAAACTCTTAGTTTGCAGGTGCAGTAAGTAATCAGGAAGGCAAATGGAATGTTGGCCTTCATTGCGAGAGGGATGGAGTACAAAAGCAGGGAGGTCTTGCTGCAACTGTATAAGATATTCGTAAGGCCGCACCTGGAGTACTGCATGCAGTTTTGGTCACCTTACTTAAGGAAGGAAGGGTAGAGAGACGATTCACGAGGCTGATTCCAGAAATGAGGGGGTTACCTTATGATGATAGATTGAGTAGACTGGGTCTTTACTCGTTGGAGTTCAGAAGGATGAGGAGTGATCTTATAGAAACATTTAAAATCATGAAAGGGATAGACAAGATAGAGGCAGAGAGGTTGTTTCCACTGGTAGGGGAGTCTAGAACTAGGGGGCGCAGCCTCAAAATACGGAGGAGCCAATTTAAAACCGAGTTGAGAAAGAATTTCTTCTCCCAGAGGGTTGTGAATCTGTGGAATTCTCTGCCCAAGGAAGCAGTTGAGGCTGGCTCATTGAATGTTTTCAAGTCAAAGATAGATAGATTTTTAACCAATAAGAGAATTAAGGGTTACGGGGAGCGGGCGGGTAAGTGGAGCTGAGTCCACGGCCAGATCAGCCATGATCTTATTGAATGGCGGAGCAGGCTCGAGGGGCTAGATGGCCTACTCCTGTTCCTAATTCTTATGTTCTTATGCTATTGTTGCTGAAATAAGTCTGCTGATCTGAGCATTTGACATTAAATAAGACTGTCATGACAAAGAAGGCACATAGGTTTCCCATTACACGCCACAAAAATTAGATAATCTGCCAACTAGCAGGAATGAGAGTGTTGTTTATCCTCTCACTAACTTTTAATCTTGTACGTTTCCGCCATCTTGAGCCTAATCTTACTCATCCAGTCATAAGGTTATCAGGTTTGTGTTCACAGCAGACCTAAGTTACCAATTGAACTCTCTCCTCCAAACAGCAAGATAAGGAGCAGCCCTAACTCAGCTGTAATTATTGTGCCTTTTAATAAAAAAGACTTGCATTTATTTAGCACCTTTCACAACCTTAGGTCTTCCCAAAGTGCTTTACAGCCAATGAAGTATCGTCACTGTTGCAATTTGGAAAACACAGCAGCCAATATGCACATACCAAGTTCCCACAAACAGCAATGTGGTAATGACCAGATAATTTGATTTAGGGTTGTTGGTTGAGAGATAATGGTTGATGGTAGCATAGTGGTAATGTTACTGGGCTAATAATCCAGAGTCCTGGACGAATGATCCAGAGATGCGAGTTCAAATCCCACCACAGCAGCTGTGGAATTTAAATTCAGTTAATTAAATAAATCTGGAATAAAAAGCTAGTATCAGTAATGGTGACCGTGAAACTATCGGATTGTTGTAAAAATCCATCTGGTTCACTCATGTCCTTTAAGGAAGGAAATCTGCTGTCCTTATATGATCTGGCCTATATGTGACTTCAGACCCACAGCAATTGGTTGACTCTGAAATGGCCTAGCAAGCCACTCGGTTGTAACAAACTGCTATGAGAAGCAATAATAAAGCCAGACGGACCACCCAGTATCGATCTTGGCACCGGCTAAGAACATGACATCCAGCCCAGTTGACTCTGCAAACTCCTCCTCACCAAATTGAGCACACAGTCCCACAGATTAGACAAGCAAATAGAAAAGTAGAAACATAGAAAATAAGTGCAGGAGTAGGCCATTCAGCCCTTCGAGCCTGTACCACCATTCAATAAGATCATGGCTGATCATTTACCTCAGTACCCCTTTCCTGCTTTCTCTTCATACCCCTTGATCCCTTGATCCCTTTAGCCATAAGGGCCATATCTAACTCCCTCTTGAATATATCCAACGAACTGGCCTCAACAACTCCCTGCGGTAGGGAATTCCACAGGTTAACAACTCTCTGAATGAAGAAGTTTCTCCTCATCTCAGTCCTAAATGGCCTGCCCCTTATCCTTAGACTGTGTCCTCTGGTTCTGGACTTCCCCAACATCAGGAACATTCTTCCTGCATCTAACCTGTCCAGTCCCGTCAGAACTTTATATGTTTCTGTGAGATCCCCTCTCATCCTTCTAAACTCCAGTGAATACAGGCCCAGTCGATCCAGTCTCTCCTCATATGTCAGTCCTGCCTTCCCGGGAATCAGTCTGGTGAACCTTCGCTGCAGTCCCTCAATAGCAAGAACATCCTTCCTCAGATTAGGAGACCAAAACTAACACAATATTCCAGGTGAGGCCTCACCAAGACCCTGTACAACTGCAGTAAGACCTCCATGCTGCTATACTCAAATCCCCTAGCTATGAAGGCCAACATACCATTTGCCTTCACCACCTGCTGTACCTGCATGCCAACTTTCAATGACTGATGTACCATGACACCCAGGTCTCATTGCACCTCCCCTTTTCCTAATCTGTCACCATTCAGATAATATTCTGCCTTCGTGTTTTTGCCACCTGGCAAACCTCACATCTATCCACATTATACTGCATCTGCCATATATTTGCCCACTCACCTAACCTGTTCAAGTCACCCTGCAGCCTCTTAGAATCCTCCTCACAGCGCCACCCAGCTTGGTGTCATCTGCAATTTTGGAGATATTACACTCAATTCCTTCATCTAAATCATTGATGTATATTGTAAATAGCTGGGGTCCCAGCACTGAGCCCTGCGGCACTCCACTAGTCACTGCCTGCCATTCTGAAAAGGACCCGTTTATCCCGACTCTCTGCTTCCTGTCTGCCAACCAGTTCTCTATCCACGTCAATACATTACCCCCAATATCTTGTGCTTTAATTTTGCACACCAATTTCTTGTGTGGGATTTTGTCAAAAGCCTTTTGAAAGTCCAAATACACCACATCCACTGATTCTTCCCTGTCCACACGAGTAGTTACATCCTCAATAAATTCTAGAAGATTTATCAAGCATGATTTCCCTTTCATAAATCATAAACTTGGATCCTGTCACTGCTTTCCAAATGCGCTGCTATTTCATCTTTAATAATTGATTCCAACATTTTCCCCACCACTGATGTCAGGCTAACCGGTCTATAATTCCACGTTTTGTCTCACTCTCACTTCTTAAAAAGTGCCGTTACATTAACTACCCTCCAGTCCAAAGGAACTGATCCAGAGTCGATAGAAAATGGTCACCAATGCATCCACCATTTCTAGGGCCACTTCCTTAAGTACTCTGCAGATTATCAGGCCCTGGGAATTTATTTATCAGCCTTTAATCCCATCAATTTCCCTAACACAATTTCCTGACTAATAAGGATTTCCTTTAGTTCCTCCTTCTCACTAGACCCTCTGTCCCCTAGTATTCCGGAAGGTTATTTGTGTCTTCCTTCATGAAGACAGAACCAAAGTATTTGTTCACTTGGTCTGCCATTTCTTTGTTCCCCATTATAAATTCACCTGATTCTGACTGCAAGGGACCTACGTTTGTCTTCACTTATCTTTTTCTCTTCACATATCTATAGAAGCTTTTGCAGTCAGTTTTTATGTTCCCAGCAAGCTTCCTCTCATACCCTATTTTCCCCCTGTTAATAACATGGAAACATAGAAAATAGGTGCAGGAGTAGGCCATTCGGCCCTTCGAGCCTGCACCACCATTCAATAAGATCATGGCTGATCATTCACCTCAGTACCCCTTTCCTGCTTTCTCTCCATACCCCATGATCCCTATAGAATTTTTTTTTTTGCGACTCCGCTCTCCTGCTCTGCCATTCCCAAATCCCCAGGATTCCGCCCCTCCCACCCCCCCGGTTCCCGCCGCTATTCCTCTCCTGCTCTCCCACGCACCCCGTCTCACACGGGGACCCTTTGTCCTCTTCTGCTGAATTGTAAATTTCTCCCAGTCCTCAGGTTTGCTGCTTTTTCTGGCCAATTTATATGCTTCTTCCTGGGATTTAACACTATCCTTAATTTCCCTTGTTAGCCACGGTTGAGCCACCTTCCCCGTTTTGTTTTTACTCCAGCCCGGGATGTACAATTGTTGAAGCTCATCCATGTGATCTTTAAATATTTGCCATTGCCTATCCACCGTCAACCCTTTAAGTATCATTCGCTAGACTATTCCACCAATCTGTAACCTCATGGTTCTGACCAACCATGCTTCAATGAGGCGTGTAGAAGAACATGCCAGGAGCAGCACCAGGTGTAACTAATAATGAGTTGCCAACCTGGGGAAGCTACCTCACAGGATTCATCATCGACGGTCCCTCGAACAAGGATGACTTGCTTCCATGAGTTCACAGGTGTTTCAATGAAGGACCTAATGTTCCAGGTCCCGAACTACAAAGTGTAGGGTGGAAGATGCCTGTGCATGGATTTTTTTAACGTGTGATGGCCGTTGCACACCAGCCACCACACGGGCTTGACAGAGCTTGGTCTTGGTCCAGTGGCAAGGGTTAACCAGGACGACTGGAGGCCTAGTGCGCACACATATCGCAGTGTGGGCTGGCCCGTGCTGCCCCTGGGCCCTCGCCTCTTCTGGGCCCCAACTCACAGGACTACATGCATGCTAAAAAACGAAAGCAGCATGCCAGAGGGCGAAGCGATCCCACAATCAATGCATCAGATCAAAGCTCTGCAGTCCTGCCACATCCAGTCATGAATGGTGTTGGACCATAGAACAACTAATGGGACGAGGAGGCTCCATGAATATCCCCATTCTCAATGATGGCAGAGCTCAGCACGCAAGTGCAAAAGACAAGGCTGAAGCGTTTGCAACCATCTTCAGCCAGAAGTGCTGAGTTGATGATCCACATCGGCCTCCGCCTGAACATAAGAACGTAAGAAACAGGAGCAGGAGTAGGTCACCTGGCCCCTCGAGCCTGCTCCGCCATTTAATAAGATCATGGCTGATCCGATCATAGACTCAGCTCCACTTCCCTGCCCACTCCCCATAACCCTTTATTCCCTTCTTGCTTAAAAATCTGTCAATCCCCGCCTTAAATATATTCAATGATTCAGCTTCCACAGCTCTCTGGGGCAGAGAATTCCACAGATTTATAACCCTCAGAGAAGAAATTCCTCCTCATCTCATTTTTAAATGGATGGCCCCTTATTCTGAGACTATGCCCCCTAGTTTTAGTTTCCCCTATGAGTGGAAATATCCTCTCTGCATCCACCTTGTCATGCCCCCTAATTATATGTTTCGATAAGATCACCTCTCATCCTTCTGAACTCCAATGAGTATAGGCCCAACCTACTCAACTTTTCCTCATAAGTCAACCTCCTCATCTCCGGAACCAACCGAGTGAACCTTCTCTGAACTGCCTCCAATGCAAATATATCCTTCCTTAGCTGGCCTTCCCCTGCCTACCGGGTCTCGCTCAGGGCGGCGATTTCAATATCAAAGCGTCTAAGTTCCCGGGCAACTATGGCGGTGCGGCGTTTCGGCCTGTCACTGTTGGGGTTGTCCATGAGGGTCCTGATGTTTCAGGTCCTGAACTTCATGTCAGAGAAGTGGAAGATGCCTGTGCGTGAGTTCTTTTAACGTGGGGTGGCCATTGCACACCAGCTACCACACGGGCTTAGCTGAGCAAGGTCTTGGTCCAGTGGCAAGGAAGTCCAAGACGACTGGAGACCAGTCCCCGAGACGCAGAATGGCCACAGCGCTTGGTCTGCCATCCAGGCCTCCATAACCAATGCCTGCAAAGTGACGCTCGGTCACTCGACCAGGAAACACCAGGATTGATTTGATAAGAATGATCAGGAGATCCAAGAGCTAATAAATCGCAAACGCTGGCATTTCTGAGCCTTAAGCAACAACCCAACTCTGGAGCAGCAAAGCAGCATTACAGACGCCTCAAGGCTGAGGTCAAACAAAAAACCCGGGACCTAAAGAACAGGTGGTGGATGGAGAAAGCACAGGAGATACAGCAGCTGGCCGACAGCCATGATGTGCGACGATTCTTCATCGCAGTCAAGGCCGCCTACGGTCCAAACACCCAAGGCCCCACCCCACTGCTGGCCAAGAACGGGGAAACACTCATCAAGGACACCGAGGCAGTTAGGACCCGCTGGAAGGAGCACTTTGACGATCTCCTCAACCAAGACTCTGCCTTTGACTCGAGTGTTCTCGACTCCATCCCGCAGCATGCTACTCGCCACCACCTCAGTAAAACCCCAACACTGCACGAGATAGAAAAAGCCATAAGTCAGCTTAAGAATAACAAGGCTTCGGGAGCGGATGGAATCCCCGCTGAGGCACTGAAGTATGGCGGAGAGGCACTACTGGCGCGAATACATGACTTCATTTCTCTTATCTGGAGGGAGGAGAGCATGCCGGGAGATCTCAGAGATGCAGGGATCGTGACCATCTTTAAAAAAGGAGACAAGTCAGACTTCGGTAACTGCAGAGGAATCTCCCTGCTATCAACCACTGAGAAAGTCGTCGCTAGAATCCTCCTCAACCGTCTTCTCCCTGTGGCTGAGGAGCTCCTCCCAGAGTCACAGTGCGGATTTCGTCCCCTACGGGACACAACGGACATGATTTTTGCAGTGCGACAGCTGCAGGAAAAATGCAGGGAACAGCGCCAGCCCTTATACATGGCCTTCTTCGACCTTACAAAGGCCTTTGCCACTGTCAATCGCGAGGGTCTATGGAGCGTCCTCCTCCGTTTCGGAAGCCCCCAAAAGTTCGTCACCATCCTCCGCCTGCTCCACGACGACATGCAATCCGTGATCCTTACCAACAGATCCATTACAGACCCAATCCACGTCCGGACTGGGGTCAAACAAAGCTGGGTTATCGCCCCAACCCTCTTCTCAATCTTCTTCGCTGCCATGCTCCACCTCAGTCGACAAGCTCCCCGCTGGAGTGGAACTAAACTACAGAACCAGTGGGAACCTGTTCAACCTTCGCCGTTTCCAGGCCAGGTCCAAGACCACCCTGACCTCTTGTCATTGAGCTACAGTATGCGGACAACACCAGGACATAGTCGACGTATTTACTGAGGCGTACCCTTGCGCTAAACATCAGCAAGACCTCCACCAGCCTGTGCTTCCCACACAGCACTGTCCCCCATCATCAGGATTCACGGTGCGGCCCTGGACAACATGGACCACTTCCCATATTTTAAGAGCCTCCTATCAACAAGAGCAGGCATTGACGACGAGATTCAACACCACTTCCAGTGCACCAGTGCAGCCTTCGGCTGCCTGAGGAAAAGAGTGTTTGAAGACCAGGCCCTCAAAACTGCCACCAAGTTCATGGTCTACAGGGCTGTAGTAATACCCGCCCTCCTGTATAGCTCAGAATCATGGACCATGTACAGTAGACACCTCAAGTTGCTGGAGAAATACCACCAACGATGTGTCTCCGCAAGATCCTACAAATCCCCTGGGAGGACAGATGCACCAACATTAGCGTCCTCGACCAGGCCAACATCACCAGCATCAAAGCACTGACCACACTTGATCAGCTCCGCTGGGCATGCCAGCTCAAGACTCCCAAAGCAAGCGCTCTACTCGGAACTCCTTCACGGCAAACGAGCCAAAGGTGGGCAGCGGAAACATTACGAGGACACTCTCAAAGCCTCCCTAATAAAGTGCAACATCCCCACTGACACCTGGGAGCCCCTGGCCAAAGACTGCACTCAATGGAGGAAGTGCATCCGGGAAGGCGCTGAGCACCTTGAGTCTCATCGCCGAGAGCATGCAGAAATCAAGCGCAGGCAGCGGAAAGAGCGTGCAGAAAACCAGTCCCACCCACCCCTTCCCTCAATGACTATCTGCCCCACTTGTGACAGAGACTGTGGTTCTTGTATTGGACTGTACAGCCACCTAAGAGTCATGTTAAGAGTGGAAGCAAGTCTTCCTCAATACCGAGGGACTGCCTATGATGGATGATGGATGATGGATGATGGATCCTTCCTCAATACGGAGACCAAGACTATATGCAGTACTCTAGGTGTGGTCTCACCAATACCATGTACAGTTGTAGCAGGACTTCTCTGCTTTTATACTCTATCCCCCTTGCAATACAGCCCAACATTCCATTTGCCTTCCTGATTACTTGCTGTACCTGCATACTAACATTTTGTGTTTCATGCACAAGGACCCCCAGGTCCCTCTGTACTGCAGCACTTTGCAATTTTTCTCCATTTAAATTATAACTTGCTTTTCTATTTATTCTGCCAAAGTGAATAACCTCACATTTTCCCACATTGTACTCCATCTGCCAAATTTTTTCCCATTCACTTCACCTGTCTATATCCCTTCGCAGATTTTTGGTGTCCTCCTCACAATTTGCTTTCCCACCCATCTTTGTATCATCAGCAAACTTGACTACATTACACTCGATCCTTTCATCCAAGTCATTAATATAGATTGTAAATAGTTGAGGCTCCAGCATCGATCCCTGCGGCAACCCACTAGTTACTGTTTGCCAAGCGGAATATGATCCGTTTATCCCGACTCTTTGTTTTCTGTTAGTTAGCCAATCCTCTACACATGCTAATATATTACCTCCAATCCCGTGAACATTTATCTTGTGCAGTAACCGTTTATGTGGCACCTTATCGAATGCCTTCTGGAAATCCAAATACACCACATCTACTGGTTCCCCCTTATCCACCCTGCTCGTTACATCCTCAAAGAACTCCAGCAAATTTGTCAAACATGATTTCCCTTTCATAAAACCACGCTGACTCTGCTTGATTGAATTATGTGTTTCCAAATGTCCTGCTACTGTTTCCTTAATAATGGACTCCAATATTTTCCCAACGACAGATGTTCGGCTCACCAGTCTGTAGTTTCCTGCTTTCCGAGTGCCTCCTTTTTTTAAAATAGGGCATTACATTTGCGGTTTTCCAATCCGCTGGGACCGCCCCAGAATCCAGGGAATTTTGGTAGATTATAACCAATGCATCCACTATCTCTGCACCCACTTCTTTTAGGATCCTAGGATGCAAGCTGTCAGGTCCAGGGGACTTGTCTGCCTTTAGTCCCATTATTTTACCGAGTACTACTTCTTTAGTGATAGTGATAGTATTAGGTTCCTCCCTCCCTATAGCCCTTGATTATCCACTCTTGGGATGTTTTTAGTGTTTTCTGCCGTGAAGACCGATACAAAATATTTGTTCAAAGTCTCTGCCATTTCCCTGTTCCCATTGTTAATTGCCCAGTCTCATCCTCTCGGGGACTAACATTTACTTTAGCCACTTTTTCCCTTTTTATGTACCTTAGAAACTCTTACTATCTGTTTTTATATTTCTTGCTAGTTTACTTTCATAATCTATCTTCCCTCTCAATTATTTTTTTAATCGTTCTTTGCTGGCTTTTAAAAGTTTCCCAATCCTTTGGCCTGCCACTAGTCTTGGCCACATTATATGCCCTTGTTTTCAATTTGATACCATCCCTTATTTCCTTAGTTAGCCACGGATGGTTATTCCTTCTCTTACAGTCTTTCCATCTCATTGGGATATATTTTTGGTGAGAGTTATGAAATATCTCTGAGGTCCCCACCATCACAGAAGCCAGTCTGTAGCCAATTCAAGTCACTCCACGTGATATCAAGAAACTTAGTGCACTGGATGCAGCAAAGACCCAGATAATATCCTGGCTGTCGTGCTGAAGACTTGTGCTCCAGAACAAGCCGTGCCTCTAGCCAAGCTGTTCCAGTACAGCTACAGCACTCGCATCTACCGGACAATGTGGAAAACTACCCAGGTATGTCCTGTCCACAAAAAGCAGGACAAATCCAATCCGACCAATTACTGCCCCATCAGTCTACTCTCAATCATCAGCAATCTGATGAAGGTGTCGTCGACAGTGCTATCAAGCGGCATTTTACTCATTAATAACCTGCTCACAGATGCCCAGTTTGGGTTCTGTCAGGACCACTCAACTCTAGATTTCATTACAGCTTTGGTCCAAATTTGGACAAAAGAGCTGAATTCCAGAGGTGAGGTGAGAAGGACTGCCTTTGACATCAAAGCAGCATTTGACCAATTGTGGCATCAAGGAGCCCTAGTAAAACTGAAGTCAATGGGAATCGGAGAATACTCTCGACTGGCTGGAGTCATACCTAGCACAAAGGAAGGCAGTTGTGGTGGTTGGAGGTCAATCATCCCAGCCCCAGGGCTTCACTGCAGGAGTTCCTCAGGGCAGTGTCCTCGGCCCAACCATCTTCAGCTACTTCATCAATGACCTTCCCTCTATCATAAGGTCAGAAGTGGGGATGTTCGCTAATGACTGCACAGTGTTAGTGCCTTTCGCAACTCCTCAGATAATGAAGCAGTCCATGCCCACATGCTGCAAGACCTGGATGACATTCAGGCTTGGGCTGATAAGTGACAAGTAACATTCGTGCCACACAAGTGCCAGGCAATGATTATCTTCAACAAGCAAGAGTCTAACCACCGCCCCTTGACATTCAACAGCATTACCATCACCAAATCCCCACACCATCCTGGGGGTCACCATTGACCAGAAACTTAACTGGACCAGCCACAAAAATACTGTGGCAACAAGAGCAGGTCAGAGACTGGGTATTCTGCGGCAAGTGTCTCACCTCCTGACTCACTAAGGCCTTTCCACCATCCACAAGGCAGAAGTGCAATGGACTACCCTCCTCTTGCCTGGATGAGTGCAGCTTCAACAACACTCAAGAAGCTCAACACCATCCAGGACAAAGCAGCCCACTTGATCGGCACCCCATCCACCACCTTCAACATTCACTCCCTCCACCACCGGCGCACCGTGACTGCAGTGTGTACCATCTACAAGATGCACTGCAGCAACTCACCAAGGCTTCTTCGGCAGCACCTCCCAAACCCGCGACCTCTACCACCTAGAAGGACAAGGGCAGCAGGCGCATGGGAACACCACCACCTCCAAGTTCCCCTCCCAAGTCACACACCATCCTGACTTGGAAGTATATTACCGTTCCTTCATCATCGCTGGGTCAAAATCCTGGAACTCCCTCCCTAACAGTACTGTGGGAGCACCTTCACCACACGGACTGCAGCGGTTCAAGGTGGCAGTTCACCACCACTTTCTCAAGGGCAACTAAGGATAGGCAACAAATACTGGCCTTACCAGCGATGCGCACATCCCATGAATGAATAAACATTTTTAAAAATAAATAAATATTGGCCAGCACACTGAGTAAACTCCCCTGCTCTTATTCAAATATTGCCATAGGATCTTTTACATCCACCTGAGGGGGCAGACAGGGCCTCGGTTTAACATCTCATCTAAAAGATAGCATCTCTGACAGTGCAGCACTCCTTTGGTACTGCACTGGAGTGTCAGCCTAGATCTTGTGCTCTGTCTCTGAAGTGAGACTTGAACCCACAACCTTCTGACTCAGAGGCGAGAGAGCTACCCACTGAGCTGACTTTTAAAGAAGTTCTACAAAGAGAGCTTTTTCTCATCCCTGAATCCCCTAGATTAAACAAATTAAGAGGAAAATGAGCAATCTCTAATTCAAATTTATTTTAATTGTTTGGCACACCCTGGCTCTTGATCTCTAAAAGGGAGACACTTCAGCTCAGCACAGTCATTTTATAAACACAAAATTATCCCGAGCAAAATTCTACAATCCATCATTGGCAAAAATCTGACATTTCTCCAGCTAACATTTTTTCGTTCCCTAAATTTCATTCTGCACTTACCTGCTCTCTTGATGTTGTTGGAATAATAAAAATTGTTGGAATTTATTCACAGACGAACTGGTTCAATCTTGCTTCATGTAAACAATACCATGATGATTGACATTTGATTGATGGCCTCACTCTTCAGGGGACTACTATGGCTAGCTTTCCCCCAGCCAACGCACGTTTTAACGCGATTTAAACTGAATTGCACAAAATTCCCCAAACCTGAAGAAAGGCGTTTTGAAAATACCACCAATGTGCAACGCGAAAAAAATCGTGATAAAATACTGCACCGCCTTAGTTTGGCCATTCGGCATATCCGTTTTTAGAAGGAAAAAAAACACCGCGAAAAGCAGGCTTTGCAGCCTCAGAAACGTCGGTAAGTAGGAAGACCTGCAAAAAAAGGTAAGTTAAAGTTTTTATTTTTTAATTCTTTTGCAGCAATTACTTAGTTAAGGATCTTGTATATGTTTTGTGATTTTTGATTTTTTGTTTTTTGAAAAATTGTGTGTGTGTGTTTTCTCCCCTCCCAAGGCCTGTATTTTTCACGTTGATAGGCCTCGGGCTAAAGTTGGCGACATCGCGGTTTTTTACGGCAATCATCGTAGAATGCCATTTTTTTAAGAACTGCTGTATTTTGTGGACAAATTTACACCCTTAAAAAACGGCAACATTTTTAAAAAAATGTATTCACAATTTTGTCGTTATTTATCAAATAACGACAGGTTGGGGAGTTTCGAGCCCCAGTGTGGCAATTACATCAGTGCACTGATGTCCTAGTTACATACCGAACATTTGCTGAAATACTAAGGCGGTGCAGTATTTTATTACGACTTTTTCACGATTTTTTTCAAGATAGTCCTCACAGCAGGACATGATCGTCTTACAAAAACAAATTAGACATAGAAACATAGAAAATAGGTGCAGGAGTAGGCCATTCGGCCCTTCTAGCCTGCACCGCCATTCAATGAGTTCATGGCTGAACATTCAACTTCAGTACCCCATTCCTGCTTTCTCGCCATACCCCTTGATCCCCCTAGCAGTAAGGACCTCAATAGAAACATAGAAACATTGTTTCCTTTCATACTGAAAATGAGGTCCAGAGATCCACATGCATCTCCAGACCTGATTTTTGGTAAGAAAACATTTCGGGGACACGGAGGGGTGGGGCCTTCTCAGACTCAGAAGGAAATTTGTTTTTACCTATTCATTCCTATTTATACACAAGGCTGGAATTACAATTGTCCATGTTACCAGGCCATGGCCTCAGGAATTTAGAGCACCAAATCATGCATCCAATCGCATGACCGAACAGGAATTTCTACCCAATTATACTTTGGTTCCTTCCCGGAACCATCTTTCCTCCCCAGTCTGCCAATTAGGCTTCACTAGAGCAGCCATACCAACAACTTGCATTTATTGTTTTTCAAGAGTTCAAGTCACCATGGCAACAATAGAGAAGGGCTCCCATCCAAAAGGAAACAACTGAGCAGTATTGGCTGAGACAGAGAGTGCTCAGTGCATATACTAAATTTCCCACCAACCCTGCTGGCTGCAAACCTCTCCCCTTTGTCCCCACGCTATGTAATTGGACCATTAGATACAATTAGTAGCCTCGGTAGGAAAGTGGGCCTCATTATTATTGTCATTATCTTACGTGCTTCAGACTCTCTGGATGGCTACAAACCACAAATCATAAATGGGAAAAGTATGGGCTTCTGGAGATTACTTTTACGATAAAGCACTTACACTATAAAGCACTTACAACCCCTCTGCTCTTAGTAACGCCCAAAAGCAACTCATGTTTCCATCGCGGAGATGTAATTAGTTGAAGAGCTCCTCTCTGCAGGCTGACATTTGAGAGTTGGATTGAAAAGGCGGATGCGTTTCTTGCCCTCCTCCCCCAACTGCTCCGACATCCAGTGGAAAGATACTTCGAGCACAGCTGGAGACGTACTGACACATAGCACGGTTTGCAAAATAATTAGGAGCCAACTTCATCCAGCTTTAAAAAAAACACACTAATTGCCCCAGTTATTGTGAAAACACAACTATAATTCGAATGGCAGTTAACTAAATTATACAGCAGAAATTCCTCTTCGCTCTCCTGACATCAGGGAAGTGTACCTGATTCAGTAGAGGTCAAATGAGAGGTCAGTATCCTGTTATCAGAGGAGCTCTTCAGCTAAGCGTTATTGGTCTATTAATATGACATTTTGAGAACACCTCTTCGTATTTTATTGAAATGATTTAAATAAAAAAGTGCTCCAAGACATAATCTTTTGCTAAATTGTCAGTGATAAAGAGCTAAGCACAATATTCTAAGAAACTGCAACAATAGAAATACTGTGTGTTATCCAGTAAATCAAATCATTCATCGTTCTGCTCCATTAACCTCTACCCCGAGAATACTGAGAAACATGAAACGATTCAATATTTATATAATATAAATAATTGAACATAAAGCCAACAGGAGAAACCCATTAGGTCCAATGTTCATTCTTGAAGGATCAACCACATGTGCTCACCTTCACACTCCATCCTTCATCTCCTATTTCTCAAAAAATGCTTTGAATATATGCAGTCCACTTCCCTGGAAACTTCTTCAAGAACATTACTACTTCTATCCCTTGAAATTTTCAGTACTGCTTCTGATGTTAATCCTGAGCATAATGGGCTCAATTTTCCCCAGTGCCGTTTTGTTGGCGTATTGCCAGAGTTAGGCCCGTTTCTCTTGGTCCCAACTACTCCAAAAAAAAAGTAGCAAGTTTCCCCGTTCTATTTTTTGAACTTGGCGGTGCACAGCCTGTTCTGTAGCTTCGGGGGGTGGAACTTAATGTCTGCGCCGAAAAACTATGCCACTCCTGTGCATGCACGAAAAAAAAAGGACTTTTTTGATGTGATTGCTATGGGCGCGCATGCCTAGTACAGCTCCTGGTCTGCATTCGGCCATTTCTTAAGAGTCAGTTGTATGTGAGAACTTTACTTCTCATTGGAAGAATCGAAGCTGCAATACAAGATGCAACGCGGCACAAGGACCAAGAATTTCTCTCAGGATGAAGTGGAGGCACTAGTTACTGTGATTGAGGGGAGATGGCAGGAGCTGGACACCAGCAGAGGTCACACAAAAGTTTCACCAAAAGAAATGAAGAAACGCTGGAACCAACTTGCATAAGATTACTGTGTAATGGTGACCACCTTGAGGTCTGGAGGCCAGTGCAAAAAAAAGTGGCAGGACCTTGGTCAAGTAGTTAATGTAAGTAATATTTTCATTTATTCAATGGAATTGCAATTGTACATGTGACCATCTGTATATGTCCCACCCAGCAGAAAGACACCCTCCCTAAAAAGTTATGTTTTCATCTTTACAGAGAAAGTGGCACACAACAAATGGGAAAGAACTCGAACAGGAGGAGGCCTGGCAAATCTGCAGCCACTGACACACTTGGAAGAGAGGGTCGCTGCTTTGATGGGTCCTGCCTGGAGAAAAGCAACCACCACTGCACAAGCTGGGCCCACACTCGAGGGTAAGTCTGGCTTTGCTAAATGTTAAGTACTGCGTGGGCTAGCCATGCCTCGGTTCATGGGGATGTCTCCGTCAGCTACGCTTTAGTTGATGCAATGTGCTATCATTCATTGTGGTCCTTCAAATCAGCCTGCTGCCTCCGCTGTGTGAACATACTCATGCCACCCACCAAGCCCCCTGCTCTGCTGCTAACCATTTGTTTGTTGTGTTATATTTTGTAGAACTTGAGGCCAACCCTGACGATGCAGAAGAAGATTCAGATGCGGAGGAGCCTGAAGAGGAGAACATCTTCCAATCCCACCTTTCAGACAAAGAACATGGTGGGGGGAGGGGGAGGGAATGGATGAAGCCTCCACTGTTGTACTCACTCTGGAGGAGGTGCAGGTGCCGCCCATTGAAGTGCCAGCCCCTTCCCTAAGTGGTATGAGTGCTGGTGAGACATTCCATGGTTCCCCACCATCCAAGGCGGGGATTCCAGTGGGGTGCAGCGAGGTACACCCAGGGCCCCAACGTCCGAGGCTGCAGGTCCCAGTGGGATGCAACGAGCCACACCCAGGGTGAGGAGGGGAAGGAGAGCTCGAGAGCGCTCTCCTGAGGTGCAGGATTTAACATAAGAACATAAGAAATAGGAGCAGGAGTAGGCCATACAGCCCCTTGAGCCTGCTCCGCCATGTAATACGATCATGGCTGATCCGATCATGAACTCAGGTCCACTTCCCTGCCCACTCCACATAAACCCTTATTCCCTTATCGGTTAAGAAACTGTCCATCTCTGCCTTAAATTTATTCAATGATCCAGCTTCCACAGCTGAGGCAGTGAATTCCACAGATTTACAACCCTCAGAAGAAATTTCTCCTCATCTCAGTTTTAAATGGTCAGCCCCTTATTCTAAGATTATGCTCTCTAGTTCTAGTCTTCCCCATCAGTGGAAACATCCTCTCTGCATCTACCTTATCAAGCCCCCTCATAAATATTATACGTTTCGATAAGATCACCTCTCATTCTTTAGAATTCCAATGAATAGAGGCCCAACCGACTCAACTTTTCCTCATAAGTCAACCCCCTCATCTTCGGAATCAACCAAGTGAACCTTCTCTGAACTGCCTCCAAAGCAAGTATATCCTTTCTTAAATATGGAAACCAAAACTGTACGCAGTATTCCAGGTGTGGCCTCACCAATACCTTGTATAGCTGTAGCAAGACTTCCCTGCTTTTATACTCCATCCCTTTGCAATTAAGGCCATTGGCCTTCCTGATCACTTGCTGTACCTGCATACTAACCTTTTGTGTTTCATGCACAAGGTCCCAGGTCCCGGTGTACTGCAGCACTTCGCAATTTTTCTTCATTTAAATAATAACTTGCTCTTTGATTTTTTTTCTGCCAAAGTGCATAACCTCACACTTTCCAACTTTATACACCATCTGCCAAATGTTTACCCACTCACTTAGCCTGTCTCTGTCCTTTTGCAGATTTTTAATGTCTTCCAGATGTGGTTCAGATGATGGCAATGAGTGTGGAGAGCATTGACTTTACCCAATCACTCCTGGACGCCATCAGTGGAGTGGGTGATGAGGTATCGGGTCTGTCGCGATAAGTATCAACACTCTCACGAGTAATGGGAACACTGTCCGGGAACATGAAGGAGGGAATATCTCAGCCAGCTGAAACAATGTCGGTAAACATGAAGGTGGGAATGTTGGAGGTAGTTGAGACACTGTCAGGGCACATGAGGGAGGGAATGTTGAGTTAGCTGCTGTAATAAGGAAACACACCCAGATCCCACGCTCATTGACAGAATCAACTGCCACTCCAATCCCCAGACCAACCTCTGAAGAGGCCCAAGCTGGGCCCTCCACATTACTGCCTGCGCCCCCACCCAAGATGTTCAAAAGAATAAGGTTGGTGCCAGACCAAAAAACACTGCGCCACACCTGTGGGCAGGGGTGGAGTCACCAAGACCAAACGCAGCGGGCGGCCTTAGAATAAGGTGGAGGAGAGATGGGTGCAGCTTTTCTTTGCTGCTGCTGCTGTTATTATTATTGTTGTTACTATTTTAACTGTTCTCAAATTAAAATGAAGCTGGGCAGGTGGAAGGGGTATCAGTGGGAGTGCATTTAGGTGCTAATGACCATAATTCAGTTAGATTTAAGGTAGTTATGGAAAAGGACAAGGTTAGACCAGGAATAAAAGTTCTAAATTGGGGAAAAGCCAACTTTGCTCAGCTGAGAGGTAGTTTAGCCATAGTGGACTGGAAACAGCTACTTGAAGGTAAATCAGTGTCAGAGTAGTGGGAGGCATTCAAGGAGGAGATCCGCAGGATTCAGGCCAAAAATGTGCTGTTAAAGAAAAGGGGTGGGAACCAGAAAATCTAGAGCCTCCTGGATGTCTAGGGATGTACAGGGTAAGATAAAGAAAAAAAGGGAGGCTTATGACAGATACAGAGGGCTAAATAATGTAAAATCTCTAGAGGAGTATAGAAAGTCCAGGGGTGAGATCAAAATGGATATTAGGAAAGCAAAGAGAGAGCATGAAAAATTATTGGCAAGTAAAATCAAAGAAACCCCAAAAATGTTTTATAAATATATTAAGAACAAGGGGATAACTAAAGAAAGAGTAGGGTCTATTAGAGACCATGGGGGTAATGTGTGTGTCAAGGCGGAAGATATGGGTACGGTTCTTAATAGAAACATAGAAATTAGGTGCAGGAGTAGGCTATTCGGCCCTTCGAGACTGCACCACCATTCAATATGATCATGGCTGATCATGCAACTTCAGTACCCCATTCCTGCTTTCTCTCCATACCCCTTGAGCCCTTTAGCCATAAGGGCCACATCTAACTCCCTTTTGCATATATCTAATGAACTGGCCTCAACAACTTTCTGTGGTAGAGAATTCCACAGGTTCACAATTCTCTGAGTGAAGAAGTTTCTCCTCATCTCGGTCCTAAATGGCTACCCCTTATCATAGATTGTGACCCCTGGTTCTGGACTTCCCCAACATTGGGAACATTCTTCCTGCATCTAACCTGTTCAATCCCGTCAGAATTTTATATGTTTCTATGAGATCCCCTCTCATTCTTCTAAATTCCAGTGACTATAAGCCTAGTCGATCCAGTCTTTCTTCATATATCAGTCCTGCCATCCCGGGAATCAGTCTGGTGAACCTTCGCTACACTCCCTCAATAACAAGAATGTCCTTCCTCAGATTAGGAGACCAAAACTGTACACAATATTCAAGGTGTGGCCTCACCAAGGCCCTGTACAACTGCAGTAAGACCTCTCTGCTCCTATACTTAAAAACCTCTCGCTATGAAGGCCAACATGCCATTTGTCTTCTTTACCGCCTGCTGTACCTGCATGCCAACTTTCAATGACTGATATACCATGACACCCAAGTCTCGTTGCACCTCCCCTTTTCCTAATCTGCCACCATTCAGATAATATTCTGCCTTCCTGTTTTTGCCACCAAAGTGGATAACCTCACATTTATCTACATTATGCTGCATCTGCCATGCATTTGCCCACTCACCTAACCTGTCCAAGTTACCCTGCAGCCTCTTAGCATCCTCCTCACAGCTCACACTGCCACCCAGCTTAGTGTCACCTGCAAACTTGGAGATATTACATTCAATTCCTTCGTCCAAATCATTAATGTATATTATAAATATCTGTGGTCCCAGCATTGAACCTTGCGGTACCCCACTAGTCACTGCCTGCCATTCTGAAAAGGACCCGTTTATTCCTACTCTTTGCTTCCTGTCTGCCAACCAGTTCTCTATCCACATCAATACGTTACCCCCAATACCATGTGCTTTAATTTTGCACACGAATCTCTTGTGTGGGACCTTGTCAAAAGCCTTTTGAAAGTCCAAATACACCACATCTACTGGTTCTCCCTTGTCCACTCTACTAGTTTACATCCTCAAAAAATTCTAGATTTGTCAAGCATGATTTCCCTTTCATAAATCCATGCTGACAAGGACCGTTCTTGTCACTGCTTTCCAAATGCGCTGCTATTACATCTTTAATAATTGATTCCAACATTTTCCCCACTACCGATGTCAGGCTAATCGGTCTATAATTTCGTTTTCTCTCTCCCTCCTTTTTTAAAAAGTGGGGTTACATTAGCCACCCTTAAATCCATAGGAACTGATCCAGATTCTATAGAATGTTGGAAAATGACCACCAATGCATCCACCATTTCTAGGGCCACTTCCTTAAGTACTCTGGGATGCAGACTATCATGCCCTGGGGATTTATCGGCCTTCAATCCCATCAATTTCCCGAACACAATTTCCTGACTAATAAGGATTTCCTTCAGTTCCTCCTTCTCACTAGACCCTCGGTCCCCTAGTATTTCCGGAAGGTTATTTGTGTCTTCCTTCGTGAAGACTGAATCAAAGTATTTGTTCAATTGGTCTGCCATTTCTTTGTTCCCCATTATAAATTTACCTGATTCTGACTGCAAGGGACCTATGTTTGTCTTCACTAATCTTTTTCTCTTCACATATCTATAGAAGCTTTTGCAGTCAGTTTTTATGTTCCCTTCAAGCTTCCTCTCATACTCTGTTTTCCCTCTCCTAATTAAACCTACTTTGTCCTCCTCTGCTGAATTCTAAATTTCTCCCAGTCCTCAGGTTTGCTGCTTTTTCTGGCAAATTTATATGCCTCTTCCTTGGATTTAACACTATCCCTAATTATCTTGTTAGCCACGGTTGAGTCACCTTCCCCGTTTTATTTTTACGCAAAAGAGAGGGGTGATGCAAACACTACTATCGAGGAGGAGGAGGATATTGAAATATTAGATGAAATACACATAGTGAGAGAGGATGTATTAAGGGGTTTAGCAGCTTTGAAAGTGGATAATTCCCCAGGCCCAGATGAAATGTATCCCAGGCTGTTAAGCAAAGCAAAAGAGGAAATAGCCAAGGCTTTGACGATCATTTTCCAATCCTCTCTGGTTTCAGGTGGGTGCCAGAGGACTGGAGGACTGCTAATGTGGTACCTTTGTTTAAGAAGGGAGAAAGGAATAGAACGAGTAATTACAGGCCAGTCAGTGTAACCTCAGTTGTGGAAAAACTATTGGAAAACATCCTGAAGGATAGGATAAATCCTACATTTAGAAAGACACGGATTAATCAGGGAGAGTCAGCATGGCTTTGTTACGGGAAGGTTGTGTCTGACTAACTTGATTGAATTTTTCGAGGAGGTAACCAGGCAGACCGATGAGGGCAGTGCATGTGATGTAGTATATATGGATTTTAGCAAGGCTTTTGATAAGGTCCCACATGGCAAACTGGTCATGAAAATAAAAGCCCATGGGATCCAGGGCAAAGTGGCAAGTTGGATCCAAAATTGGCTCAGAGGCAGGAAACAAAGGCTAATGGTTGATGGGTGTTTTTGTGACTGGAAGAATGTTTCCAGTGGGATTCCGCAAGGCTCAGTATTAGGTAATTAGGTTCAGTTGTAAGAATAGAAAGAGGATAAGAAAAGTCAAAGAAAAGGTTACTTGACTGGAAAGAATAGCAAGAGAAAAAGTACCTTGCTCAGATTACGTGGAAGGCAAATAGAACCATCGACTAGCATTAGGGGAATATTTATACAGGAGTGGAAAGGATTCAAATCACATATACAGCAATCAGACAAAAAAGGGAGGGTACTTAAGGGTTGAATTCATTGGAAATGTAAGGAGATTAGATTAAATCTGCAACCAAGAAAAAGCACCGAGCGCTTATTGGGCAGGTGATAAACAAGATAACCAGAACAAATTTAAAGCTTTAAAAAAGGTCAGATTCGAAAGATTAGATTAGATAAAAAGGGAAATGAAAAGCCTTCTATTAGTATATTTGTAATAGACTAGTCAAAGTAGTGGGTAGGACTGCTAAGAAATAAAGGAGGCAAACTTGGAGTGAAGTGAGAGTTAATCGCAGAGATGCTAAATAGGTACTTGGCCTCAGTTTTCACTGCTGAATATTGGGGTTGTAGAACCACCAGAGGTGGCTGTAGAAAAGTTGGTGTAGGTTATTCTTCAAAGTGGAACAGCACTGAAGAAGTGGCTCAGACTTCAGGTGGGACTTATCACTGGGACTTAATGGTTTACATCTGAGAATCCCGAGGGAAGCCAGAGAAAGAAAAGTGGAGGCTCCAACTAAGAGGTCGTGAATTTCCTCAGGAGGTGTTCCTTCTCCACTGCCATAACTTTGCTCAAAGTGCAGCAGAAACCCCATTTATGCCACACTTACGACAAAGTTACGGCATTGGAGCAGGAGCTGCACCAAGGAAATTCACCCCCCTCATTATCCAAAATTATATAAGAACATAAGAAATAAGAGCAGGAGTAGGCCTACGGCCCATCGAGCCTGCTCCGCCATACATGGAAAGGAGAATTATGTTGAGGACTGGAGGACGATGTTAAATGTGTCTCTTCTATTCAAAAGGAGGAGACAGGGATAAGACAGGGAAATCAGCTAATGCATCTTATTTCAGTTACTGAACTCCAAGAAACACAAATTAATCAGGGTCAGTCGTCAAACTAACCTTGTGGAATTCTTTGAAGGAATGATAAAGATTAAGGAAATGCAGTTTTATATTCATTCTCAAAAATCATTTGATAAGTTGTCACATAGAGACTAATGGCAAGTAGAATCCAGACAAATATGGTCACATGGCGAGAGGTAGAAAGTAAATGGTTGGGATAAAAGGAAGTTTCTTGAACTGGAGAGATGTGGTGAGTGATGTTCCATGGATTCTGTTTTGAGGCCACAAAAATTATCTGGAATTAAGAATTGAGGGAACACTGTAGAAATCTACTGATGATATCAAATTACAGAGTATGTCAAATTGTGATGAGGACTGTGAAAGACTGCAGCAGGACTATAGATAAACTAACAGCATGGGCAGATAAGTGGCAGATGCAGTTCAGTACAGAAAAATTTGCAGTACCTTTAGTACATTTTGGCAGCAAGAAGTGAAAAAAAAAACTTAATTTTTTGTATTTACTCTTGGGATGTGGGCGATGCTGGTAAAACCACATTTATTGCCCGCCCCTAGCTGCCCCAAGAAGGTGATGGAGGGCTTTCTCCTTGAACCATTGCAGCCCTCGTGGTAATGGAGCTCCCCACAATGTGTCAGGGAATTCCAGGATATAAAACTACAACCGATGTAGGACCATCGGATATATGTCCAAGTCAGTTGAGAAGCTGGAGCTGACAGTGTTCCCACAAATGCTAAGATTTTAAAATGGAGTAGAGGAGCAGCGGGACCTTGGTGGTCAGCGAGACCGATAAAAGGGCACAGATTTAAGGCAATTGCAAAACAGAATTAATGGGGAGGTTAGAAAAATATTCATTGCACAGAGTATGGTTACAATGTGAAACTCTGTTAAAACCATTGTTGAAGTGGATTGTTGCTGGAAAAAGAGAAATATGAAAAGGTATGTGAGATTAGAGGAGGTGATTAGTGTGGAAAACAACACTGGTTCAGGTTTGATGGACCAAATCATAGTAACATAAAATAGAGCACAGAAGGTCCATTGTGCTTGTGCCAGCTCTTTGAAAGAGCTATCCAATTAGTCCCACTCCCCCACTCTTGCCCCATAGCCTTGTGCATTCGCCCTTCAACTATTTATCCAATTCCCTCTGAAAAGTTATTATTGAATCTGCTTTCACCATCCTTTCAGACAGTGCATTCCAGATCAGCATAACTCGCTAATTTTTGTTTCCTCTAGTTCTTTTGCTAATAACCTTAAATCTGTGTCCACTGGTTACTTACCCTCCTATTACTGGAAAAATGTCTCCTTATTTACTCTATCAAAACTGTTATGTATGCAAACACTACCAATGTGTAAGACTTGCCACCAGGGGGCACACCTGTGGGAGACCCAAGGGTCACCTTCACACCCTGGGCAAGCAGGTATAAAAGGCAGTCTACCATGCTGCTTCCTCACTCTGGAGTTACATTAAAGAGACCAAGGTCACAACAGTTTGAGCTTAAGATGTACAGTCTTGTGGAGTTATTATAAATGTAACAAAAACCGTTCATGATTTTGAACACCTCTATTAAACTCCCTTTAACCTTCTTAACAACCTCAGTTTCTCCCGTCTCTCCACGTAACTGAATTCCCTCATCCCTGGTACAATTCTAGTAAATCTCTACACCCTCTCCAGGCCTCGGCATCTGTCCTGAAGCACAGTGCCAAGAATTGAACATCATACATCAGCTGAGGTCTAACCAGTGTTTAGTAAAGGTTTAGCATAGCTGCCTTGCTTTTGTACTCTATGCCTTGATTTATAAAGTCAAGCATCCCAAATGCCTTTTTAACATCCTTCTCAACTTGTCCTGCCACCTTCAAAGACTTTTTGTCTCTCTGTTCTTGCAGCCCCTTTAAAATTCTATCAGTTAGTTTATATTGTCTCTCCTCATTTTCCGACCAAAATGAATCACTTCACATTTTTGTGTGTTAAATTTAATCTGCCATATGTCTGCTCATTTCACCACTATGTCAATGTCCTTCTGAACTCTGATACTGCCCTGCTCACTGTTTGCTACAGTTCTGAGATTCATGTCATCTGCAGATTTTGAAATTATGCCCTGTATACCCAGATCCAGGACATTTATATATCAAAAAGAGCAGTGGTCACAACATCCATCCCTGGACGGCACCACTGCACACTTCCCTCCAGTCTGAAAATCAACAGTTCACCACTACTCTCTGCTTTCTGCCCCTTAGCCAATTTCTCATCCATGCAGTCCCTGCCCCTTTAATCCAATGAGCTTCAATTCTGCAAACAAGCATATTGGCCCAGAAATTCCGCTTTCTCCTTACCGCGGGCGTTCGACTAGATTTTAGAGAAAAAATACGCACCTACCTGAAGCTGCTGGCCCTGCTCGACTTTCCGATGCACAGGCCTCCTCTTGCTGCGCAACGCAGCACGTGCACATCGGGACAGGCCTGGAGCTGGAGTCACATGGCTCTGGGCAGCCAATCAGGTATAGTATATTTTCATTCATAGTAATAGGAGTTTCGTAATTCTGAAACTCCTATTACTATGAATGAGAAACCCCCCAAATACTACTAAAAACTAGAAAATATACACTACATATTTAAGATTCATTTAAATTAAAGTTATTAATGTTTTATAAAAAAAATATTTTCCCGATTTTTAAAAAAGTTTTTTTAATTATGCCTTAAAATAAACTTACCGTTGTGGGGAAGGTTTTTAACAATAAAATATGTTTTCATAACTTTATTTTTATATGTTTTTGTGTGTTTTAAAAAACTTGTGCCTGTAAAAGCAGGCTATGCACCTGCTTTTTCAGGCGCAATATTTTTGAGGACATTTGTATGCGTAAATATTGCAAATTTGCATGTACACGTGTCCTCGCTCCTGATGTGCGTGAGATCTGTCAAACCAGATCGGAAAAGCCGTTTTTCAACGCATGCACATTGCGCACTGAAAACCGGCTTTTCCCGATGCCTTCCCGAGTCCGTAGAAACTTCGTACGGACCTAGGGATGTCGGAATTTCAGGCTCATTATGTCATACTTTATCAAATGCCTTTTGAAAGTCTATATATACAACATCAACTGCACTAACCTCATCAACCCTCTCCGTTACTTCAAATAACTCAATCAAGTTTAGTCAAACATGATTTGCCTTTAACAAATCCATTCTGGCTTTAATTTATTAACCCAAATTTTTCCAAGTGCCAATTTAATTTTGTCCAGAATTATTGTCTCGAACAGTTTCCCCACCGATGATAGGTTTCTATGTTGCCATACAATGTCAGCTGTGGCTCAGTGGGTAGCATTCTCGCCTCGGAGTCAGAAGGCTGTGGGTTCAAGTCCCACTCCAAAGACTTGTGCGCAAAAATCTAGGCTGACACTCCCATGCAATGCTGAGGGAGCGCTGCACTATCGGAGATGCCGTGTTTCAGATAAGACACTAAACTGAGTCCCCATCTGCTCACTCAGGTGGACGTAAACGATCCCATAGCACTATTTCGAAGAGTACAAGGGATTTATTCCCAGTGTGCTGGCCACTATTTATCCCTCAATCAACAAAACAAAAACAGATTATTTTATGACTATCACATTTCTGTTTGAGGGATCTTGCTGTGCGCATTTGGCTGCTGCGCTTCCTACATTACAACAGTGACTACACTTCAAAAGTACTTCATTGGCTGTAAAGCGCTTTGGGACATCCTGAGGTCGTATATAAATGCACGACTCTCTTCCTTTAGCCCCTCTTAAACTAGTATGGAATACTTCTAGAAAATCTTCTTTCCATTACAAGACAACTAGCAGAAGTGCGAGAAGCTAACTCCCCAATGCCCCAGTGTGTAAAGGTACTCCTGGTGTTGGCACTTAGCCATACAGAACAGAAAATGTTAAGTTCCTGGGTTGTGCTGAGTTAGCTGATCCCAGCCACAATGGCAGTAGGGGATGTTACATTGACAGCAGCAGCCCCGAGCTGCAGCTGGAGAAAAAAAAATCCCATCAGTCAGCTTCTGTGCCTGATCATTATCTTGCCCCAGCTGGGAAGTATACGTGTGTGTGTGTGTGTGTGTGTGTGTGTGTGTGTTGGGTGTGGTCCGCATTGGTCTCAACTGCAATGCCCTCCATGGTAGAATAGCCCACCAAAAGGGTCTCGTCCCTAAAATTAATTAGAATTCATTAACAGTGGTTGCTTGGGCCACTATGCAACACAACCAGCCAGGAGAAAACCCCCCACAAGAGGAAGGGAGGGAAGAACATTGGCAGGAAAAGGAAACAGAAGTAACATTGAAAAGTCAATGTGCAGTGGCTGCACTTTATGCTGCATAAAACAAAAATCTTCTCAATGTACCTCAAGTGGCATGTTAACATCACAATGGAACATTGATGAGTTTCTAACTATAATTGTATTGATTCTTTGTGTATTTATGGCACATCCGTGAGTTTAACTTCAGTAATTTATTGGACTTGTGGAAATATTTAGCTATACTGTTGACGATCACTCCCAGTGGGTTCTCCTTTTCCTGTTTAGAATTCATTTCTCCTCAAATATCTTTCGCGTATCATTTTTTAATTATTCTTTTAACTCTCTTGGTTGTGATTCTTTTCCCCTAACCTCTCCTCCCAAGTTCCCTCCATTACAGTTTCATCGTAGAGAATTTGCCGATTCAAGGACCTCACCCTTAACTTTTCATTCAGGTCTTCAAGTCCTTCCGCAACCTCACTCCAACTTATTGGAGCGATCTTCTCCAGCAGTACATCCCAGCCCATATCCTCCGCTTCACCCACTCCAGCTACTTTTCATCTCCGACTCCAACATCTGAAGTTGACCTTTCAGTCAGCGACCCTTTCAAACTCTGCTAAAACCACCTTGCCTTGGTAATTGTCTCCCTTCCTTCAAAACCCTCTCGACATTCAGTTTTAATAAACTAGGCTTTTGGTGTCTTCCCCAACCCTCCTCTCCTATCTCCTGTTCAATCACCCATCCCACCCTGTAAAGCATTCAGACATCCTTTTACATGAGTGACATTGTATAGAATCAAACCGCAAATGAGGCCATTCTTTATGTGACTCTTTTGGAAGAGCTATCCACAGTTAGTCCTAACTCCCCAGACCATTTCCTGTAGCCCTGCAATGTTTTCCTTTTCAAGTATTTATCCAATTCTCTTTTGAAATTACTATTGAATCCGCTTCATCATCTCCTCATCTCCCCTCTCGTTCTTTTGCCAATTACTTAAATCTGTGTCCTCTGGTTACTGACCCCCGCACCCCCCCCCGCCAGTGGAAACTGTTTAGAATCATAGGGGCCGAAATTGGTGAAGGCCAAGTGCCGTCCAAAGGACCGCCGATGGCCGTCGAGAGACCGGGCAGTACTTTGCCAGGAAGATTCCTCTAAAAGAGATAGCAATACCACCCGGCAACCAAACAACGGCTTACGCCGGGGGGCAGCGGGTGGGAGCTCTCAATCTCGGCGGCAAAGTGCCACCGAGGATGGAGTCGAGCCCAGGGAGGGTGAAAGACCTGCAAATAAAAATCATGGCAAACAAAAAAAAACCACCGGAACACCTTCAGGGGACCCCATCCAGGGGTAAGTTGCTGTTAAAAAAAATGTTTTAAATATGGACACCAACCTTTTTCTTCCGTTCTTCATACCTACCACCGGGGTTAGAACAGCCTCCACGCAGCAGTCCTTCCCCCTGCTGGCGCCGACTCCTGCCCGCGCCAGTCTGGCAGTTCGGCGGGCGGGAGGCCACCAGAAGACGTCAGCGGGCGCTTCCCCTGCCCGACCGCTCCAACCCAAGTGGAAAATGGCAGAGAGGAAAACGGCAGCAGAACCCCTGCGGCAGTGGGCTATAGAATGGTTACAGCACAGTCGGAGGCCATTCGGCCCATCGAGCACGTGTCGGCTCTCTGCAAGAGCACCTCAGCTAGTCCCATCCCCCTCTGTCCTTTCCCCATAGCCCTGCAAATGTTTTTCTTTCAGATACTTATCCGACTCCCTTTTGAAAGCCGTGATTGAGTCTGCCTCCACCACCCTCTCAGGCCGTGCATTCCAGATCCTAACCACTCGCTGCGTAAAAAAGTTCTTATGTCATCTTTGGCTCTTCTGCCAATCACCTTAAATCTGTGTCCTCTGGTTCGCGACCCTTCCGCCAATGGGAACACTTTCTCTCCATCTACTCTGTCCGGAGAATTTATGATTTTGAGCACCTCTATCAAATCTCTCAACTTTCTCTGCTCTAAGGATAACAACCCCAGCTTCTCCAGTCTATCCACATAACTGAAATCCTTCATCCCTGGAACCATTCTCGTAAATCTTTTCTGCACCCTCTCTAAGGCCTTCACATCCTTCCTAAAGTGTGGTACCCAGAATTGGACACAATACTCCAGTTGAGGTCGAACCAGTGTTTTATACAGGTTCATCATAATTTCCACACTTTTGTACTCTGTGCCTTTATTCATGAAGCCCAGGATCCCATAATATTTTTTAATTGCTTTATCAGCCTGCCCTGCCACCTTCAACGATTTGTGCACATTAACCCTCTGTTCAGGCACCCCATTAGAATTGTACCCTTTACTTTATCTTTCCTCTCATTCTTTCTACCAAAATGTATCACTTCACACTTCTCTGTGTTAAATTTCATCTGTCACCTGTCTGCCCATTCCACCAGCCTGTCTATATCTTCTTGAAGTCTATCACTGTTCACTATACTTCCAAGTTTTGCATCGTCTGCAAATTTTCCTTATTGACTAGATCAGAAACCCTTCATTTAAATGCAAGTTATCTTTATGTGAGTAGAGGTTGCCATAAACTGACACCAGCCGACAGCATCACCATTGAAACCAACCTGCAAACCATTCCACCTGCATGCAACACAGGACACTACAAAAAAAATAATCAAGTATTTATCCAATTCTCCTTTGAAAGTTACTATTGAATCTGCTTCCACTACCCCGTCAGGCAGTGCGTTCCAGATCATAATAACACAATGCATTAAAAAAACGTATAAACAAAATAAATCAGATTGTGGAAATGAAACCTTAAGTGTCATACCTGCTCTAGAAATATAACACTAAAACGCCACAATACTATAATATGAAAGAAAGACTTGCATTTCTATAGCGCCTTTCACAATCTCAGGATGTCCCAAAGCGCTTTGCAGCCAATTAAGTACTTTTTGAAGTGTAGTCACTGTTGTGATGTACGAAACGCAGCAGCCAACTTGCACACAGCAAGCTCCCACAAACAGCAATGTGATGATGACCAGATAATCTGTTTTTGTGACGTTGATTGAGGGATAAATATTGGGTCGGACACCGAGGAGAACTCCCCTTGCTCTTCGCAATAGTGCCATGGGATATTTTACATCCACCTGAGAGAGCAGATGGGGCCTGGGTTTAACATCTCATCCAAAAGACAGCACGTCTGACAGTGCAGCATTCCCTCAGTACTGCGCTGAGTGTGTCAGCCTAGATCTTTTGTGCTCAAGTCGCTGGAGTGAAGCCACAACCAAAGGGAATTAAGGGTTATGGGGAGCGGGCGGGTAAGTGGAGCTGAGTCCACGGCCAGATCAGCCATGATCTTATTGAATGGCGGAGCAGGCTCGAGGGGCTAGATGGCCTACTCCTGTTCCTAATTTTTATGTTCTTATGTTTACCTTCTGACTCAGAGGCGAGAGTACTATCCACTGAGCCACTGGCTAACACTATGAAAATAGAGCAAACAAACCCTACGTACCTGTGCATAAACTTACACCAATCAGAAAGATGCTTCTGCTTATATACAAGGTTGGTTGAGAAGACCCAACGGGTCCAGACACTGTATTTTGTGACAGATCTCAGCAGTGACAGAATGGTGACGTTGCATCAAGCATTGTACATTTCACTATTCGCAATTGTGGCTTTCATGACAGCAGCGACCCTTTTATTAAAAAAAAGACAAGGTGGGGAGTGAGTGGACAAAGGAAGGGTAATTTCTCAGGGGTGAGAAATTGTCCGATAACGCTCCTTGGGAAATGTTACTGCATTAAAGGCGCTCTATAATGCAAGTTATTGTTGAAAGGAAACAAGGACATTCTCGGAGGGGGGCGGGGGGGTTAATGGTTAATTTCTCAGGCAATGCCTGAACACTCAACGGAATTACTAGAAATATTGCTTAATTTTTTAATCTTATAATACTCCTGTGAAGCGCCTTGGGATGTTTCACTTACGTTAAAGGTGCTATATAAATACAAGTTGTTGTTGTTTATATGGTTGACACTGTTGAAAGCTACACGTTGAACAAAGCTCAGTTATGCTGCTGACATATGGGATTTATTTTATCAGTTCTGAATGAACTAAACAGCTTTACTGGGATCAGCAAGGGTAATTAATGTGATAGAGGCAACTCTGGCACGAAAGCTTTTGCATTCCACAGCTCTGTGAGTGTGCTAAAGGTTAGAGGCAACCAAGGAACACTGCACCAACCTGACCCGAGCAGGTAGGAACAACATAAGAGATGTTAACATGGGAAAGGTTCAACCATCCAGAGCCTCCCACCTTCATCGACCCACCTTCTCAGCATAACCCTCCATTCCCCTATTCATGATGTATATCTCATTGCCCTTGAAAGGAAGAACTTGCATTTATAAAGCGTCTTTCATAACCTTAGGATGCCCCAAAGCGCGTTACAGACAATTAATACTTTTGAAGTGTAGTCACTGTTGTAATGTACGAAACGCAGCAGCCAATTTGAGCACAGTGACAATGATCAGATCATCTCTTTTAGGTGTTGGTTGAGGATAAATATTGGCCAGGACAATAGGGATAACTCCCCTGGTCCTCTTGGAAATAGTGGCATTGGATCTTTTACGTTCACACGAGAGGGCAGACGGGGCCTCAGTTTAACATCTCATCCAAAAGACAACACCTCCGCAGACAGTGCTCCCTCATTACTGCACTGGAGTGTCAGCCTGGATTTTTGTGCTCAAGTCCCTGGAGTGGATCTTCTGACTCAGAGGCTAGAGTGCTACTCACTGAACCACACGTGACACACTAATACATACTGTCGCTTTTGATGGCCTTTACCAGCTATTCTACAATTCTTTGGATAACATTTTATGCTGGACTTCATTCTTACTCAATAACAAAAATGACCCAGGTTACTTCTTAAATAGGTATAATGAAAAGTATGCTCCGAGTGCCTTTGACCATCTAGGTCCTACCATGTGGAAGTTCTTCCCTAACTATTGAAGTAACATGTTTTATTATGTTAAACGCAATTTACAAATGCAAATAGTTTCTCATTTTTAGCTCTTGTCCTTTGGTATTTGAACCCTTAACCATTGTGAATAATTTGCCTAGATCCCTTTTCTAATCCTGATAAGGTTACCTCATCTCTTTTCCAAAGAAAATAAGCCCAACTTACTCAACCTTTCCTCATAACAAATTCTTGACACTCACAGATATGTTTGGTGCTCGTCTCTGTACCCTCTTTAGGGGCAATAATATCAGTCCTGAGATTACATGACCAGAACTGGTCATCCGAGTGGGGTCTAACCATTGCTTTATATACCACCACCAGCAATTAGTATACTCTACTGCCTTAAGTTATCCAACCTTACCATAGTTTAAGGGATTAGAATGAAGCAAATTTGAATAGAAGAGGACAAGGAACCAAATGGTGAATCTTGAGCCTTTGAAACTACTGCAGCTATGATCTACACTGCATGGGTTGTTCATCTACATGCCCGAATGGAGATGGATTAATGCTATCTAGAGGTTAAACAAAAATCCTCCTCCTTTCACACTTCGAGTGTAGCTGATCCTATAGATGTGTGTTGGTAGGGGGGATGGTGAAGGGGGTAAGGCAGCCCTACATGAAGACTGACTACCCAATCATCAGCATAGGCAGTCCCTCGGAATCGAGGAAGACTTGCTTCCACTCTTAAAATGAGTCCTTAGGTGGCTGAACAGTCAATACAAGCACCACAGTCCCTGTCTTAGGTGGGGCAGATAGTTGAGGGAAAAGGTGGGTGGGACTGGTTTGTCACACGCTCTTTCTGCTGCCTGCGCTTGATTTCTGCATGCTCTTGGTGATGAGACTCGAGGCGCTCAGCGCCCTCCCGGATGCACTTCCTGCACTTAGGGCGGTCTTTGGTCAGGGACTCCCAGATGTCAGTGGGGATGTTGCACTTTATCAGGGAGACATTGTAGCGTTTCCTCTGCCCACCTTTGGCTCGTTTGCCGTGAAGGCGTTTCGAGTAGAGCGCTTGCTTTGGGAATCTTGTATCTGGCATGCGAACAATTTGGCCTGCCCAGCGGAGCTGATCAAATGTGGTCAGTGCTTCAATGCTGGGGATGTTGTGATCAAGTGATCAGAAAAGCTAATGGAATCTTGGCCTTTATTACAAAGGGGATGGAGTATAAAAGCAGGGAAGCCTTGTTACAGTTATACAGGGTATTGGTGAGGCCACACCTGGAATACTGCGTGCAGTTTTGGTTTCCATATTTACGAAAGGATATGCTTGCTTTGGAGGCAGCTCAGAGAAAGTTCACTAGGTTGATTCCGGGGCTGAGGGGGTTGACTTATGAGGAAAGGTTGAGTAAGTTGGGCCTCTACTCATTGGAATTCAGAAGAATGAGAGGTGATTTTATTGAAATGTATAAGATTATGAGGGGTCTTGACAAGGTGGATGCAGAGAGGATGTTTCCACTGGTGGGGGAGACTAGAACTAGAGGGCACGATCTTAGAATAAGGGGCCGCCCATTTAGAACTGAGATGAAGAGAAATTTCTTCTCTCAGAGGGTTGTGAATCTATGGAATTCGCTGCCTCAGGGAGCTGTGGAAGCTGGGTCATTGAATAAATTTAAGACAGAAATAGACAGTTTCTTAAACGATAAGGGGATAAGGGGTTATGGGGAACGGGCGGGGAAGTGGAGCTGAGTCCATGATCAAATCAGCCATGATCTTATTGAATGACGGAGCAGGCTCAAGGGGCCGTATGGCCTACTCCTGTTTCTATTTCTTACATTCTTATGTTCTATGCCAATTTGAGCGTGGCTCAGGTAACAATCCAGAGATTATAATGATGCTCAGTGAATATAATTAAATATTAGCACAGAATTATATTGCTTTTGTAAAGCTGGTTTATTCACAAGATGTTTAAAATTAAATTAATTTACAAAAACCACTGTGTACTTTCAGATTTTCTTCCATAATATGAAGCAAGAAACAATGCTGATGTGGGAGCTTGCTGTGCGCAAATTGATTGCTGCCTTTCCTACATTACAACAGTGACTACACTTGGAAAACGTACTTCATTGGTTGGAAAGTGCTTTGGGACATTCTGAGATCATGAAAGGTGCTGTATAAAATGCAAGATCTTTTCTTTCTATTATGCAAAGGATAGAACTCAATGGGATTTTTCATTTCCCCTCCACTGAGCATCATTTAAATGCAACAATTATCAGTTAAAATGGGATTGATTGCTCTGTGCTTTCCATGACTGTGGGCAGCACGCCGAATCGAAGCAGTGAAGGAATACAAACAAAGCCAAAAAATTGCACTGAGGAAACAGATCAGGGTTCAGCTTCAACTTGGAAGACTGACACGCATTGGTGAGTTTATTCAGTGAGTAGCTGAACCATACAGACCAAGGAAGTCCCAGGGTTTAATTCCTGGTCTGCGCAAAGCCGGCTGATCTCAGCTGGAAGGGTATACTGACCATGGAACGGGGGCAGGCAGTGCAGATTCACCAGAATCACCGGGGCTTAAAGAGGTATGTTATGAGGACAGGTTGCATAGACTAGACTTGTATTCTCTTGAGTATAGAAGGTTGATGGGTAAACAAGATATTTAAAATGATAAGGGATTCAATAGGGTACATAGTATTTACAGCGCAGAAACAGGCCTTAAAGGTTCATGTTGGTGTTTATGCTCCACAGGAGCCTGGGTAGAGAAATTATTTCCTCTGTTAGGGGCTATTAAGAACGAGGAGACCTAATCTTCCAATTAGAGCTAGGCATATCAGGAGTTAAATCGGAAGCATTTTTCACCTAAAGGGTAGTTGATATCTGGAACCCTCTCCCCAAATGTCTGTGGATAAGAACATAAGAACTAGGAGCAGGAGTCGGCCATTCGGCCCCTCGAGCCTGCTCCGCCATTCAATAAGATCATGGCTGATCTTCGACCTCAACTCCACTTTCCTGTCCGATCCCATATCTCTTGATTGTCCAAGAGTCCAAAAATCTATCGATCTCAGCCTTGAATATCCTCAACAATTCAGCATCCACAGCCCTCGGGTAGAGAATTCCAAAGATTCACAATCCTCTGAGTGAAGAAATTCCTCCTCATCTCAGTCTTACATGGCTGACCCCTTATCCTGAGCCTATGCCTCCTAGTTCTAGACTCTCCGGCCAGGGTAAACAGCCTCTCAGCATCGACCCGGTCAATCCCCCTCAGAATCTTATATGTTTCAATGAGATCACCTCTCATTCTTCTAAACTCCAGAGAGCATAGGCCCAATCAAATCAATCTCTCCTCATTGGACAGCCCTCTCATCCCAGGGAGAAATCTAGTGTTGCCCCACCCGAGACATGAATGTCCTCTCTCAGATAAGGAGACCAAATCTGTGCACAGTACTCCAGGTGTGGTCGCACCAAGGTCCTGTACGATTGTAGCAAGACTTCTCTTGTACTTCAACCCCCTTGCAATATAGACCAACATTCCATTTCCCTTCCTAATTGCTTGCTGTATCTGCAAGCAATTTCTGGGATGCTAGATCAATTGAAATTTTAACAACTGAGAGTGATCGATTATTATTCGGGATACTGAGCAAAGGCAGGTAAATGGATTTGAGGCACAGATCAGCCATGATCTTATTGAATGACATGCTTGAGCAACTGAATGGTTTCCTCCTGTGCCTGGCATGATGGGAGAAGAGCTACAATTGACTGGGTGAAAGTGGGGAAACCAGTCCTGTTCCTGTTCTTTTCTCCTCCTTCGAGCATCTCACCTTATTCCACCCCTCTCACCTCTCATTTAAAATTCTCTCATTCTCTACCACCCATTTAAGTACCTTAAAAATTTTATCACCAATATATCTTCACTGCTTTCCTCCCTCAACCTCTGCACCAAGCGACTTCTCATCCTCGGTGATTTCAACCTCCATCTCAATTCATCTTGCTCTCGCTCCTGAGTTCACTATCCTCCTGTCCTCCCTTAATCTCTCCCTCCATGTGAACACCCCAACCCATATTCACGGCCACCCCTTGACCTTTCATCTCTCATGGCCTTCCTATTCCCACCTTGTCAATTACATCTGTGACCATTTCCTTGTATCGCTCTCGACCCACATCCCCCGTTTCCCTACCCAACCCTATTTCCTTCTGTGTCCGCCCCTGGAAAAAACTCTCTCCCGACTCTCTTACAACTGCACTTATCAACTCCAAACTGTCCAGACTTTGGCCCTCCATTCACCATGACATTTGTGCAGCCATCGATCTGCTCAAACACCACCTTACGATGCCCTAGTCCGTATTAATACAATTACTCTCTCTCACCCTGGCCGTTCCCCGTGATACGGTCCTTATCGTCACTCCCTCAAGTCCAAGGGACACAAACGTGAACGGATGTGGCGAACAACTGGTTTAGCCATTCACCCCCAGATCTGGCTGGGCCACACAAATCATTATCGGGTCCTACTCGTGTCTGCTAAAACTGCTCACTGTTCCAGGATCATTCTAGAATGCAACGATAACCCCAGGCTACTATTCTCTATTGCTAACCGTCTTCTTAAACCCCTCTGCACTGTTTCCACCTCACTCACCTCCAACAAGGGCGAGGAGCTCATGGACTTCTTTGTCTCAGAGATTGAGACCATCTGACCAGCTGCCTCTACCAGTTCCCTTCCTTCCCCTAGCCCACCGGGCCAAACTTCATCTGAGGCTCTCCCCTACCCTAGCCCTAAACTCACATCTCTCTCCAGTTTCTCTCTGATTTCACCTCTTGATCTCTCCACGCTCATCTTGTCCATGAGATTCACTTCCTGCTCCCTTGACCCTATTCCCACTAAACTGCTGACCACCCAACTTCCTTTACTGGCTCCCATGTTAGCTAACATTGTTAACAGTTCTCTCTCCTCAAGAACTGTCTCCCTCTCCTTCAAATCTGCCGTCATCACCCCTCTCCTCAAATAAACAACCCTTGACCTCACTGTGCTTGCAAGCAACCGCCCCATCTCCAACTTCACTTTCCTCTCCAAAGTCCTTGAATGTGTTGTCACCTCCCAAATCCGTGCCACAGTGCCAAAACAGCTCTCATCAAAGTCACAAATGGCATCCTTTGTGACTGTGACAAAGTTAAACTATCCCTCCTCATCCTTCTCAAGCTATCTGAGGCCTTTGACACAGTTTGACCACTCCATCCTCCTCCAATGCCTCTCCACCGTCGTCCAGCTGGGTGGGACTGCACTCGCCTGGTTCCATTCTTATCTATCTAATCGTAGCCAGAGAACCACTTGCAATGGCTTCTCCTCACTCCCACATTACCTCTGGTGTCCCCCAAGGATCTATCCTTGGTCCCGTCCTATCTCTCATCTATATTGAGTATTGTGCACAGTTTTGGTCTCCTAATCTGAGGCAGGACATTCTTGCTATTGAGAGAATGCAGCGAAGCTTCACCAGACTGATTCCCGGGATGGCAGGACTGACATATGAAGAAAGACTGGATCGACTAGGCTTATATTCACTGGAATTTAGAAGGATGAGAGGGGATCTCATAGAAACGTATAAAATTCTGACGGGATTGGACAGGTTAGTTGCAGGAAGAATGTTCCCGATGTTGGGGAAGTCCAGAACCAGGGGTCACAGTCTAATGAAAAGGGGTAAGACATTTAGGACCAAGATGAGGAGAAACTTCTTCACTCAGAGAATTGTGAACCTGTGAAATTCTCTACCGCAGAAAGTTGTTGAGGCCAGTTCGTTAGATATATTCAAAAATAAGTTAGATGTGGCCCTTACAGCTAAAGGGATCAAGGGGTATGTTGAGAAAGCAGGAATGGGGTACTGAAGTTGCATTATCAGCCATGATCATATTGAATAGTGGTGCAGGCTCAAAGGGGAGAATGGCCTACTCCTGTACCAACTTTCTATGTTTCTACGTTTCTATATGTTGCCCCTTGGTGACATCATCCAAAAACATGGCGTCAGTTTTCACATGTACATTGAAGATACTCGGTTCCATCTCACCGCTGTTTCTCTCCAACCCTCCACTGTCTCTAAATTGTCAGACTACTTGTCCGACATCCAGTACTGAATGAGCAGAAATGTTCTCCAATTGAATATTGGGAAGACCAAAGCCATTGTCTTTGGTCCCCACCACAAATTCCGTTTCCTAGCGACCGACCCCATCCCTCGCCCTAGCATCTGTCTGAGGCTGAACCAGACTGTTTGCAACCTAGGTGTCATATTTGATCCTGAAATGAACATCTGGCCACATACCCGTGGCATAACTTAAAACCGCCTATTTCCACCTCCGTAACATTACCCATCTCCGTCCTTGCCTCAGCTCATGTGCTGCTGAAACCCTCATCCATGCCTTTGTTACCTCTGGACTTGATTACTCCAACGCATTCCTGGCTGGCCTCCCACATTCTACACTACATAAACTTGAGGTCATCCAAAACTCGGCAGCCCGTGTCCTAACTCGCACTAAGTCCCGCTCACCCATCACCCCTGTGCTCACTGACCTACATTGGCTCCCAGTTAAGCAAAGCCTCGATTTCAAAATTCTCATCCTCATTTACAACTCCCTCCATGGCCTCGCCCTTCCCTAGCTCTGTAATCTCCTTCAGTCTCACAACCCCAGCACCCCCCACCGAGATGTCTGCGCTCCTCAAATTCTGCCCTCGTGAGCTTCCCTGATTATAACTGTCCGACTATTGGTGGCCATGCCTTCAGCTGCCTATACTCCAAGCTCTGGAGCTCCCTCCCTAAACCTCTCCGCCTCGCTACCTCTCTTTGTCCATCATCTGTCGTACTTTCGTCTTATGTGGCTCGATATCAAATGTATTTGTTTTGCCTTAAAACTCTCCTGCGAAGTGCCTTGGTACATTTTACTGCATTAAAGGCGCTATATAAATACAAGTTCTTGTTGTAGTTTGCTATCCAGTGACCTCCACTAAAAACTGTACATCTGGACATTGGACACAGATGACATTGAGTTACCTGTGATGCACCTGTGGTTGAATAGCCTATCAGAACTCATCATCAAGGCTCATATATGAATAATGGCGACTTGTGCAAGGTATCAGAGTGTGACTATAATAATTAAATTACATGCTTACGTTGAATGATTAGCTAATAAGAGGTTAGATAATTAACTCAATTGCTGATAAGTCACACATATCAATCCATCTACGTCATGTGAAATTTCACATGTGTAAGCACTTCCTGTTCATTGCATTTATTGTGCCTGTCACAATATCTGGCGCAAGTGTCTTGAAACAAAGTATAAATAAAGTCCGTCATTTGGAAACTTCAGACATACCCAAGGCTTACTCATCAGTTTGATTCTTAAAGGGACACACCCACAGCACAGCAGCAGAAAAATACTCTTTAATATGTCTGATTCACCAAGAGCAATGCCACAGGAGATTCCCCTGTAAGAACGGACCGTGTGTGGGGATCGCAGGTGAAGATGCAAAGGCTAAACCCAGCCACTCCGAGTGCAGAGAATTTCCACTCATTGCAGCAACTGACACCTGTGGGGCCATACGTGAGCAAGGATTCAAAAATTGGAAACCGCTCCAAGGCGGGAGTACCTTGCACAAGTCGCCATTATTCATAGGTGAGCCTTGATGATGATGAGCCAGGCGAGAAAGCTTCATCCCACGAGTTATATTGGGCTAACCTCCCCCGACAGGAACTGCAGCGCAAAATCTCACGCTGCAGTTCCTGTCGGGGGCAGGTCTGGGGTGCAAAGGGACATGGCCCTTAAGTAACTCACAAATTACAATTATCCCGATAAGCCCCTTCTTCAAGCAGCTTCTCACTTCCTCTGACGTTCAAAATGGCATCCGTAGTGCCGAGTCCTGTGAAGAGTGACAAGTAGAAGCAGCTTTTCTCGGCGAGCGATCAGTCCGGCAATGTGTGGCCGATGTGGCTAAAGTTGCGGTGGGCGATGTAAAATTCTTGTGCGCCGAAAGTTGGGCCGCCGATCTTTGGGCCATGTCCCAAGCCCAACTTTCCACTTTTCAGGTAAAATGGGCAACAGCCTGCCGAGATGGGCGATGGCCCAGCGATCTTCAGTGGAAAGTTCAGAAGTTTCCAGCACCATGCGGTGGGACCCATAGAGTCGCCGGGAAGACAGGGCCCTCCCCTTCCATGAAAGGGGAGGGCCAAGCTGCTGACTCTGCGGGAGGGAAAGGAGGGGGGCCATCAGTGGACCACCAGGGAGTGGGGTGCTGTGGCAGCAGCCCGGCACACAAGCGGCGTGCCAGACAGCACGGATCCCGCGATCGACGATCGCGAAGGCCGCGACCGGCAAGCCGGCCATTTTAAACATTTTCACCGCCGCACCGCCCCTTCAATTTTCATCCCGCGAGCAACCGACGGCATTGCCCGCGGCAGCTTCAGGGGGCGCCACCAAATCTTCGCTCCGGGGTGAAAACGGGTCGCAGCGCCCGGCGATGACATCATCGTTGCCAGCGCCGCGGCCCAAGGCGCTACCGGTTAGCGCCGCCACTGAACTCCCGCGGAATTTAGCAAGGTCGCGCCCGGGCGAAAAGTCGATTGCGACCCGTTGGCCCCTCCCCCCGGGCAAACAACTCGAATTTCCCCCCCAAAAGGCATTCAGGTCAGGTGGGATGGGGTCAAAATTAGCAAGAGGGAGAGGGGAGAAAAAACACCCCCAAATCTTCACGCACTTGAGTTCCCCATTTCAGCTGTGCAGTGTCTCTGTTTCAGGGGTTTAGAGGACCAAGGATTTACATACTGAAAAGAAAGAGTTGAATGAAATACACTCATCAGAGTGTGCATGAAACACAAAAGGTTAGTATGCAGGTACAGCAAGTGATCAGGGAGGCCAATGGAATCTTGGCCCTTATTGCAAACGGTATGGAGTATAAAAGCAGGGAAGTCTTGCTACAACTATACAAGGTATTGGTGAGGCCACACCTGGAATACTGCGTGCAGTTTTGATTTCCATATTTACGAAAGGATATGCTTACTGTGGATGCAGTTCAGAGAAGGTTCACTAGGTTGATTCCGGAGATGAGGGGGTTGACTTATGAGGAAAGGTTGAGTAGGTTGGGCCTCTACTCATTGGAATTCAGAAGAATGAGAGGTGATCTTATCGAAACGTATAAGATTATGAGGGGGCTTGACAAGCTGGATGCAGAGAGGATGTTTCCACTGATGGGGGGAGACTAGAACTAGAGGGCATGATCTTAGAATAAGGGACCGCCCATTTAAAACAGAGATGAGGAGGTATTTCTTCTCTCAGAGGGTTGTAAATCTGTGGAATTCGCTGCCTCAGAGAGCTGTGGAAGCTGGGCCATTGAATAAATTTAAGACAGTATCTTAAACGATAAAGGGTTATGGGGAGCGGGCAGGGAAGTGGAGCTGAGTCCATGATCAGATCAGCCATGATCTTATTGAATGGCGGAGCAGGCTCAAGGGGCCGTATGATTTACTCCTGCTCCTATTTCTTATATTTTTATGAATCATAATGTGTGTGCGTGCGCACATGAGAGAGACAGACGCACATACACAGTCAATCATTTGTACATTTACACCTATTTGCAGTCTTGGAGAGAGACTTCCTGGTGGGGCCCCTAACATTTATCTTCAGTAGCTTTCAGAATTGATCACAAAGGAGAATAATCAGGATACCTCCTTCAGTTATATCATTAGCATCAAATCTGTGCAAGCAGTAACATTTACACCGGAGCTCGAGACTTTTGACAAAGAAAAAACAATTTTAACAAACAATTTAGCATGAAGATAGTGCCTTCTAAACAGCAACCCCCCCCAAAGAGAAATCATCAGCCCTATTTGCTTTCACAGGGAGTGACTGAAAAGACATGTAGGGACCAAGGAGGTGTTCCCCCTTTCCCCCCGACTTCCTGCATTTCCTCACTGACATTTCACCCACATTGTTTTGCTCCAAATTTGAGCAGGAACTCTTTCAACAACAACAACAAAAATCCAATTCGTCTTTGTGTGCGTGTAAGTCCTCTTTTTCTTAATAGAAATAAAAAGCTTCCTCCAAGAATCCTGTGTAGGCTTCTTTCTGTTCCGTTGCCTTGTGTGTCAGTCAATTTCCAAACCCAGCGGCTGCATTTTAGCAAGATTTGTGAGAATGGAAACATTTACTTCTGCAACTCAAAGCTAAACAAATTCTTTGATTTCTCCACTGTCTGTCCAAGTGGCCAAGCGTGTGATTACTCCAATTTAGGAACATAGGAACAAGGAGGCCATTCAGCCCCTCGAGCCTGTTCCACCATTCAATTCGAACATGGCTGATCTGTATCTTAACCCCGTTGACTTCACCCTTGAACGGCCTAGCTATAATTTTAAGGTTATGCCCACTCTCCCACCAGTGGAAATAGTTTCCCCCTTTCTACCCTATCAAATCTTTAATAATTTTAAACACTTCGATCAGATCACCCCTCAACCTCTTACACTTAAGGGAATATAAGCCTAATTAATCTATGCAACCTGTTCTCATAATTTAACCCTTTTAGCCCCGGTATCATTCTGGCGATTCTGCGGTGTATTCCCTCCAAGCCCAATATTTCCTTCCTGAAGTGCAATGCCCAGAACTGAACTCAATACTCCAGATGGGGTCTTTACTACTGAAGCAAGCACAGGCAGTAGAAAGAGCGTGCGGCAAACCTATCCCACCCACCCTTTCCCTCAACGACTATCTGTCCCTCCTGTGACAGGGACTGTGGTTCTCTTATTGGACTGTCCAGCCACCTAAGGACTCATTTTAAGAGTTGAAGCAAGTCTTCCTCCCTTTCGAGGGTGTTATGTCTATAATGTACTTATGAATGACTCCACAAGGCAATGTGTTGACCACAAACTGTAGAGACCTTGGTCCTTTATTCCAAACTTCACAGAGTGCTGTACAAGTATGGTATGCAGCCTTTTATAAAGGGCCCTGCCACCAGGGCAGGAAATCCCCCCCGGTCTCCACCAGTTGCACCCTCTAGTGGTGCCAGCATGTGCAACGCATGCGCGAAAACGCGTAACTTGCGATTTGTCAAGGTTCACCTCGACAGATCTACTGCACCGACCCCAAAATCACTTTCACTGCCTCAGAGTTGGGCTATTTGCCAAACTACTGCCCAGCAAATGCCCATGAAACCCTTACGGCTGGTAAAAGCAGGCATAGGGCTTGCTTTCATCAGCATAAGGGTTACTATAAATGTTAAGTAAAAAATAAACAAAATCATACATACACATTTAAAATTAGTTTATGTAAATTTTGGCCTAGATTAAAATGTTTTAAATTATTTTCCTCAAAATTTAATTTTTATTGTAAATACTTAATTGAAGGAACTTTTAATTAAATTTGACAAAGGGAATAGTATTATATGCCAGTTGTGTAAATTATTTAATTATTTAGGGATTCCTCGCTTGCTTATGGGGATTCCGTTCATGAATGGAATCCCTATTAGCATGTGGGGAATCCTCATTTCTGTTAGGAGGACCTGGTCCACATGATCCCAGGGATGCCCAAACTGTCTGCGTCGCTGGGATACATGGGCGTTTATGCAGGCGCATGCCTGCAGGCCCAGGACCCGAAGTCTCCGAAGCCTGAAGGTAGGTACGGATTTTTTTTAGCGGGTCGGTGGCGTACTCTGGAGGTACACTTTCAACCGCAAATTCCGGCCCATTATAAATAATAAATAAATGCAACTTATGACTTAGTGTACCAATGGAGGACCAGACATTGCACCATACATAGAAACATAGAAAATAGGTGCAGGAGTAGGCCATTTGGCCCTTCGAGCCTGCACCACCATTCAATAAGATCATGGCTGATCATTCTCTCAGTACCCCTTTCCTGCTTTCTCTCCATACCCCTTGATCCCTTGATCCCTTGATCCCTTTAGCCGTAAGGGCCATATCCAACTCCCTCGTGAATATATCCAATGAACTGGCCTCAACAACTTTCTGTGGTAGAGAATTCCACAGATTCACAATTCTCTTAGTGAAGAAGTTCTCCTCATCTCGGTCCTAAATGGTTTACCCCTTATCCTTAGACTATGACCCCTGGTTCTGGACTCCCCCAACATCGGGAACATTCTTCCTGAATCTAACCTGTCCAATCCCATCAGAATTTTATAGGTTTCTACGAGATCCCCTCTCATTCTTCTAAATTCCAGTGAATATAAGCCTAGTTGATCCAGTCTTTCTTTATATGTCAGTCCTGCCATCCTGGGAATCAGTCTGGTGAACCTTCGCTGTACTCCCTCAATAGTAAGAACGTCCTTCCTCAGATTAGGAGACCTCAGATACAGTAGCCCACTAGCCCCAACTACAAAACATTGTGTGTATTTTCTCTGAAAAAGAAAGGACTAAGACCTGATAGAGATCTTAGAGACCAGGAGCTGATAGAGGTCTTTAAAATTATGAAGGGGTTTAAGAGGATGGTCATGGAGAGAGACGTCTCGAACTGTACCCCAACCAGTAACAATACTTTCAGGAGGGGAAGAGGGGAGGAAAGGGGAGGAGACTGGTGGAAAAGAAATGGCGGTCAGGCTGAATTGCCACCAACACATATTGTACTGCTCTGCTCCAACCCATAAACTGTTGGCATGGCCTGCACAGCTTTGGATTGAGCCACAGACTGAAAGTAAGAAACTGGGCCCCATCCAACAGAATGACAACATTGCTTCACTGGGTTGATGCAAGTTGTGGAAAGAATTCTGAATGTTCCACAAGCATTTCCAGCCTCCCTCAGTATCACACTGGGAGCGAGCCTAGATTACATGCTCAGGTCTCCGGAGTGGGACCAGAGCCCACCAATACGCTTCTGCGAGCCAAGGCTGACACCTTGTGGCACCCGAAATAAACGCAGTGGAAAGAGTTGGAAATAGACAGCAGGGCAGTCTGCGTCTGAAAGGGAAAAGACAGCATACCGTCGCAAGCAGCTGCTCTTCACTTTTTACAACAGCAACATTTCAAAAACTGCTTGGAAAACAGGAGTAGTGCATTCAAAACAGAGACGACTGTCACACGATCTGTGACTTCGCTGTATAACTAAAACTGATGAGCTAAAACTGATGTGACCTTAGTCTCTTTAATATAACTCCAGAGTGCCGAAGCAGCATGGCACACAACCTTTTATACTCCCTTGCACGAGGTGTGCAGGTGACCCCTGGGCCTCCAACAGTTGCGCCCTCTGGTGGCAAGTCTTACACAGTTACAATGTTTACATACATAACATATATAGCGCCTTTAATGCAGTGAAACTTTCCAAGGCACTTCACAGGAATATTATGAGATTTGAAAAATTTGACACCGAACCGCAATAGAAATTAGGGTAGCTGAACAAAAGCTTGGTAAAAGAGTTATGTTTTAAGGAGCGTCTTGAAGGAGGAAAGAGCTAGCGAAGCGGAGAGGTTTAGACAGGGAGTTCCAGAGTTTGGGGCCTAGGGAACAGAAGGCACGACCACCAATTGTTGAGCGATTATAATCAGGGATGCTCAAGAGGGCAGAATTAGAGGATCTCGGGGTGGGGGGGGCTGGTGGAGATTACAGAGATAGGGAGGGGCGAGGCCATGGAGGGATTCAAAAATAAGGATGAGAAATTTGAAATCAAGGCATTGCTTAACCGGGAGCCAATGTAGGTCAGCGATGGGTGAGTCGGACTTGGTGCGAGTTAGGACATGGGCAGTCGAGTTTTGTATCACCTCTAGTTTACGTAGGGTAGAATGTGAGAGGCAGCCAGGAGTACATTGGAATAGTCTAGTCTAGAGGTAACCAAGGCCTGGATGAGGGCTTCAGCAGCAGATGAACTGAGGCAAGGGCGGAGACGAGCAACATTACGGAGGTGGAAATAGGCGGTCTTAGTTATTCTGTGGATATGTGGTCGAAAGTTCAGTTCAGGGTCAAATGTGACACCAAAATTACAATCATTTACTGGACAGCAATCACAAGTTAAATATCATTTTTAATGCCTTGAGGAATTGTACATTGACAGATGTGACAATGCAACACCACATGACACATAAATAAGTGAACCCGAAAGGTTTGCTATACACCGATTAGACTGCAGCAAAGGCATTTGAACTCATCAACCAAGGTATTTAGAGATAATCCGCACCCCCAAAAACAATTACACACCTCAACGGAGGAACAGGGGGTGATCCTGAAATGTTGAACAAATTATTGAGTTTAAATCAATAACCTAGTAATGTTAAGTAAAGGATATTTCAAAAGTTTGATCAGTATTTAAAGCAATTGTTCAGACCGTATCCCAAAAACAAAATCAGGGTTGGTTTTAGACATCCGTGAGCTTCCTGGCAAATTCAGTTCCATTTTTTCATTAACTACCAGCACAAGCAAGAGATGTGGATCACTGGATGGGAAATAGGTGTAGTATTGAGACCCGCTGTTCATGGACCTTGTTATCTCCAGGATGGAGTGGGGAAGGGGTGGGGTGGCGATGAGGGCAGTAGGGGGTGTGATAATCAGCCAAGGCTCCAAATCCTGATCATCATCCAGTGGTGGAAAGTCCAGGTCTGGATGCGAGGTGGGATTGGATGAGGCTCAGCTGAGAGACCAACACTCCCTCTCCCCTCATTACCACCTAGCATTTACCAAGTTGGAGAAATTAAGAGAGATATTTCCTCCATTACAATAGTGACTACACTTCAAAAGTTCTTCATTGACTGTAAAGCGCTTTGGGACAACCTGAGGTTGTGAAAGACGCTATTTAAATGAAAGTTTGGCTTTCATTGTGCATTGGTTTCCTCCAGCTTTACTTCTCCCTCTGTTGCGTACCCTCCGTGCTGCCCTTGTGCTGAAAGGGAAACCTGCTCACAGGCCTCGACCAATGTCCCTCTGTAACCGGACTGTACAAGAGCAGCTCAGGCTGACTCCACTTCACAGTCTGTGGGAAGTGCATGGTTTACGCTCAATCCTCCCACCATCCAACGGTATGGTCCATCACAATAATAAACCTGCATTCTACCGGCCTTAGTGCATTGAGTTCCAACACATTACACCAATGGTACCCATGACATGGCCCAATACTGCACAGAGGAAAAAATTAATTCTTGACTCAGGTCCTTTGCCAAGACTAAAACCTACAAAATGACAACTGGGAGAAGTCTGGACCAAAACTGGAACTGAATTTCCACTCATTGCTAGAAACAAATCAAGAGGAGACTGAAACTCAAAATAGTTCTCGGAGTACAAACACTGGTGGAATGTTCTTTTATGTGAAACATTCAGAGTCATTAAGGAAAGTTGTATTAAAGGGTCTACATTATATGAGCTTTGAGAGCCTGAACCCAGGGGAAGGGGGGAGGGCTACAGCACACCAGTGGCTGAATCTGAGGGAGAAGGGAATAGAGGGTTCTTCTGATTGACAGATGAGGAAGTATGGGAGGAGGCTCGAGTGGAGCATAAATGCTGGCATGGATCGGTTGGGCCGAATGGCCTGTTTCTGTGCCGTATATTCTATATAATTTTAGGTAATTTTGTGATGAGACCTCTCCCTTCCCCTGTAGCTCTCAGCAATGTTGCTACTGCATTCATTTCTTGACCTCCATTCAATACAGCTTTGAAGTATTGAAAGTGTCACCTTTGGGATCACTAGCCACTAGATGGCGCCACTGCTGGAGGCCATTGGGCTGCACTGCACGCACATACCTCTTGGAGTTAAACAGTTCTCAGTCTTACAGTTATTGCACACACAACACTTGGCAACGAGGCAACAAGAACACTTTGCATGCAAAAATGAGCACAATTGGATTGTTGGAGCGATTGATAGAAGGAGAAGATTGGGCAGACCTTGTGAGCCGTTTGAGCCAGTTCTTCGTGGCCAACAAAATGGAGGTCAGCGACGCAGATCGGTGCCGGGTGGTGTTCCTCACGGTTTGCGGTCAAAAAATTTATGGTCTGATAAAGAATCTAATCCTGCCTGAGAGTCCAACAGACAAGACGTATGAAGAATTGTGTACACTGGTACAGGACCACCTTAAGCCAGACGAAGGCATCAGCATCTCGAGATACAGATTTTACACGCACGTCCGCTCAGAGGGCCAGAATGCGGCGGAATTCATTGCCGACCTGAGACGTCTAGTGGGACTCTGTAAGTTCAGGGCTGTCTTGGCAGACATGCTGCAGGACTTCTTTGTAATCGTCATCAACCACAAGCTGATCCTGCGTAAACTACTGGCGGTGGAGACGTTAGACTTGAATACAGCCATCACGATCGCTCAGCCATGCATGATGACGGATCGAAGTCGAAAGCAGATATCAGTGAAAACTTGAAACTCGGCAAGTACTGTAAATATAATTGATTGTGTGCTCGGCAGAACGGCACATGGCAGGGCCTACCCGACTGCGTACGCGAAACCTGTGGCTGCCCAAAGCCCGGAGCGGGAATGCATCCGATTTCTCTGTGTTGGCGTTGCTGGGGAAATCACCAGCACCAGCAGTGCCGATTTAAGCAATATAGTTGCAAAGGCTGTCTGAGAGTGGGGCATCTCCAGGGCAAGTGTCCGCAGATGAGCAAGTATGCTGCGACACACCACGTGGAGGATGATAGTCAGATTAGCGCGGATCCAGATACGCAATCCGAGTTACCAGAGGAGGAGGTATATGGACTGGACTCGTTCCTAACTAAGAGCAAACCGATAATGATCAATGTGAAATTTAATGGAGTGCCGGTATCGATGGAACTGGACACGGGGGCGAATCAATCGATAATGAGCCAGAGGGCATTCAGCAAGCTGTGGGATATCAAGGCTGTGAGGCCCAGGCTGAGTCCAATCATGCCAATTTGGGCACGTACACCAAAGAACTCATAACGGTGATTGGCAGTGCCACAATTAAAGTGTCGTATGACGATGCAGTTCACGAATTACCGCTGTGCATTGTCCCAGGCAATGGCCCAACGCTGTTCGGCTGGAAGTGGCTTGAAAAAAATCAGATGCGATTGGAATGACATCAAGGCGTTGTCATCGGAGAAAGATACATGTGCCCAAGTACTGAACAAGTTCCCCTCGCTGTTCGAACCGGGTATCGGCAACTTCACGGGAGCCACGGTGCAGATCCACTTCGACTCGGATGCAAGACCCTTCCATTATAAAGCTCACGCAGTTCCGTATATGATGAGGGAGAAGGTCGAAATCGAATTGGATAGACTCCAGTGTGAGGGGATCATATCACCGGTTGAATTTAATGAATGGGCCAGCCCCATTGTTCCTGTGCTGAAAAGTGATGGCACAGTCAGAATCTGTGGAGACTACAAGGCTACGATCAACAGGGTTTCGAAACAAGATCAGTACCCGTTACCGAAGGCTGATGACTTGTTTGCAACGCTAGCCAGTGGGGGGGGAAGTCATTCACCAAACTGGACTTGACATCGGCCTACATGACACAGGAGCTGGTCGAGACGTCAAAGAGACTTACGTGCATTAACACGCATAAAGGATTGTTTATTTATCACAGGTGCCCTTTTGGAATTCGCTCGGCTGCAGCAATTTCAGAGGACTATGGAGAGTCTATTGAAGTCCGTTCCCAAAACCGTCTTGTTCCTAGATGACATCCTGATCACAGGTTGTGACTCCGACAAACATCTGAACAACCTGAAAGAGGTTCTACGTCGTCTGGACAAAGTAGGACTCAGATTGAAATGCTTGAAGTGTGTCTTCATGGCACCAGAGGTCGAATTTCTGGGGAGGAAAATTGCTGCTGACGGCATCAGGCCCACGGACACGAAAACCAAGGCCATCAAGAATGCACCCAAGCTGCAGAATGTAACGGAGCTGTGGTCGTTCCTGGGTCTACTCAACTACTTCAGTAACTTCCTACCTAAATTGAGCACCTTATTAGAACCACTGCACATGCTGCTAAGAAAAGGCAACAACTGGGTGTGGGGTGCGTCTCAAGACAGAGATTTTGAGAAAGCCACTAATCTGCTTTGCTCTAACAAGCTGCTGGTACATTATAACCCATGTAAACGTTTACTGTTGGCCTGTGATGCTTCATCACATGGAATTGATTGTGTACTCCAACAAGCCAATGAGTCGGGTAAACTTCAACCAGTCGAGTACGCTTCAAAAAGTTTATCTAAAGCGGAAAGAGCCTACAGCATGGTAGAGAAAGAAGCACTAGTCTGTGTGTATGGGGTTAAAAAGATGCATCACTACCTGTTTGGTCTTCAGTTTGAACTGGAGATAGATCATAAGCCGCTCATTTCACTGTTCTCTGAAAACAAAGGTATCAATACCAGTGCTTCATCCCGCATCTAGAGGTGGGCACTGACATTATCTGCTTATGATTATGTGATTCGCCATAGACCTGGCACCGAGAATTGTGCCGATGCTTTGAGCCATCTGCCGTTGCCCACACCGGAGGTGGAAACGCCATAACCGGCGGATCTATTGTTAGTTATGGATGCTTTTGAGTGTGAAGGAACCCTGTCATGGCTCAACAAGGTAAGACCTGGACCAGCCAGGACCCGATTTTATCGGTGGTGAAGAGTTGCATCCTCAAAGGTGATTTGCTTGGGTATGGCAGACCAATGTGCGAGGAGACCAAATCTTACATTCGTCACAAAGATGAACTGTATATTCAGTTGGATTGTATACTGTGGGGCAATCATGTTGTTATGCCCAAGAAAGGGAGAGAGAAATTTGTACATGAGCTACATAGCACACATCCCGGCATTGTAATGATGAAAGCCATCGCCAGGTCTCATGTATGTTGGCCGGGAATTGACTCTGAGCTAGAATCATCAGTGCAACACTCGCATGCAGCTCAGCAAAGCACCAGCGGAATCGCCGCTGAGTCTGTGGTTGTCCAAACCATGGTCCAGGGTCCACATAGACATTGCAGGTCCCTTCCTGGGGAAGATGTTTTTAGTTGTGGTGGATGCATATTTGAAGTGGATAGAGTGTATAATCATGTCATCCAACATATCCACAGCTACCATTGAGAATCTCAGTGTCATGTTCGTGACACATGGTCTGCCTGACAGCGTTGGTAGCGACAACGGATTGTGCTTCACCAATCAGGAGTTTCAAGAGTTCATGAGACTCAATGGTATCAAACATGTAAGGTCAGCACCTGCATCCAATGGGCAAGCAGAACATGCTGTCCAAATCATAAAGCAGAGTATGAAATGAGTAACCCAAGGGTCACTGCAGACCCGCCTGTCATGCATACTGCTTAGTTACAGGACAAGACCTCACATGCTTACCGGGGTCACGCCTGCTGAACTAATGAAAAAGAGAGGTCTTAAGACCAAACTATCTCTTGTACACCCTGACTTCTATGTTGAATATAGAAGACAAAGTCAGCAAGGGTATCACGATCGCGCAGCTGTGTCACGCGATATTTCTGTAAATGATCCTGTATATCTTCTGAATTATGGTCAGGGTCCCAAGTGGATCGCTGGTACTGTCATGGCCAAGGAGGGCAACAGAGTATTTATTGTCAAGCTCAAAAATGGGCAAACATGCAGGAAACATATGGATCAGACAAAGCTGCGGCACACAGACTAACCTGAACAGTTGGAGGAAGAGACAATCGACGACCAACCAACCTACCCCCAGTCATCAGAAGACTCAGTGGTCATCAGTGAATCGGGACTTTCAATCACTGACATGTTCAATGAAAATGGACTTTCAATCCCTGACATGGCCATTGCCACTCCCACCAGGTCAGCCACCCAGCCACCAGTCACAACAGACTCTGAACACTCACCCAAGGCTGGAGTTGAACTGAGACGGTCAACCAGGGAGCTTAAAACACCGGACCGTCTCAATTTGTAAAAGACTATGTTAATATCTCAGAGGGGGATATTGTCATGTATGTACTTTGGGATCACTAGCCACTAGATGGCATCACTATTGGAGGCCATTGGGCTCCACGCACGTGAGTGCAGCCCAAGTACAAAAGGCCAAACATTTTGTATATTAGTCACTTTGGGCCATACTAAAGCAGAGCCAAGGTCATACCTCTTGAAGTTAAACAGTATTCAGTCTAACAGTTATTGCATACACAACAGCAAGAGCTGGGATTCAGTGCTGTTCCCTCTACTTCTCTTATTCCCCAGCAAAAGGCGGCAAGGGACTGCTCCGTGAGGAGCAGAGCTATCCATGCCAAGCCAAAGGGCTTTATTAAAATAGAACTATTTGACTCTTCCCTTGGTGACCTGCCCACAATGGTGCAACTGGAGGGAGCAGTTCACAGCGTGGGAAATCACCGGCACAAACCTTCACCCTGTCATTCCGTGGTGCAGTGTGTCGAAGTGCTCCCGAGAGTGACTCTCGAGCAAGATGCTCGGTTGGGATTGGGCTCCAGCACCAATCACTGAGCGACATTGCCCGACATGACAAAAAAACACCTCCTGATTGGATAAAATTCACGGCAATGGGGGGCCATCACAGCAAGAAGTAGGGTGCCTCCCGGAGAAGCTGCAGAAGGAATCACATTTGAGGGGAAGAAAAAATACACTGAGACAATAATTACATCGCAATACTTGGTGCTGCAGAAGATTCGTCATCAAACGCGGTGTCAGCATTCTCTGGTAACCGATATTGCGGTTCTGATATATTATAAAATCTAGGGGGTTTCAGGAAAATGTCCCAAAGAAAGAAAGACTTGGATTTATATAGCGGCTTTCACGACCACCGGGCGTCTCAAAGCACTTTACAGCCAATGAAGTACTTTTGGAGTGTAGTCACTTGTATTGTGGGAAACGCGGCAGCCAATTTGCGCACAGCAAGCTCCCACAAACAGCAATGTGATAATGACCAGATAATCTGTTTTTGTTATGTTGATTGAGGGATAAATATTGGCCAGGACACCAGGGATAACTCCCGTTATGTATGTTAACTGGGTTTTACCTGCCACTAGAGGGTGTGACTGTCGGAGTCCTAATGGTCACTGGCAAGCCGTGTATATAATGTTGGCAGCCATGTTGAATCCTCACTTTGGGAATAAATAAACTGAAGTAAGGTCATGCCTGAACTAGTTCACCGTACTTAGCCTCGTGGAGTTATTCGATAATTAATAATTGGCAACGAGTTAAAAATACGAACTTTCACGCAACCACGTCTGTTGGAACCTGGAGCGATTCGTGGAAGGGGAAGACTGGGAGGATTTCATTGATCGCTTTGACCAGTACTTCGTAGCCAACGGATTGGAAGAAACCGATAACGCAATTAAGCGCAGGGCGGTTCTCCTCACCGTTTGTGGGTCAAAAATTTATGGCCTTATCAAGAATCTACTCTCACCGACTCGACTAACGGATAAGACTTACGATGAATTGTGTACGCTGGTTCGGAACCACTTTAAACCGAAGGAAAGCATCATCATGGCGAGGTATCGTTTCTATAGGATAATCGCTGGGCTGTGCAACTTCGGAGCTGCGTTGGAGGAAATGCTGCGGGACTTTTTCGTGCTTGGCATGGGCCACGAGGTCATCCTTCGAAAGCTGCTGGCTGCTGAATCTCTAGACCTGAGCAGGGCCATTACGATCGCCCAGGCAAGCATGTCCACGGACGAAAACTCGAAACAGATATCTTCCCAGCATCGAAACTCACCGGCAAGTACTGTGCATAAAATAATATCGTCGGCAGGCAGGGCTGCACATGGCAGGGCCTACTCGTCCGCGTTCGTACGACCTGTAACTGCTCAAAGTCCGCCATCGGGGGTGAATCAAATCTTGTCTTGTTGGCGTTGCGGGGGCTATCATCATGCCCATCAATGCCGATTCAAGCAATACGTGTGCAAAGGCTGTGCAACAATGAGGCACCTTCAGCGAATGTGTCCACAACCGAGCAAGCGTGCTGCAACACATCACGTGGCTGAGGATGATCGATCCAGCGTGGCTCAAGCGGCACAGGCAACTCAACCCGAGGTACAGGATGAAGAAGTGTATGGGTACATTCTTTTACCAAAAGTCCTCTGATAATGCTGGAAGCTAAATTAAATGGGGTTCCAGTATCCATGGAATTGGACACCGGTGCGAGTCAGTCAATAATGAGCCAGGGGGCTTTCAAAAAGCTGTGGGACACTAAGACAAATAGACTCAAACTGAGCCCAATCAATGCGAAGCTGCGTACCTACACCAAAGAGCTCATACCAGTCATTGGCAGCGCGGCAGTAAAGGTATCGTACAATGGAGCTGTGCATGATTTATCGTTGTGGATCATTCCAGGCAATGGCCCAACGCTGTTCGACAGGAGTTGGCTTGAGAAAATTAAATGGAACTGGAATAATATTAAAGCCTTATCATCAGTGGATGGTGCTTCGTGTGCTCAAGTGCTGAGCAAGTTTCCCTCGTTGTTCGAACCAGGCATCGGCAACTTCACGGGAGCCAAGGTGCAAATCCACCGAGGCCCGGATGCAAGACCCGTCCATCACAAGGCTTGGGCGGTTCCGTACATGATGAGGGAGAAGGTCGAGATCGAACTGGACAGACTTCAACAGGAAGGAATCATATCACGAGTCGAGTTCAGCGAATGGGCTAGTTCAATTGTCCTGGTGTTGAAAAGTGATGGCATGGTCAGGTTCTACAAGGTAACGATCAACCGTGTCTCGATACAGTTACCCGTTACCCAAGGCTGACGACCTGTTTGCAACGCTAGTTGGGGGGGGGGGGCGGGGGGAGGGGTGGGGAAGTCATTCACCAAATTGGACCTGACCTCCGCTTACATGACACAGGAGCTGGTCACATCGTCTAAAAAACTGACATGCATCAACACGCACAAAGGACTGTTTATGTACCATAGATGCCCTTTTGGAATTCGCTCGGTGACACCCATATTTCAGAGAAACATGGAGAGTTTGCTGAAGTCCGTCCCTAGAACCGTCGTGTTCCAAGATGACAGCCTGATCACCGGTCGCGACGCCACCGAACACCTGCACAACCTGGAAGAGGTTGTACGTCGTCTGGACAGAGTGGGACTCAGGCTAAAATGTTCCAAGTGCATTTTCATGGCGCCAGAAGTCAAATTCCTGGGGAGAAAGATTGCAGCAGTCATCATCAGGCCTATGGACTCGAAGACAGAGGCCATCAAGAATGTACCCAGACCCCAGAGTGTGATAGAGCTGCATTCGTTCTTGGGTCTTCTCAACTATTTCGGTAACTTTCTACCCAGTTTGAGCACATTGCTAGAGCCCTTGCACATGTTGCTGAGAAAGGGTAATGACTGGGTTTGGGGCAAATCTCCAAGACAGAGCCTTTGAGAAGGCCTAGAACCTGCTATGTTCCAATAAATTACTGGTACGCTATGACCCATGAAAGCAGTTAGTGCTGGCCTGCGACACCTCATCATATGGGGTCGGTTGTGTGTTCCAGCAAGCCAATGCATCAGGCAAACTCCAACCAGTATACACGTCCAGAAGTCTGTCTAAGGTTGAAAGAGCCGATAGTATGTTAGAGAAAGAGGCTTTAGCATGCGTATATGGGGTTAAGAAAATGCACCAATACCTGTTTGGACTTCGGTTTGAGCTTGAAACAGACCACAAGCCGCTCATTTCATTGTTTTCTGAGAGCAAAGGTATAAACACCAATGCCTCGACCCGCATCCAAAGATGGGCACTAACATTATCCGCTTATGATTATGTCATCCACCACAGACCAGGCATTGAAAACTGTGCTGATGCGCTTAGTCAGCTACCATTGCCCACAACCGGGGTGGAAATGCCGCAGCCCGCAGACTTGCTGCTGGTCATTGATGCCTTCGAGAGCGAGGGGTCACCCGTCACGGCTCGCCAAATTAGGACCTGGACCCCAGCCAGGATCCGGTACTGTCAAGCGTAAAAAGGTGTCTCCTAAATGGAAATTGGTCTGCCATTCCCAGGGACATGCAGGATGAAATTAAGCCTTATAGCCACTGCAAAGGTGAATTGTCGATTCAGTCTCATTGTCTGTTATGGGGTAATCATGTTGTTATGCCAAAAAAAGGCAGGGAAACTTTTGTGTGAGATTTACACAGTACCCACCCAGGCATTGTCATGATGAAGGCCATTGCCAGGTTTCACATTTGGTGGCCCGGCATTGACTCGGACTTGGAATCATGCGTGCGTCAGTGCAACACTTGCATGCAACTTGTTGTGTATCTGTAAAGCATGCACTCCCATGTTCCGCCACCAGGGAGCGCATCCCCTGAAGTCCCAAGGGATTCCAGCATCCCTTGGGAGCACCGTATATAAGCCGGCCCCGAAGGCCTGTTCCTCACTCTGGAGTGTCTTAATGAAGACTGAGGTAACTGTTACTTTAACCTCCCTGTGTGCAGTCTCATCTGTGTTAGGAACACAATAACTGGGGACGAGTATACGAATCCAACGCAAAGATGCAGCAAACTGTGGGCATCCTGGAGAAGTTCTCGGAGGGTGAGGACTGGGAAACTTATGTCGAACGGCTAGACCAGTACTTTGTAGCCAACGAGCTGGACGGAGAAGGAAGCGCTGTAAAAAGGAGAGCGGTTCTCCTCACGGTCTGCGGGACACCGACCTACAGCCTCATGAAGAACCTTCTGGCACCGGTGAAACCCACAGATAAGTCGTATGAGGAGTTGTGTACACTGGTTCGGGGGCATCTTAACCCGAGGGAGAGCGTGCTGATGGCGAGGTATCGGTTCGACACGTGCCAGCGATCTGAAGGTCAGGAAGTGGTGAGTTACTTCGCCGAGCTAAGGCAACTTGCAGGACAATGTGAGTTTGATGGCTACCTGGAGCAGATGCTCAGACTTTTTTGCACTGGGCATTGGCCACGAGACCATCCTACGAAAACTTTTGACTGTAGAGACACCGACCCTCAGTAAGACCATTGCGGCTGCCACTCTGGATTGTCCCGGGCAATGGTCCCGCAATGTTGGGGAGGAGCTGGTTAGCCGAGGTGAACTGGAAATGGGGGGATGTTCACACAATGTCCTCGGTGGAGCGAAGTTCGTGCTCACAAGTCCTACATCAATTCGAGCCACTATTCCAACTGGGCGTCGGGACTTTCAAAGGCACTAAAGTAGTGATACACATCACCCCGGACGCCAGGCCAGTGCACCACAAAGCCAGAACGGTGCGTATGTAATGTGGGAAAAAAGAGAGAGCGAATTGGACCGGCTGTTGCGAGAGGGCATCATCTCGCCTGTTGAATTCAGCGACTGGGCAAGCCCCATCGTTCCCGTTCTAAAAGCGGATGGCTCTGTCAGGATCTGTGGCGACTACAAGGCCACCATCAATCGGGTGTCCCTACAAGACCAATACCAGCTCCCAAGAGCAGAGGACCTCTTCGCCACGTTGGCAGGCGGCAAGCTGTTCACCAAATTGGACCTCACTTCAGCCTATATGACCCAGGAACTGGCCGACGAATCCAAAATACTGACCACCATCACCACGCACAAGAGACTGTTTGCGTATAACAGGTGCCCGTTTGGCATTCGATCAGTGGCCACGATTTTTCAAGTAACATGGAAAGCCTGCTTAAATCCATTCCAGGAACGATCGTATTCCAGGACAACATCCTCATCACGGGTCGAGACACCGAGAAACACCTCCACAACCTGGAGGAGGTGCTACGCCGATTGGACCGGGTAGGCCTGCGACTCAAGAAGTCTAAATGCATGTTCTTAGCTCCTGAGGTTGGGTTTCTGGGCAGGAGGGTTGCTGCAGATGGGATTCGGCCCACCGAATCCAAAACAGAGGCGATTCGACGAGCACCCAGGCCCTGCAACACATCAGAGCTGCGTTCATTTCTGGGAATGTTAAACTATTTCGGGAACTTTCTGCCGAACTGGAGCACGTTGTTGGAGCCGCTACACGTGCTCCTGCATAAGGGTTGCGATTGGTTTTGGGGACTGTCAGAAACGGGCTTTTGATCGGGCGTAAAACCTACTTTGTTCAAATAAGTTGTTGACCCTGTACGACCCCTGTAAAAAAAATTGGTTCTGACATGTGATGCATCGTCCTATGGGGCTGGGTGCGTGTTGCAGCAGGGTAATGCTGAGGGTCAACTACAACCTGTGACTTATGCCTCCAGGTCACTCTCTCAAGCAGAACAAGGATATGGGATGGTCGAGAAGCAAGGGCTTGCATGTGTCTATGGTGTAAAAAAAATGCATCAGTACATCTTCAACATGAAGTTTGAATTAGAGACGGACCACAAGCCACTCACATCCCTGTTGTCAGACAGCAAGGCTGTCAATGCCAACGCATCAGCTCGCATACAGCGGTGGGCTCTCACCATAGCTGCTTATGACTACTCCATCCGGCTCCGGCCCAGCACTGAAAACTGCGCTGACGCGCTCAGCAGGCTCCCACTGGCCACCACCGAGGGGGCAGCTGAGCAAAGTGCTGAGATGGTCATGGCTATCGATGCCTTTGACAGTGCAGGCTCCCCCATCACAGCCCATCAGATCAAAATCTGGACAAACAGAGATCACCTCCCATCCTTGATTAAGAAATGTGTCCTGACTGGGGATTGGGCGCCCGCACACGGAGCATGCCCTGAGGATGTCAGACCGTTCCACAGGCGGATGAATGAGCTCTCCATCCAAGCCGACTGCCTACTATGGGGCAGCTGGGTAGTCATGCCCCAAAAGGGCAGAGAGGCATTCAGCAGGGAACTCCACATTGTGCACCCAGGCATTGTGATGATGAAGGCCATTGCCCAGTCACATGTTTGGTGGCCTGAAATTGATTCAGAACTGGAACACTGTGTTCGCAGGTGCACGACCTGTGCCCAGCTGGGTAATGCCCCCAGGGAGACCCCGCTCAGCCCGTGGCCCTGGCCCACCAAGCCATGGTCACGCATTCACGTTGACTATGCGGGCCAGTTCATGGGGAAGATGTTTCTCATTGTATTTGATGCGTACTCGAAATGGATCGAGTGCATCATCCTGAATTCATGCACGTCATCCACCACCGTGGAAAGCCTACGTGCAATCTTTGCAACCCATGGTTTGCCGGACATCCTGGTTAGTGACAATGGCCCGTGTTTCACGAGCTATGAATTCCGGGAATTTATGTCGGGCAATGGCATCAACCACGTTAGGACTGCGCCGTTCAAGCCGGCCTCCAATGGCCAGGCGGAACAGGCAGTCCAAATCATCAAGCAAGATATGCTCAGGATTCAAGAACCCTCCCTACAATGCCGCCTATCGCGCCTCCTGCTGGCCTATAGATCCCGACCGCACTCGCTCACAGGAGTCCCGCCCGCAGAGCTACTCATGAAACGGACACTCAAAACTCGGTTGTCCCTCATCCACCCAGTCCTGACCGACATAGTTGAGGGCAAGCACAAGTCACAAAACGAGTACCATGACCGTAATTCGAGGGGGAGATGTATAGAAATAAATGATCCTGTATTCATCCTCAATCACGCCATGGGGCCCAAATTTTTTGAGGGTACTGTAATTGGCAAAGAGGGGAATAGGATCATCGTGGTAAAACTCAACAATGGTCAGATATGCCGTAAGCATCTGGACCAAGTAAAAAAAAAGGTTCAGCATGGACACGGAGGAACCTGAAGAAGACCATGTGATGGAGCTCACACTACCACCAGCGAATGTGCAATAAGAGCAATCGGAAGAATGCACAGTCCCTGAGGTCAGCCCGGTCAGGCCAGAATCACCACAGGTGACAAACACTCACATCAGTGTCCAACAACCAGAACCCCAACTGCGGCACTCCACAAGGGAACGTAGAACACCTGAAAGACTAAACCTATGATCCCAGTAAGACTTGCAGGGGCAGGGGGGGGGGGGGGGGGGGGGGGGAGGTGATGTCATGTTTGTAACTACAATGTAACACCACTGTATTACTGTACACCCTCAACTCAGATGCACACCTTGACCACAGGGGGTGAACTTGTGGGAGACACTCCTTACCTGATCACTCAGGTATATAAAGGGAGGTCCCACGCAGGGTCATCACTTCTGGAGTCCTGTAATAAAGAGTTTAGGTCATAGAGTGGCCTTGTCCCTGGAATGTGCCTCGTGTGGTTTCATGCTGTCGAGTAAAGACTTTAAAATCACCTCTCATTCTTCTGAATTCCAATGAGTAGAGGCCCAACCTACTCAACCTTTCCTCATAAGTCAACCCCCGCATCTCTGGAATCAACCTAGTGAACCTTCGCTGAACTCCTCCAAAGCAAATATATCCTTTCGTAAATATAGAAACCAAAACTGCACGCAGTATTCCAGGTGTGGCCTCACCAATATCCTGTACAACTGTAGCAAGACTTCCTGCTTTTATACTCCATCTCCTTTGCAATAAAGGGCAAGATTCCATTGGCCTTTCTGATCACCTGCTGTACTTGCATACTAACCTTTTGTGTTTCATGCACAAGTACCCCCAGCCCACAAATAGGTCATTCGGCCCAATCAAACCATGCCGGCGTTTATGCTCCACTCGAGCCTCCTTCCGTCTTTCCTCATCTAAATCTATCAGCATAACCCTCTATTCCCTTCTCCCTCATATGCTTGTCCAGCTTCCCCTTAAATGCATCTATCCTATTGTGTTCCTAACACAGATGAGGCTGCACACAGGGAGGTTAAAGTAACAGTGACCTCAGTCTTTATTAAGACTCCAGAGTGAGGAACAGGCCTTAGGGGCCAGCTTATATACAGTGCTCCCAAGGGATGCTAGGATCCCTTGGGACTTCAGGGGATGAGCTCCCTGGTGGTGGAACATGGGAGTGCATGCTTTACAGATACACAACATATCCAATTTGCCTCAACCACTCCCTGTGGTAGCGAGTTCCACATTCTCACCACTCTCTGGGTAAAAACATTTCTTCTGAAATCCCTATTGGATTTCTTGGTGACTATCTTACATTGATGACCTCTAGTTGTGGTCTCTCTCAGAAGTGGAAACACACTGTGCGTCTACGCTATCAAAACCTTTCATAATTTTAAAGACCGTTAGCTATGGAAAAGGGAGCAATCCAGAGTAAAATTACTTAATTGGAGGAAGGCCAAGTTCAGTGGGTTGAGAGTGGATCTGGCCCGAGTGAATTGGAATCAAAGATTGGCAGACTGAACTGTAATCGAACAATGGGCTACCTTTAAAGAGGAGATGGTTCGGGTTCAGTCGAGGTACATTCTCACAAGTGGGAAAGGGAGGGCAACCTAAGTCAGAGCTTCCTGGATGACGAAAGAGATAGAGAGTAAGATGAAGCAGAAAAAGGGGGCGTATGACAGATCTCAGGTTGAGAATACAAGTGAGAACCAGGCTGAATATAGAAAGTTCAGAGGGGAAGTGAAAAAGGAAATAAGAGAGGCATAGAGAGAATATGAGAATAGGCTGGCAGCTAACATAAAAGGGAATCCAAAAGTCTGCTATTGGCATATAAATAATAAACAGGTAGCTAGCGGAGGGATGGGGCTGATTAGGGACCAAAATGGAGACAGAGGGCATGGCTGAGGGACTAAGTGAGTGCTTTGTATCTGTCTTCACCAAGGAAGAAGATGCTGCCAATGTCATAGTGAAAGTGGAGGTAGTTGAGATACTGGATGGGATAAAAATTGATAAGGAGGTGGCAAGAGAAAAGTTGGCTGTACTTAAAGTAGATAAGTTATCAGGACCGGATGGAATGCAGCCTAGGATGCTGAGGAAAGTTCCGGGGGAAATCGCAGAGATACTGGCCATAATCTTCCAATCCTCCTTGGATACAGAGTGGTGCCAGAGGACTGGAGAATTGCAAATGTTACACGCTGGTTAAAAAAGGGTGCAAGGATAAACCCAGCATCTACAGGCCAGTCAGTTTAACCTCAGTAGCGGGGAAGCTTTTAGAAACAATAATCTGGGACAAAATTAACAGTCACTTGGACAAATTGGATTAATTAAGGAAAGCCAGCATGGATTTGGTAAAGGCAAATCGTGTTTAACCAATGTGATTGAGTTTTTTTGATGAGGTAACAGAGTGGATTGATGAGGGCAATGCGGTTGACGTGGTGTACATGGATTTCCAAAAGGCATTCGATAAAGTGCCACATAATAGGCTTACCAGCAAAGTTGAAGCCCGTGGAATAAAAGGGACAGTGGCAGCATGGATACAAATTGGCTCAGTGACAAGGAAACAGAGAGTAGTGGTGAACAGCTGTTTACTGGACTGGAGGAAGGTATACAGTGGTGTTCCCCAGGGGTCGGTTCTAGGACCACTGCTTTTCCTGATATATATTAATGACTTAGACTTGGGTGTGCAGGGCACAATTTCAAAATTTGCAGATGACACAAAACTTGGAAGCATAGTGAGGAGGATAGTGATAGATGAAATTTAACGCAGAAAAGTGCGAAGTGATACATTTTGGTGGGAAGAATGAGGAGAGTCAATATAAACTGAAGGGTACAATTCTAAAGAGGGTGGATGAAGAGTGACACCGGGGTATATGTGCACAAATTGCTGAAGATGGCAGGGCAGGTTGAAAAAGCAGTTACAAAAGCTTACGGGATCCTGGGCTTCATAAATGGAGGAAGAGAGAACAAAAGTATGGAAATGATGTATAAAACACTGGTTCAGCCTCAACTGGAGTACTGTGTCCAATTCTGGGCACCGCACTTTAGGAAGGATGTGAAGGCCTTAGAGAGGGTGCAGAAAAGATTTACAAGAATGGTTCCAAGGATGAAGGACTTCAGTTACGTGGATAGACTGGAGAAGCTGCAGTTGTTAGAGCAGAGAAATTTGAGAGGAGATTTGATAGAGGTGTTCAAAATCATGAGGGGTCTGGACAAACTAAAGATGTCACTTGTCTATCACAAGTTTGTTGTTAACTAAAGTGTTCGACATTAACGCTACAGTATGTGACTCCCGCTTAAAATACATATTGAACAAGTATCACTAACAGGCATTGAATTTTCTAACCAAATGTCATTATCAAACTGCGAATTGGAGGGTGAACCAAAATTAATTTAAATACAGCATATTTTTAGCCCTTTTGTAAAATGTTGATTTATTCTGAGGAAAGATATTCCACATCTGACGAATATTTGTTGAAGGAGTGTGTTGTTGTAATACTGTGAGCATTAACATTGTACTGGACAGCCTGCTGTAACTGTGATGTATGTAGCACCCAAATCACTGACTCCACACAGTCTGGTGTTAACATAACTGCTGTGACCTTAGTCCTTTATTGTGTAACTCCAGAGTGCCCCTCAGGTGTGGTGGGCAGCCTTTTATACTCTGTCTTGCAGGTACTTTCAGGTCTCCCACCACAGCGCCCTCTGTGGCGCACCATTGTAGTTATACGTTTAATGTGCCTGGACAATACATAACATCTCACTCCCCCCAGTTCCAAAAGCCATTGCCGGTGTCCTCGGCCTTGTTCGTCCTGGTTGATTTGTGAGTGTGAGTCCCTGACCATCCACTTCCCTCTTCTCCCCCATATGGAGGACCCAGTGCAAGCATGTGGTATTTGCAGTCCTTACATGGTTGATAAGGTACACAAGCATAACCTCCAACAGAAAGCAGGTCTACATAGACGGTACATTTGTATGGTACATGTAATATGTGGTTAAGATGTTATATTAAAAGGTTGCAGGTCCACTAAACAGTTATTTAATCCCAGCTCCTATGGGTGGCCGGACACGGTCCCTTTTTGCCAGAGGTAATGGGCTGCGCTGGGACAGGGTATCGCAACTGGTGCGTTGCCTCTGTTCTCATGAAGTAGTCGCCTTAGCAGCCGCTGAACCATTGCATGAATCCCCTAAATCGAAAATCGCATTAGCCCATTGCTAATGTTAGTCACGGATCCATATCCTTTTTACTTGAACCTCGTGGTATTAACTCCTTTTGTAATTCATATCCATAATTTTAAACACAGTGACCATTCAGCATTGAAATATTAACTCTTATCGTAATTTGTAATTCATAACCATTATTTTAAACACAGTAACCATTCATCATTAAAATATTAATTCTTATCATAAATCCGTCATCCTACATTCACATAGTTCATTTAGACTCGCTCTTGCCTTACAAAAGTCTTTATGTGGGGACCGCCAATGGTGTAAGGCCCTTTTAAGACTCCCGGGTGCATTTTCCTTTTACGACCCCACCTTGTGGCTCCCACGAGGCTTCCCTTGGGCGCTGCCATTTTAGGTGTTCTGCTGGCCTTTGTCTGCAGAGCTCCGTTGCCACGAGGCTCATCACCAGCTTGAGCTCGCTGGCGAAGAAAGAACAGAAGGGACAAGGAAGAAAGGAAGGGAAAAAAAAACGGCCCAGAGCAACCCATCTTTGTAGAAGTGGCTCCCTGGACTCGATCAGTCACAGTCCCTGTGAGTCCCTCCGTACTTGCTGCCGCATCCGCCGCTCTGGCTCGCGTTCTCCCGAGTCATGCCAGCCGCCGCCGCAGCCTCCGCTCCCACCGTTGTCTCCGCACTTGCCGCCCCTTCTGCGGCCGCCGTGGCCGCCACCATCGCAGCCGCAACGCCGCCCGGCTTTTCCTCTGCGTGGGCCCCCCGGATCCGCCAGCCCTCGATGGACCTCCCGCTCATCGCCCGCAGCGCCCCGCACCTGCAAACTTGTTCTTCCAGGGTCTGCTCGTCTGTGGAGGCTGTGGCTGCAGAATTGCTTGAGGTCAGGAGTTCTGGGCTGCTATTGCCCGTGTGTGGATTTAGGCTGCAGCTCCAGCTCGGTTGGCGCTGCTCTTTGGGAACCCGGGGAGCAGCGGCCTGTGGAGGAATGAAGTCTTCCCAGCTCCCACGGACTTTTCCCATCCATCTTCTGCCGAGGAGCGTCGGCCCATCGCCTGCAATGACCCACAAAGTTATAAACCATGCGTCTCGCCCCCGTGAGATACCTGTTCTCGGCAGAGCAGATGTACAGGTATCAGTTCCTTGGTGTCGGTACACAGCTTCGCCGTGACCGGGACCAGCTTGGGTCGTGCAGCTGGGTTACCCCACAGTTTATCAAAAGTTTTCTGACTCATCAACGACTGACCCGATCCCGTATCCACTGCCATACTCACTGGGACTCCGTGAATTTTTACTTCCATCATCACTGGGGGTGAATCGTCGGTGCACGTATACAGTCCCAACATCTCATCTTCTTCTGCCTGCTCCTCGCTGAACAGTGGATCATCCCCCATCTCCTCACCCACACGGTGAGTCCGATTTCTTTTACACATACGCTGAAGGTGACCTTTCAGGTGGCAGATATTGCACGTGTGCTCTGCAAACCTGCACTGGATAGCCCCATGGCTTCCTCCTCAGCACCAGCATGGTGCTGCTTGATTGGCCACCCTCAGTGGACTCTGAGTTCTCGGACTCTCTGTCCCGGGCAGAGCCACGTTCTGCAGTTTTGTCCGTGGTGGGCGCTATCCTGTGGACAGTGCCTGCCGGGTTCGAGTCTGTGTGGATCATTTGTTTGGTGCTGCAAATCGAGGTCATATGTGCCCGGCTGATGGTGATGGCTTTTATCAGGGTGACTGTGGGTTCCATGGCTAGCAGCTTGTGAAGAAAGCCTTCACGGCCAATCCCCATAACAAAAACGTCCCGCAATGCCTCGTCAAGGTGTGCGCCAAAATCACACCACGCCGCGAGTCTCCTGAGTTCCGCGGCATATTTGGTGACATCCTGGCCCTCGGGTCTGCAGTGATGGTAGAATTTGTATCTGGCCGTTAGGATGCTCTCCTTTGGTTTCAACTGACTTGTTTCCTCATATGACTTGTCCCTGGCACTCCTGGGTGCCAGCAAATCCCTGACGAGACAATAAACCTCATCGCCACAACTGGAAAGCAATATCGCCTTACGCTCCTCTCTCAGTGCGTCCGTGCCCCCCGTCAGGTCGTTTTCTGTGAAGTAGTACTCAAGCCTTTCTGTAAAGGCCTCCCAATCATTGCCCACGGTAAAGTCCTTTAGCCAGCCCAGAGTAGCCATGGTTGCGTGGAGTTCGTCCGCTTCCTCGTCGCCAATGTGGTGTATGTAGCACACAAATCACTGACTCCACACGGTCTGGTGTAAGTCTAACTGCTGTGACCTTCGTCCTTTATTATGTAACACCAGAGTGCCTCTCGGGTGTGATGGGCAGCCTTTTATACTCTGTACCTTCAGGTACTTTCAGGTCTCCCACCACAGCGCCCTCTGTGGCGCACCATTGGTTTATAGGTGCATGGACAATACATAACAGTAACTAATATATTTCATCATCATAGACAGTCCCTCAAAATCGAGGAAGACTTGCTTCCACTCTAAAAATGAGTTCTCAGGTTGACTGAACAGTCCAATACGGGAATTACGGTCTCTGTACATGTGGGACAGACAGTGGTTGAAGGAACGGGTGGGTGGGACTGGTTCGCTGCACGCTCCTTCCGCTGCCTGCACTTGATTTCTGCATGCTCTCGGCAACGAGACTCGAGGTGCTCAGCGCCCTCCTGGATGCACTTCTTCCACTTAGGGTGGTCTTTGGCCAGGGACTCCCAGGTGTCGGTGGGGATGTTGCATTTTATCAAGCAGGCTTTGAGAGTGTCCTTGAAACGTTTCCTCTGCCGTGTAGGAGTTCCGAGTAGAGCGTTTGCTTTGGGAGTCTTGCATCGGGCATATGAACAATATGGTCCGTCCAACGGAGCTGGTTGAGTGTGGTCAGTGCTTCAATGCTGGGGATGTTGGTCTGGTCGAGAACACTGACACTGGTGCTTCTGTCCTTCCAGGGGATTTGCAGGATCTTGCGGAGACAGCGTTGGTGGTATTTCTCCAGCGAGGAAACAACAACCCTTGTACATGGCCTCCTTTGACCTCACAAAGGCCTTTGACACCATTAACGGCGAGGGACTATGGAGCGACCTCATCCGTTTTAACTGCCCCCAAAAGTTTGTCGCCATGCTCTGCCTGCTCCACGACGACATGCAAGCTGTGATTCTGACCAACGGATCCACCACAGACCCAATTCCCATCCGGACCGGGGTCCAGCAGGGCTGCATCATCGCGCCAACCCTCTTCTCGATCTTCCTCGCTGCAATGCTCCACCTCACGCTCAACAAGCTCCCCGCTGGAGTGGAAATAAACTATAGAACCAGTGGGAACCTCTTCAACCTTCATCGTCTCCAGACTAGATCCAAGACCGTCCCATCTTCTGTCATCGAACTACAGTACGCGGACAATGCTTGCGTCTGCGCACATTCAGAGGCTGAACTCCAAGTTATCGTCAACACCTTCACCGAGGTGTACAACAGCATAGACCTTATCATCCATAAGACAAAGGTCCTCCACCAACCTGACCCCGCCACACAGCACTGCCTCCCAGTTATCAAGATCCATGGCGCAGCCTTGGATAACGTAGACTATTTTCCATCCCTCGGGCGCCTATTATCATTCAACACCACCTCTAGTGCACCAGCGCAGCCTTCGGCCGCCTGAGGAACAGTGTGTTCGAAGATCAGGCCTTCAAATCTGGCAGCAAGCTTATGGTCTACAGGACTGTAGTGATACCTGCCCTCCTGTATGGCTCAGAGACGTGGGCCATATACAGTAATATATTTCATCATCATAGGCAGTCCTTCGGAATCGAGGGAAACTTGCTTCCACTCCTGAAGTGAGTTCTTTGGTGGCTGAACAGTCCAATACGAGAGCCACAGACTCCGTCACAGGTGGGACAGATAGTCGTTGAGGGAAGGGGTGGATGGGACAGGTTTGCTGCACGTGCTTTCCGCTGCCTGCGCTTGATTTCTGCACGCTCTCAGCGATGAGACGCGAGGTGCTCAGCGCCCTCTCAGATGCACTTCCTCCACTTAGGGCGGTCTTGGGCCAGGGACTTCCAGGTTTCAGTGGGGATATTGCACTTCATCAGGGAGGCTTTGAGGGTGTCCTTGTAGCATTTCCTCTGCCCACCTTTGGCTCGTTTGCCGTGAAGGAGCTCCGAGTAGAGCACTTGCTTTGGGAGTCTCATGTCTGGCATGTGGACAATGTGGTCTGCCCAGCGGAGCTGATCGAGTGTGGTCAGTGCTTCAATGCTGGGGACGTTGGCCTGAGTGAGGACGCTGATGTTGGTGCGCCTGTCCTCCCGGGGGATTTATAGGATCTTGCGGAGACATCGTTGGTGATATTTCTCCAGCAACTTGAGATGTCTACTGTACATGGTTCATGTCTGTGAATCATACAGGAGAGCAGGTATTACTACAGCCCTGTAGACCATGAGTTTGGTGGTAGATTTGAGGGCCTGATCTTCAAACACACTTTTCCTCAGGCGGCCGAAGGCTGCACTGGCGCACTGGAGGCGGTGTATGATCTCGTCGTCGATGTCTGATCTTGTTGATAAGAGGCTCCCAAGATATGGGAAGTGGTCCACGATGCCAAGGCCGCGCCGTGGATCTTGATGACTGGGGGTCAGTGCTGTGTGGCGAGGACAGGCTGGTGGAGGACCTTTGTCTTACGGATGTTTAGCGTAAGCCTATGCTTTCATATACCTCAGTGAATACGTCGACTATATCCTGAGTTCAGCCTCTGTATGTGCGCAGACGCAGGTGTCGTCCGCGTACTGTAGTTCGATGCCAGAGGTTGGGGTGGTCTTGGATCTGGCCTGGAGACAGCGAAGGTTGAACAGGTTCCCACTGGTTCTGTAGTTTAGTTCCACTCCAGCGGGGAGCTTGTCGACTGTGTGAGGTGGAGCATGGCGGCGAGAAAGATTGAGGAGAGGGTTGGGGCGATGACGCAGCTCTGTTTGACCCCGGTCCGGATGTGGATTGGGTCTGTTGGTAAGGATCACGGCCTGCATGTCGTCGTGGAACAGGCAGAGGATGGTGCCGAACTTTTGGGGACATCCGAAACGGAGGAGGACGCTCCATAGAACCTCGCGGTTGACAGTGGCAAAGGCCTTTGTGAGGTCGAAAGGGCCATGTATAAGGGCTGGCCCTGTTCCCTGCATTTTTCCTGCAGCTGTCGCTCTGCGAAAATAATGTCCGTTGTGCCCCGTAGGGGACGAAATCCGCACTGTGACTCCGGGAGGAGCTCCTCGGCCACGGGAAGAAGACGGTTGAGGAGGACTCTAGCGACGACTTTCCCAGTGTCTGATAGCAGGGAGATTCCCCTGTAGTTGCCTCCTGTATGGCTCAGAGACGCGGACCATATACAGTAATATATTTGCGCAGCAGGTGGCAGTAAAACCCCAGTGAACACATTCACGGTTAAAAGAGCATCAATCACATCACCATTGGGGCTTTCTGCTTTGCAAAACACAAATACAAACAAGGACAAATTTAGGAGTATCCAATAAAATAAAAAGCAGGTCATATAGCCCGGGACACATTGGGCCGGAAAGGCCTCCTTCCGTGCTGTCAATTTCTATGATTGTATGGGGGGCGAAATTGCCCCCCACCGGAAACGCGGCACACCTACCTCGTCGGAGCCGTTTTCGCCCCCATGGTGGCCTCTTACGCAAAATTCCGCTCTTTGGCTTTCCCCCCCCCCACCCCCGAACGGCCCGGAAGTCGCTCATAATGGGGGCGGAGGTGGGGAGCGGGCGGAGTGTCCGCCGCTGTCACTCATCGGCGTGACGCTGGCGATGTCATCGCGCTGGCGCGTCACCACTTCTCTCTCTCTCTCCCCTTCACTTAAAGGGGAAGGTCGCTGCAAGCTCTGCGATCCTTTTAGTCCGGTCTACTGGGCCAACAAGGAAGGATTTCGGCCGGGCCAGTGGCCCCGACACCCAGCCTGTTGCCGGCCCGGCTGAATCCCGGGGGGGCATAATTGTCGGACCGACCCGGCAGTCGGCCGCCGAAAAAAAATAAGATGGCGGCCGCGGCAGTGCGCCTTCCCCTTTAATGGCCGCCGCACCCCAATTTTGCACACACTGCAAACACAGGCAGCAAGATTTTCTCGGCAATATTTCACGTTCGGGGGGTGGGGGGGGGAACATCGGTGGTACGCACTCTGATAATGCACCCAGGATGGATAAGCAGCAGCGGGGCAGTAGCGGAGGTGAGCGGGTCACCGCCGGGATTCCGCAGGAGCGGAATTTTCAAAATGGCGGCCATCCCACGAACAATCGGCGGCCATTCCACTCCGCAGCGCGGCTGCCAGTTTCCGGCGTTAAGGGAGGGGGAAATTTCTTATTCACTGAATTTTATTTTCTGATAATGTCATTTCCAATGAGTTCCGTGAGTAAAATGAAAGAGCTTCGCCAGGGAAGTGGAACCTTTTCTATTTTTGCCACACGGTCTTACCTTTGAGCAACGCCAGGTTTGAGAACAAGAGCTCCCTCTGCGCTGTCCCCAACTTGTTAAATAATTGATGACCCATTGGTCAGTCGATCTAACCCGTCTACAGAGACTCGGCCAATGGAATTTCTCGTCTGTTTATGGTTCAACCTTTTTTGGGGGAGGCAGTGGGGAAGGAATCACACACCATCATTTCCGTCGACATATTTCTTGTAGCTTCTCCAAAGTCCTCTGTGAATAAATTCACCACGAGCAGGTGGTCAGTCTGGTTGGCGCTACGTTTAGCCTCAGGGATCCCCTCCTTCAGGCTAGAGGAGGACGGAGGGATGGGGGGAGGAGGGGGGGAATCAGCCCAAGTATTCCTACTCCTTGATTTATCCCCTGACCCCCGTCATTCCCTACTTCAACCTGGTCAAAGTCGTCAATGACCGTCTGTGTGACTGTGACACACTTATCCCCTGCCAACTAACAGTCAGAAGGTCGTGGGTTCAAGTCCCACTCCAGGGACCTGATCACACAAGCTAGGCTGAGGGAGTGCTGCACTGTCGGAGGTGCCACCTTTCGGATGTGACGTTAAACTGAGGCACCGTCTGCTCTCAGGTGGACGTAAAAGATCCCGTGGCACTATTTTGAAGAGCACGGGCATCATCCCCAATGTTTTGGCCAATATTTATCCTTCAATCAACGTCACAAACAGATTAATTGGTCATTATCTCATTGCTGTCTGTGAGAGCTTGCTGTGTGCAAATTGGCTACTGTGTTTTCCACATTGCAACAGTGACTACACTTCAAAAAGTACTTCATTGGCTGTAAATCACAGGCACGATATAAATACAAGTTCTTTCTGTAACGCTTCGGACACAGACACCAGTGTCGCATTCTGAGGTATAGTATGGTACACTATATAGGCAGCCCCTCGTGTCGACAATGACCCACTTCCACACCAGAGAAAGATGAGTTTCAATGAGGGACCTGACATTCCAGATCCCAAGCTACATCCTGAAGGGTGGAAGATGCCTGTGCATGAATTCTTTTAAACTGTGGTGGCCGTTGCACACCAGCTTGACAGAGCTAGGTCTTCGTCCAGTGGCAAGGGTTGACCAAGATGACTGGAGACCAAGCTCCGCTGTGCCATCCCTGGGCCCCAACCCTGGGCCATGACCCTGCTGTTATATGCTGGGCCGCATCTGAGCCCCGGCCCCACTGCTGTTAAATCCTGCACCACTTCTGGACTATGACCCCTTCGCTCCTCGCCTCCGACCCCGCCGCTCCTGGGTCGCGACCCCTTCGCTCCTCGCCTCTGACACTGCTGCTCCTGGGCCCCGAACTCTCGCCCCTGCTGGGCCCCGTCATGTATGTAAACCATGTATACTAACTGTATAGTCACATAAGGTGTGCCACCAGAGGGCACTGTGGTGGGAGACCGGAGGGTCACCTGCATAGGTGTGCAGGGCCCAGTATAAAAGGCTGCCCACCATGCTTGTGCCTCATTCTGGAGTTACAATAAATGGGACTAAGGTCACAACAGCTCAAGTACAATACTAGACCTCGTGGTGTCATTCATAAGAGTATTAAAGACATAACAGGTCCCGAACTCTCGCCCCTCCTGGGTCCCGAACTCTCGACCCTCCTGGGTCCTGAACTCTCGCCCCTCCTGGGTCCCGAACTCTCGCCCCTCCTGAGTCCCGAACCCTCGCCCCTCCTGGGTCCCGAACCCTCGCCCCTCCTGGGTCCCGAACTCTCGCCCCTCCTGGGCCCTGAACTCTCACCTTTCCTGGGCCCTGAACTCTCACCTTTCCTGGGCCCTGAACTCTCACCTTTCCTGGGCCCTGAACTCGCGCCCCTCCTGGGCCCCGAACTCCCGCCCCTCCTGGGCCCTGAACTCTCACCTTTCCTGGGCCCTGAACTCGCGCCCCTCCTGGGCCCCGAACTCTCGCCCCTCCTGGGCCCTGAACTCTCACCTTTCCTGGGCCCTGAACTCTCACCTTTCCTGGGCCCTGAACTCGCGCCCCTCCTGGGCCCCGAACTCTCGCCCCTCTGGTCCTGCTCTCCCCTCAGTCCTGTCTTCCCCAACACATGTTTTACACCCTTGATGTTACCTGACAGCGTGCAGTCACGTTTCACCTTTACCTCTCCAGGCCCGGCCTGGATCCCACCACCATTGTTGGCCGTCCAGCGCAGCCCGTCCGACATCAATCTGGCAACGAGCCAGAGCTTCTCGCAGCTCAATGTTGGTGAGATGGACGTCAGCCTGGTTTGGCCCCTTTCTGAAACTCCAAGCCCCAAGCCGCTGACCTTCTCCGCTATCCCGATTACCCGCTCCAGCTAAACTCGAGGGTCTGCAACCTCAGCTCGACCGAGTGTCAATGTCCAATCCAGCATAAAGACTCCTGACTTCCACTTCCAAAACATCGCCGTTACTCCCACTACCACTGAAACCCTCAGCCACGCATTGGCTACTTCTAGCCTCAAACTCCAACTCATCATCCACACCCTACCCCTGATAAAATCCCGCACACCAATCACCCTGATCTTCACGGTCTCCCCTTGCCTCAGCTAATCCCTACCCTTGTCTTCAAATCCCTCTTTTTCCCCTCCAGCCTGACATTTTCAGATGAGACGTCGGGACCAGTAGCATAGTGGTCTGTTACTGGTATTAGTAATCCAGAGGCCTGGACCCATAATCCAGAGCCCTGAGTTCAAATCCCACCACGGCAGCTGGGGAATTTATATTCAGTTAATTAAATAAATCTGGATTAAAAACCTAATGTCAGTAATGGTGACCATGAAACTACCAGATTGTCATTAAAAACCCACTAATGTCCTTTAGGGAAGGAAATCTGCCGCCCTTACCCGGTCTGGCCTAATACAAAAACTGAGGCCCTGTCTGCTGTCTCCGATATACTTCAATAATCCCATGGCACTATTTGAAGAGGAAAATGGAAGTTCTCCCGTGTCCTAGGCCCACATTTATTCCTTCACCAACATGACAAAACCACATTATCTGGTCGTTTATCTCATTGCTGTTTGTGGGAGCTTGCTGTGCCCATTATGGCTGCCGCGTTTCCTACACTTGACTATACTTCAAATGTAATTCATTGTCTTTGAAGCACTTTGGAATGTCCCAGGGTCATCAAAAGGCACTGTATAAATGCAAGTGCTTTCCTCCTCCTTTCTTTCAAAGGTGGACCCTAACCCTAACCCTAAATGCAGTATCAGCATCAAGCAATTGCACAATCTACGGTTGCCAGACTAGGTGCGTCCTGAGGTCGTCGAAAGGCGCTATAGGAATGCAAGTTCATTCCTTCTTCTTTCAGCCTACTCCATTGATCTTGTCTTTGGTCTTCATAGAATCATAGAAAATTACGACACAGAAGGAGGCCATTCGGCCCATCGTGTCTGTCAAAAAAGAGCTACCCAGCCTCATCCCACCTTCCAGCACTAGCCCTGTAGCCCTGTAGGTCACAGCTCTTTAAGTGCACATCCAAGTCCTTTTTAAATGTGGTGAGGGTTTCGGCCTCTAACACCCTTTCAGGCAGTGAGTTCCAGAACCCCACCACCCTCCGGGTGAATTTATTTTTCCTCCTCTCCCCTCTAACCCTTCTACTAACTACTTTAACTCTATGTCCCCTGGTTATTGACCCCTCTGCCGAGGGAAACAGGTCCTTCCTATCCACTGTCTCTAGGCCTCTGCTCTTTTCGTCCATCGCTTGACGCCTGGTTGGCGAAGCCCTCCAAGGTCAAATGGCCTAACAGGCATCACGCAGAAAAAATGGCCAATTGGGCGAGGTCCTGGAGGGCAGCAGAACATACCCCAGTACCCGGGAGATGGGAGAGGGTGAAACTGGAACAAACACATGTTCTACAGTAAGCGTGCTGTGTGTAGCATTCGTCTTGTTGCAATTAATTGGAGACACATCCATTTTTTTTTAAAGTCACTTTCTATTTGTGTACAAACACTGACACCGCATTGTGAGGAGGTAACCGGGAATATTGCATTCATCGCCAATAATTGTAATATGAATTTCAGCTACAGCACACTAGATAATGACTTTCACCTTTACTCTTTCAATCAGCACTTGCTCTTTACATTACGTACATGATTAATATCCGCACTCACTATAGAAATCAGACTCTCTCTCCTCACCTGGTCCCTCCCCAATTAAATGTTGCTTTGACAGGACAGAAAAACACACTTTCCTGTACAAGGAATCTTCAGTTTTAAACCTGAATTCTGAATAGAGTGAATGAATTTAAACATTACAAAACCAAATTAAGATATCGCCGCACCCTCTTGTTTTCTCTCCTTTGGTGTTGATGGTGGTGTATACAGGATGGGCGCTGGTCTGTGTGATGGAGTGGTTTATACTGGGGTACAGGATGGGCGCTGGTCTGTGTGATGGAGTGGTTTCTACTGGGGTACAGGATGGGCGCTGGTCTGTGTGATGGAGTGGTTTCTACTGGGGTACAGGATGGGCGCTGGTCTGTGTGACGGAGTGGGTTTTGGGGGTACAGGATGGGTGCTGGTCTGTGTGATGGAGTGGGTTTTGGGGGTACAGGATGGGCGCTGGTCTGTGTGATGGAATGGTTTATACTGGGGTACAGGATGGGCGCTGGTCTGTGTGATGGAGTGGGTTTTGGGGGTACAGGATGGGTGCTGGTCTGTGTGATGGAGTGGTTTATACTGGGGTACAGGATGGGCGCTGGTCTGTGTGATGGAGTGGTTTATACTGGGGTACAGGATGGGAGCTGGTCTGTGTGATGGAGTGGTTTATACTGGGGTACAGGATGGGTGTTGGTCTGTGTGATGGAGTGGGTTTTGGGGGTACAGGATGGGAGCTGGTCTGTGTGATGGAGTGGGTTTTGGGGGTACAGGATGGGTGCTGGTCTGTGTGATGGAGTGGGTTTTGGGGGTACAGGACGGGCGCTGGTCTGTGTGATGGAGTGGGTTTTGGGGGTACAGGATGGGCACTGGTCTGTGTGATGGAGTGGGTTTTGGGGGTACAGGATGGGTGCTGGTCTGTGCTGATGGAGTGGGTTTTGGGGGTACAGGATGGGTGCTGGTCTGTGTGATGGAGTGGGTTTTGGGGGTACAGGATGGGTGCTGGTCTGTGTGATGGAGTGGGTTTTGGGGGTACAGGATGGGTGCTGGTCTGTGTGATGGAGTGGTTTATACTGGGGTACAGGACGGGCGCTGGTCTGTGTGATGGAGTGGGTTTTGGGGGTACAGGATGGGCACTGGTCTGTGTGATGGAGTGGGTTTTGGGGGTACAGGATGGGTGCTGGTGTGTGTGATGGAGTGGGTTTTGGGGGTACAGGACGGGTGCTGGTCTGTGTGATGGAGTGGGTTTTGGGGGTACAGGATGGGTGCTGGTCTGTGTGATGGAGTGGGTTTTGGGGGTACAGGATGGGTGCTGGTCTGTGCTGATGGAGTGGTCCATTCATTCCTACCTGTACCGTGTCCAAGCTGCCAGAGGGCTACAATGGGTCATAAAATACAGTCCAGCATGGAGGAGTAAGAGAGAGAAACAAAGGAGAAAGAAAAAGAAATAACAAAAGAGAAAGTTAGAGAAAGAGAGAAATGAAGGAAAGACAGTCCTGAATTTATATAGCACCTTTCACAACCTCAGGACGTCCCAAAGCGCTTTACAGCCAATGAAGTACTTTTGAAGTGTAGTCGCTGTTGTAATGTATGATACTTGGTAGCCAATTTGCGCACAGCAAGCTCCCACAAACAGCAATGTGATAATGACCAGATAATCTGTTTTCGTGATGTTGATTGAGGGGCAAATATTGGCCAGGACACCGGGGATAACTCAGCTGCTCTTTTCCAAAATAGTGCCATGGGATCATTTCCACCCACCTGAGTGATCAGGTACTGAAGGAGTCCTGTATTTCAAAGGAGAGGTAGGAACAAGTGTAGGCCATTCAGCCTCTCGAGCCTGTTCTGCCATTCAATGAGATCATGGCTCACCTGTGTCTTAACTCCATCCACTTGCCTTGGTTCCCTATCTCTTGATATCTTTCCCTAACAAAAATCTATCGGCCTCAGTCTTGAACTGGATCCTGCAACTACATCAGAGAGCGAGTTCCTTATTCCCGCCATCCTTTGTGTGAGATTTCACTTCAAAAATAGCCGGAACTTATGCCCTCTTGGTCCTGGATCACCCGTTGAACTGACTTTAAGGCCCGGCCCTGTCAGCCTGTCCGGGTGTTTCAGCAGGATCCCACAGGCTTAATACAAGAGGAGCAGGGAGCTCTCTCGGTGTCGTGGCCAATATTCCTCCCCCACCCAACGCCAAATGTAAACTAACTGCCAGAGTCTCATAGTTGTTTGTGGACTCCTGCTATGTCCACCTCAAAGACCAATCTGTGAAGCACTTTGAGAATGCAAGTCTTTCAGTTTAAAAAAAAAAGCTGCTCGGTAAGTGAACATGCTGTAAGCGAAATGTCCAGGTTGTATACAGACCTGTATTATTAAACCTACAGATACACTCGTGTCCAGAGATCACGTGGCAATGGGCTGCTCAGAGGGACGCTTGCACCCCAGGCCAGCATCTGTCGATAAACATCAAAAGAATGCCCACCAAGGTAAGATTGGTTCTGATCTGTAATGGATTAAGGAACATTTTTTTGGGGAAAAAAAAATCTTTGAGAGATGCGATATTAGTCTAATTTGCGCAGGTGCAGAATATGCCGTCCCAGACCTTGGAGAGGCTGCAACTGTCGCTTGCATTTCACTGAAGCCGGTGTCACATTGGCAGACTGCTGCAAGACTGTGCCAACAGATAAAATAACATGCATTCTTCAGCTGCTGTGCAAGCCACTACTGGTCACCTGTCTGTGCAACACCCACACACTGACAAGACAAACACACATACACTGACTGACAGACACACACACGTACACCCAGACAGACATGCACACCCACACACACGTACACTGACTGACAGACACACACACGCACACCCAGACAGACATGCACACCCACACACACGTACACTGACTGACAGACACACACACGTACACCCAGACAGACATGCACACCCACACACACGTACACTGACTGACAGACACACACACGCACACCCAGACAGACATGCACACCCACACACAAGTACACTGACTGACAGACACACACACCCAGACAGACATGCACACCCACACACAAGTACACTGACTGACAGACACACACAAGCACACCCAGACAGACATGCACACACGCGACAGATACACGCACACCCACACATACACTGACTGATAGACACACACACGCACACCCAGACAGACATGCACACCCACACACACACTGACTGACAGACACACACACGCACACCCAGACATGCACACCCACACACAAGTACACTGACTGACAGACACACACACGCACACCCAGACAGACATGCACACCCACACATACACGTACACTGACTGACAGACACACACACGCACACCCAGACAGACATGCACACCCACACACAAATACACTGACTGACAGACACACACACGCACACCCAGACAGACATGCACACACGCGACAGATACACGCACACCCACACATACACGTACACTGACTGACAGACACACACACGCACACCCAGACAGACATGCACACCCACACACACACTGACTGACAGACACACACACGCACACCCAGACAGACATGCACACCCACACACAAGTACACTGACTGACAGACACACACACGCACACCCAGACAGACATACACACCCACACACAAGTACACTGACTGACAGACACACACACGCACACCCAGACAGACATGCACACACGCGACAGATACGCGCACACCCACACACTGACTAGACAGAAAGACAGACGCGCACTCAATCAGCCATTCACCAGCTGCAGATGGTGGGGCTCTGCACACATCAGTGTTGTGATATCTGTAAGACATCATCCACATAAGCACACCAACGACAACTACCGGTTCCTTGGATTTGGATCCAACATTTGTTTGATGAGGGCACGTTTTACAATTTTTGTTGTGTGCTCTGCAGCACCATTTGAAGCAGGATGGTATGGTGGAACTTTGTTACGTTCCACACCGTTTCTGCTCATGAACTGTGCAAAATCTTCTTAACAAAATTGCGGCCCATTATCAGACACGATTTCTTCTGGGACGCTTATGTGAAGAAAACAATCTTCGCAAATTGTCTAGCGTTTTACTTGTTGTTATTTTCCATATCGGAAACACCTCTACCCACTTTGAATGACTATCTACCACAATGAACAATTGCTGTCTTTCTAGCTCATCAAAATCTACATGTAACCTTTGCCACACCCTGGGAGGCCATTTTCCAATGTACTGATGGCTGTAATGGTACTGATGGTGGTTTCTTGCTCACTGATTGACATGCTGTACACTGACTGACGATGCACTCTATATCTTTATCTAAACCTGGCCATAAGGAACTGTGCAAAACTCTTGGTCAAGCACATTCCCAGGTGCTGGTCATGAAGATCTCTCAACAATTTGGACCTGAACTTATTTGGAATGACCATTCTTGCTCCCCACATGATACAATCTTTATCCACTGACAATTCATTCCTACAAACGAAGTATGGATGAATATCTTCCTCTGATACCTGGTTTGGCCAGCCATTTGCTATGTAATCATACACCTTTGACATAACTGGGTAAAATATGGTTGGTCTATCAATCTCTTCAGCTGTGACTGGCAGTTCATCAATGTATGAAATATAGAACAATTCTTCCCTATTTGGTGTAACTTGTGATGGGGCTAGTAACCTGGACATAGCATCAGCATCACTATGATCAGCTGATCGTCTGTACTGAATGTCTTAGGTATATACTGACAAAATCAACGTATTGGATAAATTACACTCTAGAACCTGGTTTACGGATACTTTATAATCACCACAGAACCGTACCTTACCATCTGACTTAGGTACAACACCAATGGGTGTAGCCCAATTACTTAGATCTACATGTTGCGAAGATTAGTGGAAGGCCAGAGGATTGGGAAATTTTTAGAAACCAGCAAAGGACAACTAAAAAAATAATAAAGAGAGAAGATAGTTTGAGAGAGTAAACTAGCAAGAAATATGAAAACAGAGTTTCTACAGGTAGATAAAAAGGAAGAGAGTAGCTAAAGTAAGCATTGCTCCCTCAGAGGATGAGACTGGGGAAGTAAAAATGGCAGAGACTCCAAACAAAAGCATCTCAATAATAATAGATAATCAAGGGGTTATTGGGAGGGGGGAACTTAAAACAACCACTATTGTTATACTAATAATAAATGGTCAGACTGAGTACTGTGTGTAATGAGCAAGTGTGGCCTTAGCTCCTTTATTGTAGTGCCAGAGTGCAAATACCTCGTGGGTGACCTGCTTATATACCTGTGGTCCCAAGGAATGCTGGGATCCCTTGGGACTCCAACAGGTAGGCCTTCTGGTGGACAGGTGTGATGCAGGTTACAAGGGGTTAAATACATAACAACTATCACTAGAGAAAATTCAAATTAATGGGACTAAAGGTGAACAATTCCTCTGGACCTGATGGCCTGCATCTTAGGGTCTTGAAAGAAGTGGCTGCAGAGATAGTGGATGCATTGGTTGTAATCTACCAAAATTTCCTGGATTCTGGAGAGGTCTCAGAGGATTGGAAAACCGTAAATGTAATGTCCCTCTTTAAAAAAAGGAAGGAGACAGAAAGCAGGAAACTAGAGACCAGTTAGCCCAACATCTGGCTTTGGGAAAATGCTGGAGTCCATTATTAAGGAAGCAGTAGCAGGACATTTAGAAAATCACATTACAGTCAAGCAGCGGGAGCATAGTTTTATGAAAGGGAAATCATGTTTGACAAATTTGCTGGAGTTCTTTGAGGATGTAACGAGCAGGGTGGATAAGGGGGAACCAGTAGACGTCATGTTAGGATAGATTGGCGAATGATACTTAAGGGGTTGACTGTGGATGGGCAATGGCAGACATTTAGAGACCGCATGGATGAACTACAACAATTGTACATTCCTGTCTGTCGTAAAAATAAAAAAGGGAAGGTGGATCAACCGTGGCTATCAAGGGAAATCAGGGATAGTATTAAAGCCAAGGAAGTGGCATACAAATTGGCCAGAAATAGCAGCGAACCCGGGGACTGGGAGAAATTTAGAACTCAGCAGAGGAGGACAAAGGGTTTGATTAGGGCAGGGAAAATAGAGTACGAGAAGAAGCTTGCAGGGAACATTAAGGCAGATTGCAAAAGTTTCTATAGATATGTAAAGAGAAAAAGATTAGTAAAGACAAACGTAGGTCCCCTGCAGTCAGAATCAGGGGAAGTCATAACGGGGAACAAAGAAATGGCAGACCAATTGAACAAGTACTTTGGTTCAGTATTCACTGAGGAGGACACAAACAACCTTCTGGATATAAAAGGGGTCAGAGGGTCTAGTAAGGAGGAGGAACTGAGGGAAATCTTTATTAGTCGGGAAATTGTGTTGGGGAAATTGATGGGATTGAAGGCCGATAAATCCCCAGGGCCTGATGGATTGCATCCCAGAGTATTAAGGAGGTGGCCTTGGAAATAGCGGATGCATTGACAGTCATTTTCCAACATTCCATTGACTCTGGATCAGTTCCTATCGAGTGGAGGGTAGCCAATGCAACCCCACTTTTTAAAAAAGGAGGGAGAGAGAAAACAGGGAACTATAGACCGGTCAGCCTGACCTCAGTAGTGGGTAAAATGATGGAATCAATTATTAAGGATGTCATACCAGCGCATTTGGAAAGAGGTGACATGATAGGTCCAAGTCAGCATGGATTTGTGAAAGGGAAATCATGCTTGACAAATCTTCTGGAATTTTTTCAAGGATGTTTCCAGTAAAGTGGACAAGGGAGAACCAGTTGATGTGGTATATTTGCACTTTCAGAAGGCTTTCGACAAGGTCCCACACAAGAGATTAATGTGCAAAGTTAAAGCACATGGGATTGGGGGTAGTGTGCTGACGTGTATTTGAGAACTGGTTGTCAGACAGGAAGCAAAGAGTAGGAGTAAATGGGTACTTTTCATAATGGCAGTCAGTGACTAGTGGGGTACCGCAAGGTTCTGTGCTGGGGCCCCAGCTGTTTACATTGTACATTAATGATTTAGACGAGGGGATTAAATGTAGTATCTCCAAATTTGCGGATGACACTAAGTTGGGTGGCAGTGTGAGCTGCGAGGAGGATGCTATGAGGCTGCAGAGTGACTTGGATAGGTTAGGTGAGTGGGCAAATGCATGGCAGATGAAGTATAATGTGGATAAATGTGAGGTTATCCACTTTGGTGGTAAAAACAGAGAGGCAGACTATTATCTGAATGGTGACAGATTATGAAAAGGGGAGGTGCAACGAGACCTGGGTGTCATGGTACATCAGTCATTGAAGGTTGGCATGCAGGTACAGCAGGCAGTTAAGAAAGCAAATAGCATGTTGGCCTTCATAGCAAGGGGATTTGAGTACAGGGGCAGGGAGGTGTTGCTACAGTTGTACAGGGCCTTGGTGAGGCCACACCTGGAGTATTGTGTACAGTTTTGGTCTCCTAACTTGAGGAAGGACATTCTTGCTATTGAGGGAGTGCAGCGAAGATTCACCAGACTGATTCCTGGGATGGTGGGACTGACCTATCAAGAAAGACTGGATCAACTGGGCTTGTATTCACTTGAGTTCAGAAGAATGAGAGGAGACCTCAGAAACGTTTAAAATTCTGATGGGTTTAGACAGGTTAGATGCAGGAAGAATGTTCCCAATGTTGGGGAAGTCCAGAACCAGGGGTCACAGTCTAAGGATAAGTGGTAAGCCATTTAGGACCGAGATGAGGAGAAACTTCTTCACCCAGAGAGTGGTGAACCTGTGGAATTCTCTACCACAGAAAGTTGTTGAGGCCAATTCACTAAATATATTCAAAAGGGAGTTAGATGAAGTCCTTACTACTAGGGGGATCAAGAGGTATGGCGAGAAAGCAGGAATGGGGTACTGAAGTTGCATGTTCAGCCATGAACTCATTGAATGGCGGTGCAGGCTCGAAGGGCTGAATGGCCTACTCCTGCACCTATTTTCAATGTTTCTATGTTTCTATGTATTTGGATTTGCAGAAGGCTTTCGATAAGGTGCCACATAAAAGGTTACTGCACAAGATAAGAGCTCATGGGGTTGGGGGTAATATGTTAGCATGGATAGAGAATTAGCTAACTAACAGAACACAGAGAGTCGGGATAAATGAGTCATTTTCCAGTTGGCAAACTGTAGCTAGTGGGGTGCCACAAGGATCAGTGCTGGGGCCTGAACTATTTACAATCTATATTAATGACTTGGATGAAGGGACTGAGTGTAATGTAGCCAAATTTGCTGATAATACAAAGATAGGTGAGAAAGCAAGTTGTGAGGAGGACGCAAAGAATCCGCAACAAACTAATAGACAGATAGGCTAAGTGAGTGGGCAAAAATGTAGCAGATGGAGTATAATGAGGGAAAATGTGAGGTTATCCACTTGGTGGGAAAATTTAAAAAGCAAATTATTTAAATGGGGAGAGATTACAAAATGCTGAGGTATAGAGGGATCTGGTGATCCTTGTACATGAAACACAAAACGTTAGCATGCAGGTACAGCAAATAATTAGGACGGCAAATGGAATGTTGGCCTTTATTCCTGAGGTTGATCCTGAGATGAAGGGGTTGTCATATGAAGAAAGGTTGAGCAGGTTGGGCCTATACTTATTGGAGTTTAGAAGAATGAGAGGTGATCTTAGTGAAACATAGAAGATTCAGAGGGGGCTTGACAGGGTAGATGCTGAGAGGATGTTTCCTCTCGTGGGGGAATCTAGAGCTAGGGGTCATAGTCTCAAAATAAGGGGTCACCCACTTAAAACAGAAATGAGGAAACATTTCTTCTCTCAGAGGGTGGTGAATCTTTTGAATTCTCTATCCCAGAGAACTATGGAGGCTGGGTCATTGAATATATTTAAGGTGGAGATAGATAGGTTTTTGAAGGATAAGGGAGTCAAGGGTTATGGGGAGAGGGCAGGGAAATGGAGTTGAGCCCAGGATCAGATCAGCCATGATCTTATTGAATGGCAGAGCAGGATCAAGGGGCCAAATGACCTACTCCTGCTCCTATTCCTTACGTTCTTATGGCAAGGGGGATGGAGTATAAAAGTAAGGAAGTCCTGCTATAACTGTACAGACCACACCTGGACTACCACACACAGTTTTGGTCTCCTTGTTTAAGGAGAGATATACTTGCTGTGGAAGCAGTTCAGAGAAGGTTCACTCGGTTGATTCCTGAGATGAAGGGGTTGCCTTATGAAGAAAGATTGAGCAGGTTGGACCGATACTCATTGGAGTTTAGAAGAATGGGAGGTGATCTAATTGAAGATTCTGAAAGGGCTTGACAGGGTAGATGCAGAGAGGATGTTTCTCCTCGTGGGGAAATCTATAACTAAGGGGCACAGTTTCAGAATAAGGAATTGCACATTTAAAATGGAAATGAGGAATTTCTTCTTTCAGAGGGTTGTGAATCTTTGGAATTCTCTATTCCAGAGAGTTGTGGAGGCTGGATCATTGAGTGTATTTAAGGTGGAGATGCAGATATTTGAATGATAAGGGAGTCAAGGGTTATGGAGAGCGGGCAGGGAAGTGGAGGTGAGGCCAAGATCAGATCAGCCATGATCTTATTGAATGGCGGAGTAGGCTCGAGGGGCCAGATGGCCTTCTCCTGCTCCTATTTCTTATGTTCTTATGTTTACCTTCTGACTCAGAGGCGAGAGTGCTATCCACTGAGCCACTGGCTGACACTATGAAAATGTGTTATGTACCTTAGAGATAATGTTCTCAGTTTCTAGTCTTCATCATAGAATCATAGAAATTTCCAGCATAGAAGGAGGCCATGTCCGCACCGGCCAACAAAGTGCTATCCAGCCTAATCCCACTTTTCCAGTTCTTGGTCCGTAGTCCTGTAATGCCCATTAAAATTATTCGGATGAATCTGCATTCTAGGAGGATAGGAACGTTTTTAGCACAGAAGGTGGTTCTTAGGTCACTTCTCCCTGCTCTCGGGGTTGATTTTCCGACATTCGTTCCAGATAATCTTCACATTATCTTTTGAGTGATGTGGAAATGTATTTTTATCTAAGCTGATACCATATGGTATTTGTGTGCCCTTTGCAATATATATATATCAAAATGGAGTCCTGGCCCTTCCAGAACTTTCTGCATTTTAGCAGTCAGCTTGCATAAACAGCTAAACCTGGTTTGAGATGGCTGATGGCCATCAGACAGCTAGGAGACAAGCCATGCTGAGACAAGTACCCCCCCCATGGTGCTCTCCTATTGTCTACACGACAAGAGTTCCATGTCACCCCATCCTTATCTTCTTGACTCAAACCACCAGCCATTATCTCTTGCAGAGACCTCATCCATTTGATGCAAACAGACAAACTGGCCAGGAAATTGAACAATCCTGACACAATACAAGACAGGTGATAGCCCATTACCTCATTCTCATGGAGTAATGGCCGACTGGCCAACTGATAACCCTGACAAAAGGAAATATCTGGAAACCATGTCAGGACCAGGATATAGTAATTAACTCTTTATCTGTATTCACTGACTGTGAGACAGAGCAATACACAGGGAGAGGCCATAACTTGGGTTTTACTGTATAAATATCTTGTGAAACTGTACCATTGCGGAGGTGTTCATTTAGCCCTTGACTGAATGTGACCTACCCCTTGCTAGCAAGCGAATTAAAGAAACTTCTGCCGGAGCTGTAAGTGTCGGAGTCATTCTTTTCGGAGGTCGAGATTTCGACAGTTAATTCTTGGAGGTTCCACCGAGATGCATACTCTCTGTCCTGTGAGTAAAACGGATACAGGCATAGTGCCTCTCCAGTGAAAGGCTTCAGTGGCCAAACAAGGTGAGCCTTTTGCTCACAAGAGGTTTCTTCACTGTTGAATCGCATATGTAATCTGTTGTCCACAGGGGAGGTACTGCAATCTACAAGACTCAGCATTTAAAAGCTAAAGGTATTTTTTATAACCATTTCTTTCTCAGCTCGCCAGCAGAAGAGAACAGGTTCTGGAAAAATCTCGAAACAGCCCGGGGAAGGTTTCAGTAGGTAAGGGAACGCTAGTCGATCGAAAAGGGTTCCAGGTTCTTATGTGATAAGATTTTTATTGTTTTTAATTCGGAAGGGGTTCTTATGTGATAAGAGTACAGAAAAAAAAAAAGAAAGCGCAATCGATCAAAGAGTTTGGGTACGGAACCATAAGTTTTATCAGTTTTTTTATTAGGATAAGTTAAGGACTCGGTCTGTCGTGGCGTACAACGCAGACTGAGAATTTGTGTAGATAAGGTGTAAGGTTATGATTTGTGTACTCGCGGGAATATTGTTTGTTGTCCTTGTATTACTGTTGTGTGCAATACCTTTGTGAGAGATTGCCATTAGAGAAACGGGAAGAGTCACTAGGGAAAATTGTGATTCGGAAAAAAAAACACAAGGATTGATTAAGAAAAGAAACAGTGACTGATTGATCAACTACGGTTGGTTCGTGCCAACATATCTCACACACCCAGACTGAGCCCGAATTAAGAGCCTTTTCAGGCCACGTAACGGCCAGGAGAAGTGGGCGTAGAGAACTCGGTTGGCCGAAAGGATTGAGAGATCAGAAACTGTGGAAAATCTTAATCATCCAGAATGGGTGCCGGAGCAAGTTAAAACACCACAAAAGGCACACCAGCCTATGTCATGCTCCAGAATTGTGGTCAGTCTTCAATTGACCAAAAAAACAAAAACCAGTAAAGTGGACTAAGGGTGAAAACAGGCCATTTCCACCCGATGGTTCATTTAATTTAGAGAGAACAACATGTCTAGAGGAGTGTCTTATAAACAGATCCAGGTAGAAGAAAAAAAAAAGGAAAGTAATAGAAAAGGCCTGGGTTCCGATTCTTCAAGCCCATGTAAAATTAACAGAGGAAGTAAATCAAATGTAAAAAAAAAAAGAGAACCTGATAGTGATTTATGGATTCAAAAAAAAAATAAAGCTAGCAAAAAAAAAAGCTTTATTGAATGGAGAGAGTCTTTTGTGAACGTCTTGTCTTTGAATGAGAGTGCTTCTGTGTTTTTTCCTTGTGTCTGGAAACCTGTTTGGAAAGGTTGTGGAGCTGCCTGTTTGTTTTAGCTCCACCCACTTTTTCAAACAAAGTGAAGTTTTTTAACCCTTCATAGTGTTGTCCTGTATGTGGGAAGTTTAAGACATTTTAAGTTAGAAGCGCAGGTGTGGATTTATTCGGATGAGAAGTTACGGAGCTAGGAAATGCACAAAGGATAGGTTTGTTGAGACATGGTCCAGGTGGTTAAAAGTTGTAATGCCTTTTTTTAAAAAAAAGCCTTTGTGGGTCTCTCGAGGTGCAGGCTGGGAGAGTACACTCTCATTGTCCTTGGTGTAAAATCTTGGTACAAAAGCTTCTAGCTCAGTAAGAGGATTTTTTTTGGATAAAGAATGGCAGTACAATAGTTGAATTAGGATTTTGAGATATTTCAGGTGATCTCCTTGATCAACATTTTGGGTGTATTGGAAAAATCTTGGGTTTGGAAGCCTTTTAATAAAATTAGAAAACAAGTACTTTACATTCTGTGATCTGTGAATCACTATAAGCATAAATGAGAAATCCGTGTAACACACAGATTCGTCCAGTTCAGAAGCCCACACAAATGGAGGTTTGTCCATGACCGACGAGCTGTGAATGAATCTACTATATTCTCTCAATGCTTAAAGGATGTGGAATGAAGTATCCCGGAATGCTTTCCAGAGGCTTAAGCAGTCCCTCACTTCAGCACCAGCCTTGGGATTATCAGATTACACTAAGCTATTCAACTTATTTGTGCATCACAAGTCAGGTTTTGCACAATCTGTTTTGACTCAGTTACATGGGGACAGGCAGCGACCGGTAGCATATTTCAGTACCCAACTAGACCCAGTGGCACGCGGACTACCAGGATGTCTTCCTTCGTTGGCAGCAGCTTATTATGCTATGCAACAGGCTCAGACAATAACTCTAAATCATCAGACCATTTTGTATATCCCACACTCTGTCGAGATTTTACTTACTAAATGTGCCACCCAACACCTATCCGCCGCAAGAACCACTAAATATGAGGTCGAACTGTTATCAAATCCGAACCTTATCATCAAAAGATGCACTACCTTAAATCCAGCCACTCTACTCCCCACGGAAGACGACGGCGAACCCCATTCATGTGAAATGGTAACCGAATTAGTGACTAAACCACGTATCAATCTAACAGATGTACCAATGTGTAACCCTGATCTAGTGTACTATGTTGACGGATCAGCCCTACGAAATGATAGGGGCCAACCAAGAGCGGCTTATGCAATTGTAACTCAGTTTAATGTTGTCGAAACAGCCTCTCTTCCAGACTCCTTTTCAGCCCAACAAGCCGAATTGTTTGCGTTAACTCGAGCCTGTATTCTGGCTGAAGGACAAACAATTAATATCTACACTGACTCCAGGTATGCTTTTGGGGTATCACATGACTATGGACAAATTTGGAAGATTCGCGGGTACCTGACTTCTTCAGGAACTCCTATCAAAAATGCAGAACAAGTGGAAAATCTTCTGCGAGCCATTCAATGCCCCTTAAAACTTGCCATTATCAAATGCCAAGCACATACAGGCCAGTCGAATGAGGTGGCACTTGGGAACTCCAGAGCTGATAATGCAGCTAAGTCAGCAGCTCTGTCAAAAGGGGGATGCAGGTGTCATTGTTCCCACTGAGGAAAAATAATTGCTCAGACCCGCCACCCACTATTAATGATGTGCTGGCCTTTCAGACACAGGCCAGTACGGAGGAGGTGGTGACCTGGACGAAGGATCAATGTTATAAAAATCCAGAAGGAATATGGGTTCACCACGACGGCCGTGTGGTGCCGCCCAGATCCTTACTTCCATGGATTGCCCGATGTGTTCATACATTCACACATGCAGGCAAAGGGGGATTGGCAGATTATATTTTGGCAACTTGGTATGCACCAGGTATTTCGGCAATTACAAAACAAATCTGTGAAAATTGTGTTACCTGTCAGACAATGAATCCGGGTAAGACGGAAAAAGTAGAATCTGCCTCCCACCCAAATCCAGTGGGGCCTTTTGTACATTTACAAATGGATTTTATTGAATTACCTATGTGTATGGGATTCAAGTATGTATTAGTTATTGTAGATGTGTTCCCTAGATGGATTGAAGCCTTTCCATGTAAGAAGGCCGTTGCTAAATGTTTGTTAAAAGAAATCGTACCGCGCTTCGGAATTCCTGCTAAGCTTTCTAGTGATAACGGGTCACATTTCACGGGAACTGTTATAAGAGAAATGTGTAAAGCTTTGCAGATTAATCAACGTTTTCATTGTAGTTATCATCCACAATCAGCTGGACTTGTTGAAAGATATAATGGAATGCTTAAAAATAAGCTGGCAAAACTATGCAATGACACTGGACTGAAATGGACAGAACTGCTGCCCTTAGCTTTGATGGTAATGCGATCCACAACCAACAGAACAACAGGCCTGTCACCGCATGAGATAGTTATGGGACGTCCCCAACGACTACCTTTTACAGCACCATTTACTGCAAAACAGATGGACATCCACAAAATGGAGGAAAATATGTTGAATTATTGTATTGCACTAACCAAATGTATTTCCAGCTTTCATTCACAGGTAAAGGAAGCCCAAGTCAAGCCAGCGGAAGGGAAGTGTCATAACCTGGAGCCAGGGGAATTCGTTTACATCAAGATTTTTAAAAGAAAAAGCAGTCTACAGCCAAGATTCGAAGGACCATACCAGGTCTTGCTGGCGACCAATACTGCAATCAAGGTAAAGGAAAGACCAACATGGATCCACGTATCCCATTGCAAACAGGCACCCGACCAGGAGGAAGGAACGAAGGAATCAGAGGAACAGAAAAAGGAAGACTGAATAAGGAACTGTATGGACTATGGGGACTGATGGTGCTGGGCTTGACAGGGTTTTACTTCGCATTATTGATTACACCAGGGGTACAGACCCGCCACCGAAGGGAATTGCACGTAAACATATTTATGGCACTGAGTCATAAGTATGCTTAAGAAAGAAACTTGTCGGGTTGTTGGATATGTTCCCATGTGCCTGTCCACTCCGAAGGGGGTATTCCCCTGAGATCTGTCCCCTTTAACGAATCAGAAATGGTAGAATGGTTGACAGTGCAAAATAGGACAAACCTAACTAAGGGGCCAGAAACGAAGGAGCAAACAGAATGGAGGTCAGCAGGGTATAAACTTACAGCCTTCCAGGGATGGTACCAGCCCAATTATGATAATAACCATCAGCCTCCCTTCCTAAGCATTACTCCCAGAATAGGAAATCCTGAGGGTATAATATGCCTAGTGAGTAATGAGACTAAAGGACCAGAAATGGGACGCAGAAAGTGTTCCCAAATGATTAAATGGCAAGCCACAACTAATCCCACTGAGAGAAAGATAGCAACCGTTGGCTGAACAACGGTCCATAACAAAGCTCCAGGTGAAGGGTGGGAAGGTGAGACCACTCGAGTAGGGATAGTGCGAAAGGACCAGGAGCTGACGCCCGATAATTGCACCTACTTTATTTGTGGCCATAAAGCCTACCCATGGTTACCAGCCAACTGGACAGGGTCCTGTTACTTAGGATATGTGGTACCCCTTATCAGATCAGTAAGGACTCTAAGGGAGGCCTATGGAAGTCATAGATTTAAACGGGATTTGACGTGGCTAAACGGAATATTCAAGGTAATGGTGCCACCCTATGGAATAGCATTGACCGAATGGCAGTTACGGGAACTGGCTAACTTAGTCGAATCAGTAGCCAACGCAACTTCCCAAACCTTTGAAGGGATAAATGACGAAATGGTAGCTATTCGAACAGTGGCTCTCCAAAATCGTATGGCCTTAGATTATCTCCTAGCCAAGGAGGGGGGGACATGCGCATTAATAGGTGAAGAATGCTGTACGTATATCCCAGAAAAATCAGAAGATATCGGCAGTCTAGCTGAAAACATCAGGAAAAAGGTAATAGAGTATAAATAGACAGTTGGCCAGGACGGTATCACCTTGTGGGGTTGGGCATCAGGATGGTTGGGAGCCCTGGGGAAATCTGTGGTACAGGGTTTGATCATATTCCTGCTGATAGCCTTTGCCCTGTATCTATTATTTGTTGTCATTAAGTGTTGCTGTGCCAGGGTGGGAGAAACTATGTTACCTACCGAGACCATGGCTAGAGTTATGGTAGCAACAACTGCTGAAGGCTCTTGTGTGGAAATGGAAATGGAGAGACTGTACAAGATCAGAATGGATTAAGTTGTCCTTGTGAAGGACAAAATGGGGGAATGTGGAAATGTATTTTTATCTAAGCTGATACATATGGTATTTGTGTGCCCTTTGCAATATATATACATCAAAATGGAGTCCTGGCCCTTCCAGAACTTTCTGCATTTTAGCAGTCAGCTTGCATAAACAGCTAAACCTGGTTTGAGATGGCTGATGGCCATCAGACAGCTAGGAGACAAGCCATGCTGAGACAAGTACCCCCCCCCCCATGGTGCTTTCCTATTGTCTACACGACAAGAGTTCCATGTCACCCCACCCTTATCTTCTTGACTCAAACCACCAGCCATTATCTCTTGCAGAGACCTCATCCATTTGATGCAAACAGACAAACTGGCCAGGAAATTGAACAATCCTGACACAATACAAGACAGGTGATAGCCCATTACCTCATTCTCATGGAGTAATGGCCGACTGGCCAACTGATAACCCTGACAAAAGGAAATATCTGGAAACCATGTCAGGACCAGGATATAGTAATTAACTCTTTATCTGTATTCACTGACTGTGAGACAGAGCAATACACAGGGAGAGGCCATAACTTGGGTTTTACTGTATAAATATCTTGTTAAACTGTACCATTGGGGAGGTGTTCACTTAGCCCTTGACTGAGTGTAACCTGCCCCTTGCTAGCAAGCGAATTAAAGAAACTTCTGCCGGAGCTGTAAGTGTCGGAGTCATTCTTTTCGGAGGTCGAGATTTCGACAGTGATTTGCTTGAGCGCTGCAATTGACTCGCCGTTGGTTACTGCTGTGCTTACCTTGTGCTCCCGGCTCCACTTGTTCAATTTCCCTACCACTAGAAATCACCTATGTTTTGAACAATCAATCAACCCACTCCCTAAAAGTCTTCGTTTGAGAGAATACAGCCCGAGGGTTTTCTTGTCATTCTGACCCCTCGTCCATCCATTAACCGCAACCCATTGCTGTCTGACTTTTGGCCACCTCTCGGTCCACACTGCCACCATCATGCCCCAATTATCTCAAACAATTTCTAATGTGCAACAACCACTATTACTTGCATTTATATAACCCCTATAAGGTAGTAAAATATTCCAAGGCACCATATGAATGCCGAGCCACATAAGGAGATATTAGGACAGATGACCAAAAGCTTGGTCAAAGCAGTAGGTTTCGTTATGTCTTTAATATTCTTATGAATACCTCCACAAGGTCTAGTATTGTACTTGAGCTGTTGTGACCTTAGTCCCATTTATTGTAACTCCAGAGTGAGGCACAAGCATGGGGGACAGCCTTTTATACTGGCCTTGCACACCTATGCAGGTGACCCTCAGGTCTCCCACCGCAGTGCCCTCTGGTGGCACACCTTATGTGACTATACAGTTAGTATACATGGTCTACATACATGACATCACTTCCCCCAAATCTTTAATGCAAATTGACACGTATATTGATGGTGACCTGGGCTTTGCTCTTCCTGGTTGACCATTGGAGGGTCACTTCTAGCTTGGGTGGGTTGGTAGTGAGATTTGTTGCCAGTGGAGGCCCCAGTAGTTTCTGGTTGTGAGTCCATGACTACTCCTTTCTCCCCCCCACACAGAGATCATGCTAATGGCCTGTTACATGCAAGTTACATTCAAGTTCATCACATGGGTTTCACATTTACATCTTGGTATATTTATTGGGTGGATTACAGTTGCATTTCTTTTTGTGTGGTACATTTACGTGATCAGTACAGGTATAGCAGTACAGGTACACAAGGACAGTCTCGTTCCAGCACGGCCAGATGAGATCTAGGTCATCTGGTGGCGGCACAGTGCCCCATGCTAGTGGGTCTGTGGGCGAGGTGAGCTCATTTTGCTCGAGTTGCTGGAGCTCAGAGCTCTTGCCATTACTCCTAGTGTCAGGCAGGCTCAAAGACAGCTGATGTGTCTGTGACCTCTGTAAAGTCCTGTCCCCTCAGTACAGATTCACACGAGGCATGTAGTGAAGTCAAGGTCACTCTGGACCTGCACCTTTATTTCACAGCTCTGGAATGCTGCACTTGCCTGAGACCTGTCCTTATATACCTGTCTCTTGCAAGTGCCCCCTGGTGGTAAGGTATGCTGGTGGTTACAGGTTATATCTTATTACAGTCATGTATAGCATGTTGGGATACAGTTATACATAATAATGTAAGATACATGACATCACCCTCCCCCAAGGTCTTATTGTCTTTATAGGTTCAGTCTCTCAGGTGGTCGACACTCTCGCGTGGAGCGTCTGAGTTGTGGTTCAGTTGTTTGCCTTGGTGTCTGTTTTTCTTTGGGTGTGGTTGCTGGTATCTCGCCTGGGCTGTCTGTTTCGATTGGTGTGATTGTTGTTGACTTGCCTGGGCTGTCTGTTGGGATTGCCCTTTCCTCAGGTTGTTCCCTGTGTCTGTCCACCAGGTGTGGTGCGAGTTCCACATTGTAGTCTGCCTCTGGTTCCGCAGTGTTGTTGGTAAATCTGCTTTTGACTTGGTCTACATGCCTCCGGCAGGTTTTGCCATTGTCCATTTGTACTACTAGTAGCCTGTTTCCTTCCTTGCCCGTTACTGTCCCTGCAAGCCATTTGGGACCCCAGCCATAGTTTAGTACAAACACTTAGTCCGCTGAGCGTGTCGGCACAGTTGTCTGTGCCTTATGATATAGTCGTAGGACGCCAGCAAGAGTGCCCACCGTTGAATTCGCGCCGAGGCGTTGGGGTTTATTGCCTTGCTCTCAGATAGGAAGGACATGAGGGGCTTGTGGTCGGTTTCTAACGCGAACTTGGCCCCGAAAAGCATCTTTTTGACACCGCACACGCACGCGAGCGCCTCATTCTCGACCATTCCGTACCCGCGCTCCGCCCGCGAAAGTGACCTGGAGGCATAAGCTATGGGTTGTAATTTGCCCGCACTATTGACATGTTGCAAAACGCACCCGACCCCATACGCTGATGCATCACATGTGAGAACTAGCTTTTTACCTGGGTCAAAGAAAGTCAAAACACTGTTGGAACATAGAAGGTTGCATTCCTTATTGAAGGCGCGTTCCTGGGTGTCCCCCCAAAACCAATCGCACCCCTTCCTGAGTAGCACGTGGAGAGGCTCCAGCAGCGTACTTAAGTTCTGCATAAAGTTCCCAAAGTAATTGAGTAGCCCGAGAAAGGCGCGCAGTTCTGAGACATTCCAGGGCCTGGGTGCCAGACGAATTGCTTCTGTTTTGGACTCTGTTGGGCGGATTCCATCAGCGGCAATCCTTCTGCCCAAAAATTCAACCTCGGGTGCGAGAAACAGGCACTTGGATTTCTTGACACGTAGGCCTACCCAACCGCTTTAGTACTTCCTCCAAATTATGGAGATGGAGTCGGTGTCCCTGCCCGTGATAAGTATGTCGTCTTGAAATACAACCGTACCCGGGATGGACTTGAGCAGACTCTCCATGTTGCGCTGGAATATGGCAGCTGCCGACCTGATGCCAAATGGGCATCGATTGTACATGAAAAGGCCTCGATGTGTGTTGATAGTGGTGAGTAGCTTGGATTCCTCGGTCAATTCTTGCGTCATATACGCAGATGAGAGGTCTAATTTTGAGAAAAGTTTACCTCCAGCCAATGTGGCAAATAAGTCCTCCGCTCTGGGCAGCGGGTACTGGTCCTGTAGGGAGACTCTGTTTATGGTAGATTTGTAGTCCCCACCGATTCGTACGGATCCATCAGGCTTCATGGCTGGGACGATGGGACTTGCCCAGTCGCTAAATTCCACAGGTGATATAATGCCCTCCCGCAGAAGCCTGTCTAGTTCGTGTTCAATCTTTTCCCTCATCACATAGGGTACAGCTCTGGCCTTGTGATGGACCGGTATAGTATCCTGTGTGATGTAGATTTTGACTTTGGGCCCTTTGAAAGTGCCCACACCTGGCTGAAAGAGATGTTCAAATCGCTTTATAACTGTTGAGCAGGAGGTCCGTTCCTCTAATGACATGGCATGGACATCATCCCATTTCCAGTTTAGTTTTGCCAGCCAGCTTCTCCCCAGCAGTGCTGGGGGGTCTCCGGGGACAATCCACAGGGGAAGTCGGTTCACTGTCCCTTTGTGTGTGACAGAGAGCATGGCGCTGCGGAGGACTGGTACGATTTCTTTGGTATAGGTCCTTAGTTTGGTGTCGACCCTTGTGAGTTTTGGTCTGTCTCTTTTACGCGGCCACAGTTGTTCAAATTGTTGAGCACCCATGAGAGATTGACTCACTCCCATATCCAGCTCCATGTTGACAGGTATCCCGTTGAGTAGGACCCTCATCATCATAGGAGGCGTCCTGTTGTCGGAGCAGCGGCCATTGATTGTGTTGACCCGCTGTACATCGGTGTCCCGGGTACTGTCCCCACCATCTTCTGGACCGCTTTCCGACCCATCCGATTTGTATACCAGCCGAGCTGCCATTTTTTTGCACATGCGGGCCAAATGCCCTGTATATTCACAATTTCTGCAAACATTGTTCAAAGTGTTCCCAAAGAATGAGCTGCATCTGGCTGATCTCTCTTGAGCTACTCTCAGTTTGCAGTTGATTGCTCACATTGTGGGTTGATGAGGTATGAACGGCCGTTCCTGTGGCCCTTGATGGCTTCTGGCGCCACTGCCTGCTGTCGAGAGCCTGTTCTCCCGGTTTTGTCTGTGTGTGGGGGTAGCAGCTTGTTTAGTGCTGTGAACTACTTGTTCCGATATTTCGTTAGTTGTCATACCTGCATTGTAAATCTACCTCGTTTCTTCTTCCCCTACCAAGAATGTCTGTGCAACCAGTGCTGCTGGCTCTAAGGTCAGGTTCTTGGTCTCTATGAGCTTTCGGAATATGCCTGCGTGGCCTATTCCTTCAATGAAAAAGTCTCTCAGCATTTCTCTCCTCAGTTCATCGGAGAACTCACATAAACTAGCCAACCTCCGAAGTTCCGCCACGAAGTCGGGTATGCTCTGGCCCACACAGTGTCTGTAGTTGTAGAACCTGTGTCTGGCCATGTGTAGGCTGATCGCTGGCTTCAGGTGGTCTTTTACCAGTGTGCTCAACTCTTCAAACGACTTACTTGCTGGTTTCTCGGGTGCCAACAGATCCTTCATTAAAGCGTATGTTTTCGAGCCACAGCTGGTCAAGAGATGGGCTCTTCTCTTGTCTGCCTTATCGTCGCCTAACCAGTCTTTGGTTACAAAGCTTTGTTGGAGCCTTTCTATAAAGTCCTTACAATTGTCTCCCGCATTGTACTTTTCATCTGATCCGTTGTTCGCTGTTCTGTGGATTCTGTAATCCCGTAACTCGTCGCCACTGTAAAGTCCTGTTCCCTCAGTACAGATTCACACGAGGCATGTAGTGAAGTCAAGGTCACTCTGGACCTGCACCTTTATTTCACAGCTCTGGAATGCTGCACTTGCCGGAGACCTGTCCTTATATACCTGTCTCTTGCAAGTGCACCCCTGGTGGTAAGGTATGCTGGTGGTTACAGGTCATATCTTATTACAGTCAGGTATAGCATGTTGGGATACAGTTATATACAATAATGTAAGATACATGACAACCTCCCTGTCCTTTTCATTTGCACAGTGTCGCTGCTGCTCACTGGGAAGCAGTCTGAGCGAGTGAGCGTTTCGTCTAAGCAACGGTGGGGCTGCCTCGTCTTGACTAGCAGTTCGCAGGGGACTGCTGACTCGCTTTCGTTGAGGGCACCGTTGTGAGCACTCTCTAGTTTGGGATCCTGGCTGGTCCAGGTCCCGTTTGGAGGAGCCGTTGGCGGGTGACCCTTCGCTCTTGGGCATTACCGTGGTGGCGAGTGGGTTTGTGGGCTGCGCCTTTTCCACCCGGGTGGTGGGTGACGGTAGCCTACTGCGGACATAGGCGCAGTTTACTGTTTCAGGCCCGTGGCGGTTCATGCCATCGGGTGCCTGCAATGTTAAACCAATCTGAGGCAGGATATCGCTACCGGTGCCTCTGCTCTCCGGGGATTGTTTACTCTGCGGCTTGTCTACTTCTTTCAGCTGTGGGGACACTTTATGATACATTGTTCTGGTCCCGGGGACACAGGTTACAGTATTGGGTAGCCCGCTGGACCTATGTATGACCGTTAGGTGTTCGCCCGCTGCATTGGCTGATTGCAATTTGCATCAGACATCACTCAACAACATTTTGCTCATTACAGCTGGGCTTTTACATTGGTTACCAATTTCAAGCAGTTCATTCAAAAATTGCAAATTGCTGGCCTCCTTTAAAATGGCCTTACTACTTTTACCCCAATCGTCTTCCTTGCGTGGAACCGCGTGTCGTTGCTCCATTAGCGCTGCATCTCGTGGTTTGGACGCCATCTTTTCCCTGTCCATGATGTCGACAGCCGCGATCTTCTTTCCCAGGGATTCTGCCACTGAAGCTAGGAAGGCGCCCGCAGATCCAATCTTCCTCCCAAGGAATCCTGCCACTGAAACCGGGAAGGTGCGTTCGGGTTGTCTCGGCCGGGTCATCGCTACGTAGTCGTGATGAGCGGTCCGTGCCTCGGGGGCTGCGCGGATCTGCTCTCCGGTGCCTAGTCCAACCAAAGGTGGGGGCTTGCTCTGCCTCTGAGCACAGGGGACGTCGATCGCTGGAGGGATGAAGTCTTCCCAGTTCCAATGAATCTTCCCCATCCATCTTCTTCCAAGTAGCTTTGGTCCATCACCTGAAACAATCCCCAATGGTAAATTGTGCACCGCGCCATCATGGGATACACTTACATCCACACTACCAACAACTGATATCAGTTCCTTGGTGTAAGTGAGCAGCTTTGTCTGAACCGGGACCAGCTTGGGTCGTTCAGCTTGATAGAAACATAGAAACATAGAAACATAGAAAATAGGTGCAGGAGTAGGCTATTCGGCCCTTCTAGCCTGCACCGCCATTCAATGAGTTCATGGCTGAACATTCAACTTCAGTACCCCATTCCTGCTATAGAAACATTGATCGTTCCATAGCCTCTCCAGGGCTTCCTGGCTCATTACTGACTGACTCGCCCCCGTGTCCACTTCCATGAAGACTGGAACGTCATTTATCTCAACTTCCATTATCACTGGAGGACAATCTGTGATGCAGGTATATACTCCATACACTTCATCCTGGGACTGAGCTGCCTCTCTCGCCATCTCCTCGTAATCCACGCTGGATTCACAGCCCTCTGCTGACTCCTCTTCCACGTGGTGAGTCACAGCTCTTTTGCACATTCGCTGGAGGTGGCCCTTTGTGCTGCAGCCTTTGCACACATCGGGCCCAATTTTGGCCGTGCCCTTTTTTTGGCGCACTGACCCGTTGTGCGCTGACTTTGTGCGCTATAAACTGCCCCGAAAAAAAATGGCCCCATCCTGGCCGCTCTGCAGAGCCTCCAGTGTCCTGGCATGGTGAAGATATATCCGTGGGGGAGGGGGGGGGGGGGGGGGGGGGAGTGGAGCTACAGGCCTGCGCCGAAACGAGTGCCCGCAGCGTCACACATGCCGAAACTTGGCACTCGGCCATTTTTGAAGTGCATCGTTGTGTAGCCCCATTTGAGTTTAAAAATACTGGCTGCTTGCCTCCCCGATTCGATTTTTGAGCAGCCCTAGAAATGTACAGCCAGTGCTCCTGCTTGAAATAGGTGTGAGCCTTAATAAAGTCTCTCCACTCCCTCCCCCCAGCCTCATGATGTATCTTTGCTGGCCGCCCCTATCCCACGCCGAATGGCCTCCTGTACAGGCCGGCCCGCTGCCTTCCCCGGCCCAAGTTAGGATTTACTTCAAATATTTAATTGTTAATCAATTGTTTACCTAAGTTCCTTATTTTTATTTCGTTATTTGAAGTTTTATTTGGAATGTTTGCTGCTTGGTGCTTGGGTGCAGGTCTTTACTTACTTACCTGCACCGATTTCTTAACTGCCCACAACGTTTTTCAGAGCTGGCCACACACGCTGACCTAAGTTGAGTTGGGGTAAGTGTTAGCTGGCCAAAATGGCATAAATGGCCAAAACTGGCATAAGTATCTGGGAACGCCCCCTTTTGAAAAAAATAAACTGAACTAAAAAAAAAATCGTACCTAACTAAGTTACTCTGGAGCAAGCTTCTTGGGGGAAATGGGGATTTTTGACTTACGCCAGAAAAACCAACTCACTCCAAAAAAAGATTGGAGCAAGTCATGGCCAAAATTGGGCCCATAGTCTCTGAACCGACACTGATGAGCCCTGTGATTACCTCCACAACGCCAGCATGGTGCTACTCGACTTATGTTTGCAGGCGGTGAAGGCGGCAAATGCTATGTTGGCCTTCATAGCGAGGAGATTTGAGTATAGGAGCAGGGAGGTCTTACTGCAGTTGTACAGGGCCTTGGTGAGGCCTCACCTGGAATATTGTGTTAGTTTTTGTCTCCTAATCTGAGGAAGGACATTCTTGCTCTTGAGGGAGTGCAGCAAAGGTTCACCAGACTGATTCCCGGGATGGCAGGACTGACATATGAGGAGAGACTGGATCAACTGGGCCTTTATACATTGGAGTTTAGAAGGATGAGAGGGGATCTCATAGAAGCATATAAGATTCTGATGGGATGGGACAGGTTAGATGCGGGTGGAATGTTCCCGATGTTGGGGAAGTCCAGAACCAGGGGACACAGTCTTAGGATAAGGGGTAGGCCATTTAGGACTGAGATGAGGAGAAACTTCTTCACTCAGAGAGTTGTTAACCTGTGGAATTCCCTGCCGCAGAGAGTTGTTGATGCCAGTTCATTAGATATATTTAAGAGGGAGTTAGATATGGCCCTTACGGCTAAAGGGATCAAGGGGTATGGAGAGAAAGCAGGAAAGGGGTACTGAGGGAATAATCAGCCATGATATTATTGAATGGTGGTGCAGGCTCGAAGGGCTGAATGGCCTACTCCTGCACCTATTTTCTATGTTTCTATGTTTCTATGCACCCCTTGGCGGACTCGGAGTTAAAGGACTCGGGGGCTTGTACGCTCTGCCCTGGGCAGATTCACATTCAACAGTTCTGCCTGTGAAAGGTGCCATTCTATTTGCAGTACTTGCCGGATTTGAATCCTGAGAGTGAGTCATCGTCTGCTTGGAGCTGCAGCTTGAGGCCACAACAACTGGCGACGAGATTACGAACTTTCACACAAAAATGACTAACGTTGGTGCAATAGAAAAGTTCTCAGAGGGTGAAGCTGATGGCCTTCTGCAGACAGTAGCCTGTGAAGAAGGGCCTCATGACTGATGCCAATTACGAAGACGTCCCGCAACACATTGGCGAGGGATGCGCCGAATTCACACGGTCCTGCCAGCCTGCTGCGGTCAGCAGCGTATTTTGCAATTTCCTGGCCCTTGGGGCGGCGGTGTGTATAAAATCGATGCGTGGCCGTGAGGGTGCTCTCCTTCGGTTTGAGTTGGTCCCGAATTAGCACTTTCAGCTCCTCGTATGACTTGGTCGTTGTTTTCTCTGGTGCAAGCAAGTCCCTGACGAGGCTGTAGACCGCGGGCCCACAACTGGTCAACGGGATAGCTCTGCGCTTATCTGCCAGCGTGGCCGGATTATTACCTACCAGGTCGTTTGCCATGAAATATTGGTTGAGCCGCTCAGTAAGGGCTTCCCAATCTTCACCCTGTGAGAACTTTTCTATTGCACCGTTAGTCATTTTTGTGTGAAAGTTCGTAATCTCGTCGCTAGTTGTTGTGTCTTTAATACTCTTATGAATGACTCCATGAGGTCTAGTATTGTACATGAGCTGTTATGACCTTAATCCCATTTTGCCTAGTTGCCTACGGCGAGATGTTGGCCGCAAGCTCAGTGCTGAGTAGTGCCGTTAATGGTAGGTGGCCTGCTGCTTGGCTGGGGGCAGGCATTGGGCGGGTCAGCGGTCCCCTGGAGTTCAGTGTGGAAGGTCAGGGTGGTCACCGCCATGGTACTCACCAAGTGCTGGGGGAGAAGAGGCCAGGTCATCAGCAGGAAAGGAGAGGCCCAGCTGTCGTTGAGGGAGGAGGAGGGGCCAGCCGTCATCGTTGCAGGAGGTCCGATCGGACTTTACAAAGGCCTTTGACACTGTCGACCGTGAGGGCTTATGGAGCGTCCGCCTCCGTTTTGGGTGCCCCCAAATGTTTGTCAACATCCTTCGTCTGCTCCACGACAACATGCAGGCCGTGATCCTTACCAACGGATCCATTACAGACCCATTCCACGTCCGAACCGGGGTCAAACAGGGCTGTGTCATCGCTCCAATCCTCTTCTCAATCTTCGTCGCTGCAATGCTCCACCTCACAGTCAATATGCTCCCCCGCTGGAGTGGAACTAAACTACAGAACCAGTGGGAAGCTGTTTAACCTACGCCGTCTCCAGACCAGGTCAAAGACCACCCAAATCTGTCATTGAGTTGCACATGCAGAGGCTGAACTCCAGGATATAGTCGATGACCAATGATGGGGCGATGAAAATCGGATCTGCGCAAAAGACCAAAATTAAATGCTTTCTGGAAGTCCAAATGAACGCAGTCTACAACAACTCTACCCTACATTTCCTCTTGGCTGTCCTTACTTCTCTTTTTGGTTCTATTTGTAGATTACAAAATTTCTCAACACACTGTCCCAACTTTAACTTGTCCTTGGCCTTTGCTTAGTCTTTATTTTCAGCTAAACTCTTCATCCATTTTATCACAAGCCTACACGTAGTCCTCCTAAGAACAAGTTTGACGAGAACGACCAGGAGATCCAGGAGCTAATAAGCCGCAAGCGCAGGGCATTTCTGAATTTAAAGCAGCGACTCAACTCGGGAGCAGCAAAGCTGAAGGCCGAGGTCCAAACAACCTGCGACCTAAAGAACAGATGGTGGGTGGAGAAAGCACAGGAGATCCAGGAGCTGGCCGACAACCACGACATGCGAGGATTCTTCACCGCAGTCAAGACCACCCTGTGATCGAAGCACCCAAGACCCCAACTCCACTGCTGGTCAAGAATGGGGAGGAACTCATTAAGGACACCGAGGCAGTCAGGGCCCGCTGGAAGGAGCACTTCGGAGATCTCCTTAACCGAGACTCTGCCTTCGACACGAGTGTCCTCGACTCCAGCCCGCAGCATGATACCCGCCACCATCTCAGCAAAACCCCAGCCCTGCACGAGGTAGAAAAGGCCATCCATCTGCTCAAGAACAACAAGGCAACGGAAGGAATCCCTGCCGAGGCACTTAAGTATGGCGGACAAGCACCATTGGCACGGATGCATGATCTCATCTCTCTTATCTGGAAGGTGGAGAACATGCCAGAGATCTCAGAGATGCCGTAATCGTGACTATCTTCAAAAAAAGGGGACAAGTCCAACTGCGGTAACTACAGAGGAATCTTCCTGCTGGCTGCCACTGGGAAAGTCACCGCAAGAATTCTCCTCAGTCGTATTCTCCCTGTGGCTGAAGAGCTCCTCCCAGAGTAGCAATGCGGATTCCATCCACTAAGGTGTACAACGGACATAATCTTCACCGCATGACAACTACAAGAGAAATGCAGGGAACAGCATCAACATAGCCTTCTTTGACCTCACAAAGGCCTTTGACACTATTAACCATGAGGGACTGTGAAGCGTCCTCCTCCGTTTCAGCTGCCCCAAAGTTTGTTACCATCCTCCGCCTGCTCCACGATGGCATGCAAGCTGTGATCCTGACCAACGGATCCACCACAGACCCACCACTTCCAGACCGGGGTCAAGCAAGGCTGCGTCATCGCCGCAACGCTCTTCTCAATCTTCCTTGTTGCAATGCTCCATCTCACCCTCAACAAGCTCCCTGCTGGAGTGGAACTAAACTACAGAACCAGTGGGAACCTGTTCAACCTTCGCCAGCTCCAGGCTAGATCCAAGACCGTCCCATCTTCCGTCATCGAACTACAGTACACAGATGATGCTTGCGTCTGCGCACACTCAGAGGCTGAACTCCAAGCCATCGTCAACACCTTCAACGAGGTGTATGAAAGCATGGGTCTTACACTAAATATCCGTAAGACTAAAGGACCTCCACCAACCTGACCCCGCCACACAGCGCTGCCCCCCCAATCATCCTGCCCTTGGACAACGTGGACCATTTTCCATACCTCGGGAGCCTACTATAATCAGCAAGGGCAGACATCGATGATGAGGTCCAACACCGCCTCCAGTATGCCAGCGCAGCCTTCGGTCGCCGAAGGAAAAAAGACCAGGACCTCAAATCTGGCACCAAGCTCATGGTCTACAGGGCAGTAGTGATACCTGCCCACCTATATGGCTGAGAGACATGGACTATATACAGTAGACACCTCAAAGCACTGGAGCAGTACCACCAGCGCTGTCTCCGCAAGATCCTGCAAATCCACTGGGAGGATAAACACACCAACGTCAGTGTTCTCGGTCAGGCCAACATCCCCAGCATCGAAGCACTGACCACTCTCAACCAGCTTCGTTGGGCGGGCCACATCGTCCGGATGTCTGACACGAGACTCCCAAAGCAAGCACTCTACTCGGAACCCTCGACACGGCAAGCGAGCCCCAGATGGGCAGAGGAAACATTTCAAGAACACCCTCAAAGCCTCCTTGATAAAGTGCAACATCCCCACCGACACCTGGGTGTCCCTGGCCTAAGACCGCATAAAGTGGAGGAAGAGCATCCGGGAGGGCGCTGAGCACCTCGAGTCTCATCGACAAGAGCATGCAGAAAACAAGCACAGACAGCGGAAGGAGCGTGTGGCAAACCAGCCTCCCCACCCACCCTTTCCTTGACTGTTCGTCCCACCTGTGGCAGAGACTGTAATTCCCGCATTGGACTGTACAGCCACATGAGAACCCACTTTTAGAGTGGAAGCAAGTCTCCCTCGATTTCGAGGGACTACCTATGATAATGAGGAACATTCCGAGACTGTGCTGTACTAATTCCACAGTTATCCCCTGATTAGCATCAGTCAACTTGCCATTCTTGTTGCAGGGAGGCAAGATCTCTCAGCCCTTGCTGCACAGGGCAACTATGCAAATTACCACACGGAGTACTGTGTACAGTTCTGGTCTTATTACAAAACGGAGTGAGAGGCACAGGAAAATGTGCAAAAAGGATTTACAAGGATGTTACCAGAACTGACAGGTTATCACTATCAGGAAAGTTTGAACAGGCTGCGGCTTTTTTCTCTAGAAAAGAGAAGATTGAGAGGTGACCTAAAGGAAGTCTTTAAAATGATGAAAGGGCTTGATAGGGTAGACGTAGAGAAGATGTTTCCACCTGCGGGGCAGACCATAACGAGAGACCATTAATGTAAGTCACCAATAAATCTAATGGGGAATTCAGGTGAAGCTTCTTTACCCAGAGAGAGTAGTTAGAATGTGGAACTCGCTACCACAGGGAGTGGTTGAGGCAAATAATATAGATGCATTTAAGGGGAAGCTAGATAAACATACAAGAAAGGAACAGAAGGATCTGCTGATGGGACGAGATGAAAGGGGGTGGGAGGAGGCTTGTGTGGAGCATAAACATCGGCACGGACCAGTTGAACCAAATGGCCTGTTTCTGTGCTGTAATTGCACAGGGCTGATCTGCAAAGTCACAAATGCACACACACACACACACTCACTCATGTTGATATCAATGGTCTCTAAACCCACGCTGCAGTATAAACTGGGAAAGTCAAAGCAGGAGATACCCATTTATAGTGCGTACTATGGATCTGCAGCCAAGTATCTTCAGACAGGTTACTTGAAGACTGTTCACGCCATTAAGTGCTGTGGAAGTGCGATGATGTCAGCCCATTTCAATCTGCTATCTTGGACCACCCAAATATTCAAAACCTCAAGCTGGGGATGAACTTCCGACAGGTTTCTCCTTGTGCCACTGCATTCCTGCCGGGAGACGGTAATTAACCATTTGATTGTCAGGCAGGGGTATTAATCTGTCCTTTGATTTAGCTCATCACCGAGTGTGTGATTCGTCTCCAGAGACTCATGTAATCTTTTCATCATTGCAGGTTTTCTGCTGTGGGTACATTTTGATCTCCGGAGATCTTCTTTCTGATGTGATGTTGGGAACCGATGTTTTCACAATCTTGCAACATTACTGAAATTCCACTTATCTTTTGCCATGTTTGGGGGACCCTTGTTTTTTTTCCAACAGCAGCAACAGTTTGCATTTATATAGCGCTTTTAACATCCCAAGGCGCTTCACAGGAACATTAACAAAATTTGATACTGTTATGCCTGTAATGCACTTATGAATGACTCCACGAGACAGTGTGTTATACTCAAACTGTAGTGACCTTGGTCCTTTATTCGTAACTCCAGAGTGAGGCACAAGCATGGTGGGCAGCCTTTTATACTGGGCCCTGCACACCTATGCAGGTGATTCTCAGGTCTCCCACTGCAGTGCCCTCTGGTGCACAGCCTCTGCCACAGGGGCAGGAAACCCTGGTCTCCACCAAATGCACCCTCTAGTGGTGCCAGCATAGTATATACACAGTGTAAACCTTATTGATAGTACATCAGGTAACAAGTCTCCATCTTATGCAACTATACAGTGACTACACAGACAGTGTATCTATAGTAAGCATATATAACAGATACCAAGCCACTTAAGATATTAGGACAGATGACCAAAAGCTTGGTCAAAGAGGTAGGTTTTAAGGAGCGTCAATGGAGGAAAGAGAGAAGTAGAGAGGATTCCCCCAGTCTAGCACTTTAGGACTGATTTCTGTCCTTCAGTAGCACATCTCCATGTTGCATCTATTTCTCTTTCCCGTACAAAAGCAAAACACTGCGGATGCTGGAAATCTGAAAAAACAGAAAATGTTGGAAATACTCAGGTCAGGCAGCATCTGTGAGAGAGAAACAGAGTTAACGTTTCAGGTGGATGACCCTTCATCAGAACTGGAAAAAAGTTAGAGATTTAACAGGTTTTTAAGCAAGTGTAGGGGCAGGGAAATGGGGGTGGGGAGGAAAGAACAAAAGGGAAGGTCTGTGATAGGGTGGAAGGCAGGAGAAATTAGAGAGACAAACGGGATGATGGTGCGAGGCAAAAAGAGATGGTAATGGGACAAGTTAAGAAACAAAAGATGAGTCTAGATAGGGTGTAAATGGAGATGGCAGAATCTCTAACTTTTTTCCAGTTCTGACAAAGGGTCATCAACCCGAAACATTAACTCTGTTTCTCGCTCCACAGATACTGCCTGACCTGCCGAGTATTTCCAGCATTTTCTGTTTTTATTTCTCGTTCCAGTGCTGTTTGTATCATACCGTCCTGTAGTGTAGAGGCTATGTTACTGGTGTAGCAATGCCTGAACTATCAATCCAGAGAACGTAAATTCAAAGCCCAAGATAGTTGAGTCAACGACGCTGGTGTAAGCTTGGAGTCATATTATAGGCCCAGACTGGGTAAGGGCGACAGGTTCTCTTCCCTAAAAGGACATTCGTGACCCAGTTGGGTTATGATGACAGCTTCATTGTCGCTTTTTACTGGCAGTTTTTATTTCCAAACAAACTGAACTCAAACTTGTTTTTAATTGGTTCCTGGAATGTGGGCGTGGCTGGCAAGGCCAGCATTTATTGCCCATCCCTAATTGCCCCTTGAGAAGGTGGTGGTGAGCCGGCTTCTTGAACCGCTGCAGTCCGTGTGGTGAAGGTGCTCCCACAGTGCTGTTAGGGAGGGAGTTCCAGGATTTTGACTCAATGACAATGAAGGAACGGCGATATATTTCTAAGTCAGGATGGTGTGTAAATTGGAGGGGAACTTGGAGGTGGTGGTGTTCCCATGTGCCTGCTGCCCTTGCCCTAAGTGGCACAGGTCACAGGAAGTGCCTTGAAAACGCCTTGGCGAGTTGCTGCAGTGTATCTTGTAGATGGTACGCACTGCAGCGATGGTGGTGGAGGGAGTGAATGTTTAAAGTGGGGGGGGGGTTTAAACTCACATTCTCTTGATTATTAGTCTCGACCTCTGGGTTACTAATCTAGTAACATAAGCACTGCACCACCCAGGGATAATGGTCATTTCCGATGGATCCAGAGTAGGATCCTACAACTAAATTGTCAGCAAGAAATACACAGGCGTGTGCCAGCAGTGAGCAGTTCCACTTTCAGTGGGCCATGAGACGCCTAAACAGTAATTGGATGTGATTCTTGAGTGGGGAGAGTGAACACAGCAGCAGGAGGGCAAACAATTCTCATCGGCATGGGAGCTAAACACCATGCAATTAGAGCTGTCTGTTCACTACATTAAACAGCTAGGTTTTTTTTTTAAAAACAATTTTCAGCAAAGCATGCAGTTGTTTCGTGTCATGCTTTTCAGCAGAGTACACCAACAGAGATGCAAAACAAATGTAAATCAGACCCAATTAAAGACATCATCTCCAAAATTCAGAGCCCGAGAAGATGAAGGCTTCCACTCCCTAATGAAGGGAACTGGGTGAAATTTCTCTCAGTGCCTTGATATGTCGCCAAGTGGTAAAGGCGTTCTTCACAATTACGCTGCCTGCAGCACAGCGAGAGAATCTTTCCGTATTGTTCAGTGGGTGGCACCCCCGCTTCCGAGGCAGAAGATTGTGGGTTCAAAACCCACTCCAGACACTGGGGCACAGAAATCTAGGCTGACTCTCCAGTGCAGTGCTGAGGGAACGCTGCACTGCCAGAGGTGCCATCTTTCGGATGAGATGTTAAACCAAGGCCCCGTCTGCTCTCTCGGGTGGGCGTAAAAGATCCCATGCCACAATTTCGAAGAAGAGCAGGGGAGCTGTCCCTGGTGTCCTGGCCAATATTTCATCATTCATCATAGGCAGTCCCTCGGAATCGAGGAAGACTTGCTTCCACTCCTGAAGTGAGCTCTTTGGTGGCTGAACAGTCCGATACGAGATCCACAGACTCTGGCAGGTGGGACAGATAGTCGTTGAGGGAAAGGGAGGGTGGGACAGGTTTGCCGCACGCTCTTTCCGCTGCCTGCGCTTGATTTCTGCATGCTCGCGGCGACGAGACTCGAGGTGCTCAGCAGCTCCCGGTTGCACTTCCTCCACTTAGGGCGGTCTTTCCCTCAATCAACATCACTAAACCAGTTTATCGGATCGTTATCACATTGTGGAAGCTTGCTGTGCGCAAACTGGCTGCCGCTTTTCCTATATTACAACAGTGACTCCGCTTCAAAAGTACTTCATTGGCTGTAAAGTTCGTCGGAACGTCCTGAGGTTATGAAAGGCGCTATAGTTATGCAAGTCTTTTTCATGTACCACTGGGATTAGATTCATTTTTAAAAGCATCTAGCGTTGATAACGCAGGACATCATTGCTGAATTGTCCCAGAGGTGTTGGAGTTCCATTGCAAGAAGTGACTTGCGTTGGGCAGATGACGACAATTAATGCCCAATGTGTTGTTGGTTTAATGTGTGTCTTTTTCACATGTTGCGTAATGCAACTGCGATCTTAAACAAAATGGATGAAGCCAAGATCACTGCAAGGCAGTATATAGATGAAGTCCTATAGATGAAGTCCTTACTACTAGGGGAATCAAGGGGTATGGTGAGAAAGCAGGAATGGGGTACTGAAGTTGCATGTTCAGCCATGAACTCATTGAATGGCGGTGCAGGCTAGAAGGGCCGAATGGCCTACTCCTGCACCTATTTTCTATGTTTCTCTATGTTTCTATAACGCACCATACGTGCAGCGCAGCCCAGGAAAACGGCATATCCATTTGCCTCGATCCCCACCACACTTCCATTTCAGTGGCTCGGTTTCTTGTTGAAAGCAAATAGATAAATAACATTTCCCTGTGAGAGCAAAAGTTAAGTAAATGAAACTGGCCCCAGATGTTTCCAGTTACAAATAGACGAAAAGTCGAAATACAGACATCTGTCCAGTGATGATGGATCACTCTATCAAGTTCTGAGCTTAAACCAGCTGGCTCTCTGCTAGTACTTCAATCTACAACAAATGTTAGCAACTCAGAACAATTTGCTCTTCACATTACGCTCATGAAATCTCATCGCTTCTGGGTTCTCCCACAATGATCTCAGTTTATGTGGCTTTACTGCTCTGTAAACTATAAATGTTTGTTATCCAAATGATGCTGATTACTGTTGTCACTCAGCGATGTTCTGTTTACACGCATTTTGCGTTCTACTGTCAACGCCAGGCAAGGGACCCATGCACCTAGCCTCTGTTTGCATTGGAAGATGTCAACTCCAAGTTGGTATCCAAAGAAAGACTTGCATTTCTATAGCGCCTTTTATGACCTCAGGACATTCCAAAGCGCTTTGCAACAAAGGAAGTACTTTTGAAGTGTAGTCATTTTCTTAATTTAGCAGTTAATTTTCGCACAGCAAGATCCCACAAACAGCTAATGTGTTTAGCAGATTAAAACCAGAAAATGCTGGAAATCTCAGCGGGCCAGGCAAATCCGTGGAGTGAAAAACAGAGTTAACGTTTCGGTGACCCAAAACATGAACTCTGTTTTTCCTCTCCACAGATGCTGCCTGACCCCACTGAGATTTCCAGCATTTTTTGCTTTTATTTCAGATTCCAGCATTTCACTTTTGTAATCTGCTTTTAAGTGATGGTGGTTGGAAGATAAATATTGGCCAGGACACTGGGGAGAGCTCTCCTGCTCTTTCTTCGAAATAATGACATGAGATAAAAAGGATGCTGATCCTATGTGAGTCAATAAAGAGGAGACAAAATTGAAGCATTTTTATCTATAATGTACCTCAGTATTGGTTTCTATTCTGCCGAGGCACATATGGGGTTGGAAACCAGGTAATGTGCAGAGAATGGCCCTGACAGTTTTGATGCAGTAGCTTCCGACGGTTAATTTTGGTCCTGAAATTCCTGAGGACCTGCTCTACGGACATAAATGCAGTGAAGCAATAATCCCACCCACCCTGGTCCCAGGCCAGAGACCCTGTCCCAAATCCCAAAGGCTAGCTTCGGCAGCTACTGCCAAAAGATCACCATCGGTGGTGCCCACCCTGGCCAAACCTATTGCACCAAGCTCACGGTCTACAGGGCTGTAGTAATACCCGCCCCCCTGTATGGCTCAGAGACATGGACCATGTACAGCAGGCACCTCAAATCACTGGAGAAATACCACCAACGATGTTTCCGCAAGATCTTGCAAACCCCCTGGGAGGGCAGACGCACCAACGTCGGTGTCCTCGATCAGGCCAACATCCCCAGCACTGACCACACTCGACCAGCTCCGTTGGGCGGGCCATATCGTCCGCAAGCCTAACAAGACTCCCAAAGCAAGCGCTCTACTCGGAACTCATCATCAAAGGCAGTCCCTCGGAATCGAGGAAGGCTTGCTTCCACTCCCAAAGTGAGTTCGTTGATGGCTGAACAGTCCGATACGAGCGCCACAGACCCCGTCACAGGTGGGACAGACATTCGTTGAGGGAAGGGATGGGTGGGGCTGGTTTGCCGCGCGCTCCTTCCGCTGTCTGCGCTTGGCCTCTTCACGCTCTTTGCGTTGAGACTCGAGGAGCTCAACGCCCTCCCAGATGCACTTTCTCCACCTCGGGCGGTCTTCGGCCAGGGTCTCCCAGGTGTCAGTGGTGATGTCGCACTTTACCAGGGAGGCTTTGAGGGTGTCCTTATAACATTTCCGCTGTCCTCCTTTGGCTCGTTTACCACAAAGGAGCTCTGCATAAAGCATTTGCTTAGGGAGTCTCGTGTCCGGCATGCGAACTAAGTGGCCTGCCCAGCGAAGCTGATCGAGTGTGGTCAGTGCTTCAATACTGGGGATGTTAGCCTGGTCGAGGACACTGATGTTGGTCTGCCTGTCCACCCAGGGGATTTGCAGGATCTTGCGGAGACATCGTTGGTGATAAATCTCCAGCGACTTGAGGTGCCTTCTATACATCGTCCATGCCTCAGATCCATACAGGAGGGCGAGTATTACTACAGCCCTATAGACCACGAGCTTGGTGGTAGATTTGAGGGTCTGATCTTACATAGAAACATAGAAAATAGGTGCAGGAGTAGGCCATTCAATGAGTTCATGCCTGAACATGCAACTTCAGTACCCCATTCCTGCTTTCTCGCCATACCCCTTGATCCCCCTAGTAGTAAGGACTTCATCTAACTCCTTTTTGAATATATTTAGTGAATTGGCCTCAACAACTTTCTGTGGTAGAGAATTCCACAGGTTCACCACTCTCTGGGTGAAGAAGTTTCTCCTCATCTCAGTCCTAAATGGCTTACCCCTTATCCTCAGACTGTGACCCCTGGATCTGGACTTCACCAACATTGGAAACATTCTTCCTGCATCTAACCTGTCTAAACCCATCAGAATTTTAAACGTTTCTATGAGGTCCCCTTTCATTCTTCTGAACTCCAGTGAATACAAGCCCAGTTGATTCAGTCTTTCTTGATAGGTCAGTCCCGCCATCCCGGGAATCAGTCTGGTGAACCTTCGCTGCACTCCCTCAATAGCAAGAATGTCCTTCCTCAAGTTAGGAGACCAAAACTGTACACAATACTCCAGGTGTGGCCTCACCAAGGCCCTGTACAACTGTAGCAACACCTCCCTGACCCTGTACTCAAATCCCCTCGCTATGAAGACCAACATGCCATTTGCTTTCTTAACCGCCTGCTGTACCTGCATGCCAACCTTCAATGACTGATGTACCATGACACCCAGGTCTCGTTGCACCTTCCCTTTTCCTAATCTGTCACCATTCAGATAATAGTCTGTCTCTCTGTTTTTACCACCAAAGTGGATAACCTCACATTTATCCACATTATACTTCATCTGCCATGCATTTGCCCACTCACCTAACCTATCCAAGTCACTCTGCAGCCTCATAGCATCCTCCTCACAGCTCACACTGCCACCCAACTTAGTGTCATCCGCAAATTTGGAGATACTACATTTAATCCCCTCGTCTAAATCATTAATGTACAATGTAAACAGCTGGGGCCCCAGCACAGAACCTTGCGGTACCCCACTAGTCACTGCCTGCCATTCTGAAAAGAACCCATTTACTCCTACTCTTTGCTTCCTGTCTGACAACCAGTTCTCAATCCACGTCAGCACACTATCCCCAATCCCATGTGCTTTAACTTTGCACATTAATCTCTTGTGTGGGACCTTGTCGAAAGCCTTCTGAAAGTCCAAATATACCACATCAACTGGTTCTCCCTTGTCCACTCTACTGGAAACATCCTTAAAAAAATTCCAGAAGATTTGTCAAGTATGATTTCCCTTTCACAAATCCATGCTGACTTGGACCTATCATGTCACCTCTTTCCAAATGCACTGCTATGACATCCTTAATAATTGATTCCATCATTTTACCCACTACTGAGGTCAGGCTGACCGGTCTATAATTCCCTTCTTCAAACACTCTTTTCCTCAGATGACCGAAGGCTGCGCTGGCACACTGGAGGCGATATTGAATCTCTGCATCAATGTCTGCCTTTGTTGATAAGAGGCTCCCGAGATATGGGAAATGGTCCACGTTGTCAAGGGCCGCGCCGTGGATCTTGATGATTGGAGGTCAGTGCTGTGCGGCGGTGACAGGCTGGTGGAGGACCTTTGTCTTACGGATGTTAAGCGTAAGGCCCATGCTTTCATATGCCTCAGTGAATATATTGATTATATCCTGGAGTTCAGCCTCTCGAAAATAGGAACAGGATGAGGCCAGTCAGCCTCGAGCCTCTTCCGCCATTCAATGAAACTAAGAGTGCTTTTATTCCAACCTCGAGACATCCTTGTCCCACGTCCCTACGGGTGACAAATTGATCCTCCTGGGTGATTTTAATGCCAGAGTCGGTAAAGACACAGCCCCCTGGGGAAGCGTGATTGGCAGAGAGGGGTTAGGGAAAGCCAACTCCAGTACTACCATAATCCTGACAAAATGTCTAGAACATCAACTCCTCATCACCAACACCCTGTTCTGCCAGAGGGACAAGTACAAGGCATCGTGGCAACACCCTCGCTCCAAACACTAGCACCTGCTTGACTACGTCATCGTCCGAGCCAGGGATCGCAAGGATGTGCATCACCCGTGTCATGACAGGAGCTGACGACTGCTGGACGGACCACCGCCTAATCCGATCCATCATCAACATTAACATAGCCCCAAAGCAGAGGGGGCAGCAGAAGCAGTGTCGCAAAAAAGTTAATGCCGGGGCACTTAGAGACCCAGCTAAGAGAGCCCTATACAGCCAGCGCCTCTCAGCCAATCTGGCGTGCCTTGATGACCCTGAGATGCTGAATGCCCACAGCGCTTGACCTGCTCTCCAGGCCTCTATAATCAGTGCCTGTGAAGCGACACTTGGTCACTCAACCAGAAAACATCAGGACTGGTTTGATGAAAATGATCAGTAGATCGAAGAACTAATAGATTGGAACTCCTACAGGGCAAGCGAGCCCCAGGTGGGCACAGGATTGTTTCAAGGACACCCTCAAAGTCTCCTTGATAAAATGGACACCTGGGAGTCCCTGACCAAAGACCACCCTAAGTGGAGGAAGAGCCTTCGGGAGGGTGGTGAGCACCTCGAGTCTCATTGCCGAGAGCATGCAAAAAACAAGCACATGCAATGGAAGGAGTGTGCAGCAAACCAGACTCCCCACCCACCCTTTCCTCCAACAACTATCTGCCCCATCTGTGACAGAGACTGTAATTCCCGAATTGGACTGTTCAGTCACCTGAGAACTCACTTTTAGAGTGGAAACAAGTCTTCCTCGATTTCAAGGGACTGCCGATGATGACTCTTGTAAGGCAGAGTGCCAGCATGTCACTTTGCCGTAGTTGTCCCATGGTCCAACTCGTCTGAAGAATTCCCCCTCCCCCCTCCAGGCGCCATTGTCTTGTGCTCCCAATTGAGCCATTCTACTGCTAGTGAAGGTAATCAATGCTCTCAGGGATTGATTCACCTTGCTCTCGTGAAGATTCGGAGCCTTCAAAATGCTAAAAAGGACTCACGGCAGCTCACAACTGGCACGAGTTCCACAGACATTTCAAAAGTGTAAGGGGAGAGATTCCAAGTAGAGAGACCGAGAACTCCCCCACCCCCCGAGCACGGAGCCGCGATGTGGGTGGGGGGTGATCTGCCCACGGCTCCCTTGGCTGCAGGGCCAATGCAAAAGGGGCTGTATTTTGGCAGTTGACTCGAAAATAGGAATAGGATGAGGCCAGTCAGCCCTCGAGCCTCTTCTGCCATTCAATGAAATCATGGCTGATCTGTATCTTAACTCCAGCCACCTGCCTTGGCTCCATATCCTTTTGTACTCATGTCGAGCAAATATCTATCAATCTCGGATTTAAAATTAATTGATCCACTGCTTTTTATGGGAGAGTCACATATTTCTTGTTTCAAGAAGTGCTTCCGAACTTTTCTCCTGAATGGTCTGGTTCTGATTTTAAGGTCATGTCTCCTTGTCCTAGACCAGCAAAAAAAAAAAATTCTTATCCACCTTATCGATTCCTTTCAAAATTCTAAAAATCGCAGCCAACTGCAGACTGAAAATAGTATTCTGATCACTCAAATATTCCATGTACAGTAAACCAGTCTCACTAGAGTACATGAGACAACTTTCTGAAAAAGATAGTAGAAAGCATGGAGTGGCGCATGCACAGATTGTACAATCCCAGACACACAACCCGGGCTCTATTGTTAATGTCACACACTGTCCGCGAACTAACTAAATATTGGGCAGTGAAGGTGTTCTCCAGTCCACTTTTGGGAGTAACTAGTGATGCTGAACTCGAGAAAATATCGAGTGCAGAGCCAAAAAATTGTAATGGTGCATAACATATGAAGGGAGTCCCAAAACAGGATAAAATGAGGTCTAGAGGCCTTTGAAAGCCAGGCAAATAGCCATTGGCAGAGGATGTGGAAATGTAGTTACTGCCAGTCCAGTCTGCACAGTAGACTTGATGCCCAATCGTGTGGAAAAATCCTTGAGCTAGTTTCAACTGCATTTCTTTTGCCTTACTACATTAACAAAACCATTGGCAGATCTCCAGATCACCTAAGATCACTGCACAGGAGCTGGGCAGTTGGCCCATTGTGTCTTTACCAGTCTTCGTTTTCCATTTGGCCTGTACTAACTTGCATTGCTGCCCTGAATGACTATTAAGTTGATGTAACTTGTCGTTCAGCCATTTAATCTTAAATGGATGTCTGATAGAGTCAAACGGAGGTTTATAAACTTGCTATTGCCTCTTAGGAGAACTAAGATGGCATACTTCCTGTTGTGTCTCAGGCACGGATATATCAGTCACGGTCACTCTGTGACCTACACTTTATTCCCAGGACTGAAGAATGCTGATCCTGGGTGGGACCTCCCCTTTTATACCTGGAAGCCCAGGTGAGGAGCTCACTCCCTGTGGTCAGGGTGTGCATTACAAGGGTACAGGTACAGTATGCATGAGTTACAGTTACATACTTATAGTCATTGCAAGATGGTGAAATACATGACATCACCTCCCCCCTTAGGTCTTTTAGTTTCAGAGGTCAAGTCTATCAGGTGGTCGACGCTCTCTCGTGGAGCGCCGCAGTTGTGGCTCTGGTGGCTGAGCCTCAGCACGCGTCTCTGTCACTTGAGATAATTCCGGCCTGGCCGCAGGGACTGTGCATGTTGAGGGCTGTCTTTGTTGCTCGTGCGCTGGCAGTGGTGTGGGTGCTATCTCATCATGCTCTTCTTCCGGTTCCTCCATGTCTGCACTGAACCTTGTCTTTACTTGGTCCAAGTATTTGCGGCATATTTGCCCATTGTTTAGTCTGACCACCATGATCCTGTTTCCTTCTTTGCCAATTGCTGTGCCCTCAAGCCATTTGGGTCCCAAAGCATGGTTAAGAACAAATACCGGGTCATCTATTTCTATACACCTCCCCCTTGAGCCTCGAGCATGGAGCTCGGTTTGGGACTGGCGCTTGCCCTCAACAATGTCTGCCAGGGCTGGGTGAATAATGGGGGGCGAAGTGTGTTGGAAGGGCGGGCCTGGGGGCTCTGTGCCTCGGTGCGGGGAGTGTTCAGAGTGAGGTGGACGGGTTGACTGCGCAGATGGTGGTTGGTGGATGTGGTGTGGTTGGCGTCGCGGGGGCGTGGCTCCGGGGTGGCCGGCATTTGGGAAGGATTCTGACGGGACGGAGCGGGTTGGGTGCGGGGGGAGTGTTCCCGGTGTTGGGTGGGTCTGGAGCCCGGGGGGGGGGGGGGGGGCATGGTCTTGGGATGGTGGGTGGGCTGTTTGGGGCTGGGAGAGACTTCTTCACTCGGGGAGTTGTTGGCCTGTGGGGTTCCCTGCCGCCGAGAGTTGTTGATGCCAGTTCATTGGATGTGTTCGGGAGGGAGTTGGATGTGGTCCTTGCGGCTGGGGGGGGTCGGGGGGTGTGGAGTGTGCGTGTGGGGGGGGGGGGAGGGGGAGGTGCTGGGGTGGGTGATCAGCCATGATCTTGTTGAATGGCGGTGCAGGCTCGAAGGGCCGAATGGCCTACTCCTGCACCTATTTTCTATGTTTCTATGTTTCTAATAAGGGGCAGCCGCGTCTTGAGCGTGCGTTTCATGAGGAGTTCCGCTGGCGGGACTCCCATGAGCGAGTGCGGCCGGGATCTGTAGGCCAGCAGGAGGCGCGATAGGCGGTACTGAAGGGAGAGTCCTTGGATGCGTAACATGCCTTGCTTTATGACTTGGACCGCCCGTTCTGCCTGGCCATTGGAGACCAGCTTTAACGGCGCTGTCCGGATGTGCTTGATCCCATTGCCTGACATAAACTCCTGGAATTCATGGCTGGTAAAACACGGGCCATTATCGCTGACCAGGATGTCTGGCAAGCCGTGGGTCGTGAAAACCGTACGCAGACTCTCCACAGTGATGGATGTCGTGCACGAGTTCAATATGATGTACTCGATCCACTTCGAGTATGCATTGACAACGATCAGGAACATTTTTCCCATGAACGGGCCCGCATAGTCCACGTGAATACGTGACCATGGCCTGAGTGGGGCCTCTCTGGGGGCATTGCCCAGCTGGGCACACGTCGTGCATCTGCGAACCCAGTGTTGCAGGTCTGAGTCAATCCCCGGCCACCACACATGTGACCGGGCAATGGCCTTCATTAACACGATGCCAGGGTGCTCGCTGTGGAGTTCCCTGATAAACGCTTCCCTTCCTTTCTGGGGCATGACTACCCGGCTGCCCCATAACAGGCAGTCGGCTTGGACGGAGAGTTCATCCATCCGTCTCTGAAATGGCCTGACTTCCTCGGGGCACGCCCAGTCAGGACACATTTCTTTATCATGGATAGGTTGGTCCAGAGTTTGATCTGGCGGGCTGTGATGGGGGAGCTCGCAATGTTAAAAGCCTCAATGGCCATGACCATCTCGGCACTCTGCTCCGATGCCCCCTCGGTGGTGGCCAGTAGGAGCCTGCTGAGTGCGTCAGCGCAATTTACGGTACCTGGCCGGTGCCGTATGGTGTAGTCATATGTAGCCAGCGTGAGGGCCCATCGCTGTATGCAAGCTGACGCGTTAACGTCCCCGTTGTCCAACAGCAAGGCTGACGATGCTAACGGCTTGTGGTCCGTCTCTAGCTCGAACCATCTACCGAAAAGGTACTGGTGCATCTTTTTCACACCGTACACACAAGCGAGTGCCTCCTTCTCGACCATGCCGTATCCACGCTCTGCCTGGGAGAGCGACCTGGAGGCGTAAGCCACCGGTTGGAGTCGGCCATCATCGTTACCCTGCTGCAACACACACCCAACCCCGTAGGATGACGCATCGCATGTTAAGACCAGTTTTTTTTACACAGGGGTCATACAAAGTCAACAGTTTGTTGGAACACAGCAGGTTCCTCGCCTTATTGAAAGCCCGTTCTTGACAATCCCCCCAAGACCATTCACAACCTTTACAGAGGAGCATGTGTAACGGCTCCAACAATGTACTTAAATTCGGCAGGAAGTTCCCAAAATAGTTCAAAAGTCCCAGGAATGATCGCAATTCCGACATGTTGCCGGGCCTGGGCGCCCGGCGAATCGCCTCAGTTTTTGATTCAGTGGGCCGGATCCCGTCTGCGGCAACCCTCCTGCCCAGGAACTCGACCTCTGGGGCCAAAAACACGCACTTGGCCTTTTTCAGCCGCAGTCCTACCCTGTCCAATCGGAGTAGCACCTCCTCCATGTTGCGGAGGTGTTCCTCAGTGTCTCGACCCGTTATAAGGATATCGTCTTGGAACACGACCGTTCCAGGGATGGACTTGAGCAAGCTTTCCATGTTTCACTGAAAGATAGCCGCTGCCGAACGAATGAATGCCAAACGGACACCTGTTGTAGACAAATAATCTCTTGTGCGTCGTGATGGTGGTCAGAAACTTGGAATCTTCTGCCAGTTCCTGAGTCATGCAGGCCGAAGTGAGGTCCAGCTTCGTGAACAGCTTGCCACCTGCCAGCGTGGCAAAAAGGTCCTCCGCTCTCGGGAGTGGGTATTGGTCTTGCAGCGACACTCGGTTGATGGTGGCTTTGTAGTCGCCACAAATCCTAACCGAGCCATCTGCTTTGAGGACGGGAACGATGGGACTTGCCCAGTCGCTGAATTCAACGGCCAAAATTATGCCCTCTCCGAGCAGCCTGTCCAGTTCACATTCAATTTTTTCACACATCACGTACAGCACCGCTCTGGCTTTGTGGTGCACTGCTCTGGCGTCCGGAGTGATGCGTATCACTACTTTAGTGCCCTTGAACGTTCCGACACCGGGTTGAAAGAGCAACTCGAATTTTTGCAATACCTGCGAGCATGAACTTCGCTCCACGGATGAAATGGCGTGCACATCCCCCCATTTCCAATTCATCTCAGCTAGTCAACTCCTCCCCAAGAGCGCAAGGCCATTTCCCGGAACAATCCAGAGTGGCAGCCGGTTCTGTGATCCATTATGTGTTACCACCAAGTTTGCACTGCCCAGCACTGGGATGATCTCTTTGGTGTACGTCTGTAGCTGCGTCTCAATGCGTTCCAGTTTGGGCCTGCTAGCTCTGTGTGGCCATAGTCTCTCAAATTGTTGGGCGCTCATGAGTGACTGGCTAGCTCCGCTATCCAGCTCCATGTGCACCGGAATGCCATTCAGTAAGACTTTCATCATCATGGGTGGCGTTTTGGTGTATGAGCTGTGGACGTCAGCCACATGAACTCTCTGAACTTCAGCCTCCATGGTAGTTCCCCAGGCCTCATCCTGCATTTCAGACCCCTCGTCTGGTTCATCTGTCTCGCAGACTAGCCTCGCTACTGCCTTTTTGCACATCCTGGCCAGGTGTCTCTTGACATTACAAATCCTGCAGATGTAAAGTTGGAACCTGCAGATATTTACAGTGTGTCTACCCCCACACCTCCAGCATGAGCTGAGATTGCTGTTAACAGAAGGACTATTCCCAGGCATTCCTCTCCGATGGCCCGTTTGGCTGTTTCTCAGCACTCTGATGGGGGATGTTAATTGTCCCATCACGGGATGCATTGTTCCCCGTGATGGCGTGAATTGCCGATCTCCTTTCTATTGTCCCTGTTGCCAGGAGCTTGTCGCTACCTGGGTGGTGTTGAATTGCCCTTGCCTGCCTGTGGGGTTCTGTGTCATTTTTATAACATTGATTCCCTGGTTCAACATAACTTTAAAACCAGGGTTGTGTGCGTAGATTAGCTTGGTCTCCTCTTCCCCGTCCATAAAGGTCTGAGCTATCAACGCTGACCCTTCTAAAGTCAAGTCCTGAGTCTTTATGAGCTTCCTGAAAATGCTGGCGTGATTAATGCCCTCGATGAAAAAGTCCCTAAACATCTCCCCCCCTGCAGGCATCAGAGAACTTAGAGACTGACCAAACGCTGCAGTTTCGCCATGAAGTCCGAGACGTTTTGACCCTCCCAACGCCGGTGAGAGTAGAACCGGTGCCGGGCCATGTCTATGCTACTTGCCGGCTAGAGATGCTCACTGATCAGCTGGCTGAGCTCTTCGAAGGACTTGTCCACTGGCTTTTGGGGTACGAGCAGGTCTTTCATCAGCGCATACGTCTGTGGACCACAGCTGGTCAGTAGATGCGCCCTCCGCTTGTCAGCCGCTGTCTCTTCCAGCCAGTCCTTTGTGACAAAGCTCTGCTGGAGTCTTTCCACAAAGTCGTCCCAGGCCTCACCCACACAGTAACGTTCCTCTGTGCCACCGGTGGCCATCCTCGTGGTTCGGTGATTCCCGTTTCTCATCGCCAGATGTTGTGTCATAAGAACATAAGAATTAGGAACAGGAGTAGGCCATCTAGCCCCTCGAGCCTGCTCCGCCATTCAACAAGATCATGGCTGATCTCTGCACCTTGTTACAAACTCACACAAGGCATGGATATATCAGACACGGTCACTCTGTGACCTTCACTTTATTCCCAGGACTGAAGAGTGCTGATCCTGGGTGGGACCTCCCCGTTTATACCTGGAAGCCCAGGTGAGGAGCTCATTTCCTGTGGTCAGGGTGTGCATTACAAGGGTACAGGTACAGTGTGCATGAGTTACAGTTACATACTTATAGTCATTGCAAGATGGTGAAATGCATGACACTTCCAAATAAATGTTATGTCCAGCTCAAATTTGGTTGTAAATTACTCAAGATTCATGAATATATTGGTGAAAGAAATCTTAAACCTGTGGGTAGCTTTCCTCAGTACACATTTACTACTGTGCAAATTGGAGACAAACCAAAATTTAACAAAATAAACAACAGCAAAATCTATAGAGCGTGCTGCATTCTAAACCTTCATTCAGCAGTCTGCCGAGTGTGTAAGTGCACTATTAGGTGCGTCAATTGTACTGCACGTTTCTTAAACACCACACTAAGTTCATCATTAGTGCATTCCAGCCGCTGCTGTTTAAAAGGCAACACTGCAGAGGAAAGAATGGAAAACTAATGGGACTATAGGTAGACACAACCCCTGGACCTGATGGCCTGCATCCTAGAGTCTTAAAAGAAGTGGCTGCAGAAATAGTGGATGCATTGGTTATAATCTACCAAAATTCCCTGGATTCTGGAGAGGTCCCAGCGGACTGGAAAACTGAAAATGTAACGCCCCTACTTAAGAAAGGAGGGACACAGAAAGCAGGAAACGATAGACCAGTTAGCCTAACATCTGTCATTGGAAAAATGCTGGAGTCCATTATTAAGGAAGCAATAGCAGAACATTTAGAAAATCATAATGCAGTCAAGCATAGTCAGCAGGGTTTTATGAAAGGGGAATCATGTTTGACAAATTTGCTCGAGTTCTTTGAGGATGTAACAAGCAGGATGGATAAAGGGGATAGTGTGTATTTGAATTTTCGGAAAGCATTCAATAAGGTACCACAAGGATCAGTGCTGGGGCCTCAACTATTTACAATCTATATTAATGACATGGATGAAGGGACCGAGTGTAATGTTGCCAAATTTGCTGATGATACAAAGATAGGTAGAAAAGCAAATTGTGAGGAGGTCACAAATAATCTACAAAGGGATATAGACAGGCTAAGTGAGTGGGCAAACATTTGGCAGATGGAGTATAATGTGGGAAAATATGAGGTTATCAACTTTTGTAGGAAAAATAAAAAAGCTAATTATTATTTAAATGGGAAGAGATTACAAAATGCGGTGGTACAGAGGGGATCTGGGGGTCCTTGTACATGAAACACAAAAAGTTAGTATGCAGATACAGCAAATAATTAGGAAGGCAAATGGAATGCTGCCCTTTATTGCAAGGGGGAGAGAGTATAAAAGTAGGGAAGTCCTGCTACAACTGGACAGGGTATTGGTGAGGCCACACCTGGAGTACTGCGTACAGTTTTGGTCTCCATACTTAAGGAAGGATACACTTGCACTGGAGGCAGTTCGAGAAGGTTCACTAGGTTGATTCCTGAGATGAAGGAGTTGTCATATGAAGAAAGGTTGAGCAGTTTAGGCCTATACTCATTGAGTTTAGAAGACTTAGAGGTGATCTTATTGAAATGTATACGATTCTGAGAGGGCTTGACAGGGTAGATGCAGAGAGGATGTTTCCCCTCGTGGGGGAATCTAGAACTAGGGGGCATAGTTTCATAAACAGGGATCGTCCATTTAAAACAGAAATGAGAGAAATTTCTTCTTTCAATGGGATGCAAGGAGGCTGCAGGGTGACTTGGACAGGTTAAGTGAGTGGGCAAATGCATGGCAGATGCAGCATAATGTGGATAAATGTGAGGTTATCCACTTTCGGGGTAAAAACACGAAGACAGAATGTTATCTGAATGGTGGCAGATTAGGAAAAGGGGAGGTGCAACAAGACCTGGGTGTCATGGTACATCAGTCATTTAAAGTTGGCATACAGGTACAGCAGGTGGTGAAGAAGGCAAATGGTATGTTGGCCTTCATAGCTAGGGGATTTGAGTATAGGAGCAGGGAGGTCTTACTGCAGTTGCACAGGGCCTTGGTGAGGCCTCACCTGGAATATTGTGTTCAGCTTTTGTCTCCTAATCTGAGGAAGGACAATCTTGCTATTGAGGGAGTGCAGCGAAGGTTCACCAAACTGATTCCCGGGATGGCAGGACTGACATATAAGGAGAGACTGGATCAACTGGGTCTTTATACATTGGAGTTTAGAAGGATGAGAGGGGATCTCATAGAAACATAAGATTCTGACAGGACTGGACAGGTTAGATGCGGGTAGAATGTTCCTGATGTTGGGGAAGTCCAGAACCAGGGGACACAGTCTTAGGATAAGGGGTAGGCCACTTAGGATTGAGATGAGGAGAAACTTCTTCACTCAGAGTTGTTAACCTGTGGAATTCCCTGCCGCAGAGAGTTGTTGATGCCAGTTCATTGGGTATATTCAAGAGGGAGTTAGATATGGCCCTTAAGGCTAAGGGGATCAAGGGGTATGGAGAGAAAGCAGGAAAGGGGTACTGAGGGAATAATCAGCCATGATCTTATTGAATGGTGGTGCAGGCTCGAAGGGTCGAATGGCCTACTCCTGCACCTATTTTCTATGTTTCTATGTTTCATTACATTACGTATAAATATAACAAATTACTACGGTGGACTTACACTATATTAATATAATATATTATATATTAACATATATTTTATATATTAAATATATTATATTACAGTTAAATAACAGATAAATAGTAAAGATCTTGTCTCTGCAAAACTAGGTATGTACAAGTTAGCCCAATAAACTATATTTTCCTCAGTCTTGTTTTTCCTCTTATTGTCTATTCTATTCAGCCTATTTGGGAGGCCTTATATTTTATTCCTATATTTATTTGGTGGGCCTAGGGCTGCAGCCCCATCCGCCCCGGGGTCAATCCGCCCCATGCTCAATCAGGGCCCCGTGCTCAATCAGGGCCCCGTGCTCAATCAGGGCCCCGTGCTCAATCAGGGCCCCGTGCTCAATCAGGGCCCCATGCTCCTTCCCATGAAGGCAGGTGTAAAACCACATTCACTTCAGATTGTGCCTAGTACACTTGGTCAATCCCAAATAATCTCTCAGCTGATCCCATCCTCCCCAAAGAAAACCTTGGAGTACTTATTCAGGAGAAACCTCGTTACACTGAGAATGATGAGAATGTGGAACTCGATACCATAGGCAGTGGTTGAGACGAATAGCATCGATGTATTTAAGGGGAAAGTAGATAATCACATGAGGGAGAAAGGAATAGAAAGATATGCTGAAGTCAGGAGGGAGGAGGCTCGTGTGGAGCATAAACACCGGCACAGACCAGCTGGCCCGAATGGCCTGTTACTGTGATGTAAATTCCATGTAATTCGTACTGTCAGATTATTCTGCCAAGGATATAACACTTACCTTTTGGGTATATTCTTTCACCAATCTTAGTATTGAAGGCATTGAGATGATGAAGCCCTGCTCCCAAAGCACATGGAATCAATACAGCATTAAAGCTCAATATTTAGGTCTAAATTCTATCAAGCCAACTGCAGATTCCTCAAATTGAAACTGGCCTCCATTGTTTACTCCAAGAACAACTTGCATTTATAGGCGTAACCTTAATATGGCGAAACAGCCCAAAGTGCTTGACAATTTGGGTTTGGACCAGGGCGGGAGTTGGAGAGGGAGGGAAAGTAGGTAAAGTACAGTTAAGTTTTAAGGAGGCTTTTGAAGGCGGGGAAGAATGAAGTGGGTGAGGGGGTAACAAGTTTCGGGTCTATCTTCCATAATCTCTTAGGCATAGAGTTGCTGCCCACTCCAAGAAAGCAGGAATGGGGTACTGAAGTTGCATGTTCAGCCATGAACTCATTGAATGGTGGTGCAGGCTCGAGGGGCCGAATGGCCTACTCCTGCACCTATTTTCTAAGTTTCTATGTTGCCCGTAAGTGGTCCAAGCATCTAATATTCAGGGCTGTGCCAGTACGGCTCAATGTCTAACGGATATGAGTGTAACCCAATGGTGTAACAACAAGACGCCTTGTGATCCGACCTGGACACTGTGTCTTTTTCACATCCTCTTCACGTATGCTTCCCCAATCTTGCCGAAGGTGGACTGAAACATTTTAGCGAGACGAGGCCAGATGCAAATCTTGCGAGTGTACACACACAGCAACAAATGTGATCAAAGCTCACCTTGACTCGACCAACGACAGAAACCTCAAGAACTTGCTGAACTTTTCCTCGTCAGCCTTCTGATTCTGACCACATAAGTACACAAGAGATAGGAGCTGGAGTGGGCCATTTGGCCCTTCGAGCCTGCTCCGCCATTCTACGAGATCATGGCTGATCTTCTACCTCAAGTCCACCTTCCCATGCTATCCCTTAATTTCCTTAATATCCAAAAATTTATCGACCTCTGCCTTGAATATACTCAAGGACTGAGCATCCACAGCTCTCTGGGGATTCCAAAGATTCACCACCCTCTGAGTGAAGACATTTCTCCTCATCTCAGTCTTAAATGGTCGACCCCCTTATTCTGAGACTGTGACCCCTGGTTCTAGACTCCCCATCTTCTCAGCATTAACCCGGTCAAACCCCTTAAAAATTTTATGTTTCAATTAGATCACCTCTCATACTTCTAAACTTGAGGGAATATCGGCCTAGTCTACACAAACTCTCCTCATTGGGAAATCCCCTCATCCCAGGAACCAGTCTAGTGAATCTTTGTTGCACTCCCTCAAATGCAGTTATGCCTTTCCTTAGTATTCCAGGTGTGGCTTCACTAATTGCCCTGTATAATTTTGCACTGCTTCTTTCCTTTTATACTCTAATCCCTTTGTAACAAAAGCTAATACAGGTACGACATCTGAAATCGGGTAACCTCGGGACCGAAACCGTGCCAGTTTTTGGATTTTTCCGGATTTCGGACCTCGCTGTTGGTGCTCCTCACCACCTGTCGATTCCTGCCGCCCACGGCCTCCCGGCACTGCGTTTTTTTAAATCGCTTTCCTCGTCTCCCGGCGCCCGACGTCGCCATCTTGGTCGCCTCAAGAATGACCAGTTTTCGGACAATTCCAGGTTCCGAGCAGCCAGATTCGAGACGTTGTACCTGTATACCATTTGCTTTCTTCATTGCTTGTTGTATCTGCATGTTAACTTTCTGTGATTTGTGTACAAGGACACCCAGGTCCCTCTGAACACAAACATTTCCCAGTCTCTCAACATTCAAAAAATATTCTGATTTTTTGGTTTTCCTCCCAAAGTGGATAACTTCACATTTCCCCACATTGTATTCCATTTGCCATGTCCTTGCCCACTCAGTCAACCTGTCTATATCTCTCTGTAGCCTCTTTGTATCCTCCTCACAGCTTACTTTCCCACCTAACTTTGTATCATCAGTAAACTTGGATACGTTACACTCAGTCCCTTCATCTAAGCCATTAATATAGATTGCAAATAGCTGAGGCCCCAGCACTGATCCTTGGGTTACCCCGCTGGTTACAGCCCGCCAACCTGAAATTATTCCGACTCTGTTTTCTGTCCATTAACCAATCCTCAATTTATGCTAATATATTAGCCCCAATCTCATGAGTCCTAATTTTGGGTTATGGGCAATGTGTATGGGTCACGGATTGTTAACAGGTTTATTGGGTATGAAGTAAATAGTGACAGTGTCATAACTTCCGCATTTCATCCACTCCAACAATGCCCCTCGTCACACACGCACCGAGCTTTGAGAAATCGGATGTGGGTGTAAAGTGGGTGAGGTTGGAAGAACATGATCCATCTTCCAAGTTCCCTCTCTCCCCCAGTCTCTCTCCCCCCTCCCCAGTGTCCCTTTACCATCTTGCCAGTCTCTCTCTCTCTCTCTCTCTCCTCCCCCTCCACCCCCTTTCTCGTCTCCCTCTCCCGTCTCTCCTTCCCCCCAGTCTCTCTCTCTTCCCCCCCCGCCCCAGCCGCTCTCCCCAGCCGCTCTCCCCAGCCTCTCGCTAACTCCGATGCTTTCTCTCCCACAGAAGGCAGTGAAACTTTTCAGGTAGATAATCACATTGATATTCTAGGTAAAAGTCCTGAAGATTAATGAAGACGTGGCCCAACTCTAGCTCACGATACAGGGCCGACTTCTGGTGTCGGGTTTGAGGAGTCTGCGCAGGAGGATAGAGGCCGAGTCCAGCGGGCGGTGGTGCGCATGCTAGGCATCAGGGATGGAGACCAGGGCACGCAGGCACAGAAGGATGCTCAAAAAACGAATGCAAATAATCACTCTGTTTGTTTAATGTCTCTGCCATTTCCTTACTGCCCATTATCATTTCCCCTGTCTCTGCCTCTAATGGGCCCACATTTAGTTTCACTAATCTCTTCCTATTTACATACCTATAGAAACATTTACAATCTGATTTTACGTCTCCTGCTAATTTACTCTTTCTTTTTTCTCTTTCCTTATCAATTTCTTGGTCCTCCTTTGCTGAATTCTAAAATCCTCCCAATCATCAGGCCTACTACTCTTTTCTGGCAACATTATAAGCCTCTTCCTTTGATCTAATGCTAACTTTAACTTCTCGTTAGTCACGGTTGGACCACTTTTCCTGTGGGATTTCTGCGCCTTAAAGGAATGTATATTTGTTGTAAATTATGTATTCTTCAAATGCGCATCATTGCTTGTCTACCGTCATACCTTTTAATGTAGTTTCCCAAATGTGAGGTTATCCACTTTGGCAGAAAAAAAAATAGAAAAGCAAATTACAATTTAAATGGAGAAATGGAGAAAAATTGAAAAACATTCCAGTACAGAGGGACCTGAGGGTCCTTATGCATGAAACACAAAAAGTTAGTGTACAGGTACAGCAAGTATTCAGGAAGGTAAATGGAATGTTGGCTTTTATTGCAAGGGGGATAGAGCATAAAAGCAGAGAAGTCCTGCTACAACTGTGAGGCCACACCTGGGGTACTGTGTACAGTTTTGGTCTCCGTATTTAAGGAATGATATACTTGCATTAGAGGCTGTTCAGAGAAGGTTCATTAGGTTGATTCCAGAGATGAGGGGGGTTGACTTATGCAGATAGGTTGAGTAGGTTGGGCCTATACTCATTGGAATTCAGAAGAATGGGAGGTGATCTTATCGAAACATATAAGATAATGAGGGGGCTCGACAAGGTGGATGCAGAGAGGATATTTCCATTCATAGGGGAAACTAAAACTAGGGGACATAGTCTCAGAATAAGGAGCCGCACATTTAATACTGAGATGAGGAGGAATTTCTTCTCTCAGAGGGTTGTAAATTTATGGAATTCTCTGCCCAGAGAGCTGTAGAGGCTCAGTTATTGAATATATTTAAGGCGGAGATCGACAGATTTTTGAGCGAGAAGGGAGTAAAGGATATGGGGAGCGGGCAGGGAAGTGGAGCTGAGTCTATGATCAGATCAGCCATAATCTTACTAAACAGGCTTGAGGGGCCAAATGGCCTAATCCTGCTCCTATTTCTTATGTTCAATCTACCTTAGCTAACTCGCCCCTCATACCAACATAGTTTGTTGCGAATGCTTCGCACACTCAGATATAGTGCATTTAGCTTTGACTTTTTTCTATTTTTTCTTGATGACACCTTAGTCAATAATGCCCCATTACCTTTATTATTCTCTTTGTCCCGTCCTGGTCCACTCTGCTTATTTTTATCCAAAACTCTGCTCTGCTCTCGAGCCTTAATATTTCTTTGCTGCTTTTAAATTTACTCTTTCCTGAATCCTACCTGTTACGTATGTAATAACTCGATAGATTGAATACTGGAAACTCACTCAGGTGCAAACCTGGCTCAACTTTATTTGGGCCCAAAGTGCCCGCATTACATTGTGGCTTCCTTTATATACCTGGCCCGCACACACGTGCGTACAGCCCAATGACCTCCGACAGTGGCGCCCCCGGTGGCTAGTAACCCCGAGCATACATACATGACACTACCCCCCACCCCCTTCATTAGTTTAAAGCCCTGTCTACTGCCCTAGTTATTCGATTCGCCAGGACACTGGTTCCAGTCCGGTTTAAGTGGAGCCCGTCCCAACGGAACAGCTCCCTCTTTCCCCGTGCCCCATGAAGTGAAATCCCTGCCTCCCATAACACTCTTAGAGCCACGCATTACGCATTTAACCTCCTAATCTGTTTATCCCTAAGCCAATTGGCGAGTGGCTCAGGTAACAATCCTGAGATTATTACCTTTGAGGTTCTACTTTTTAATTTGGACCCCAACTCCTCAAGTTGCCCTAGGTTTGCGACAAATGAGCTAGCCCGAGCTAGACCAGGCTTACTCCTCAGATTCAGCTGGCTGACTCATCGCTGATGTGTCCCTTTATCCTTTTTACTGTGTTCCCTACATTGGGAGTGGAGGGCATCCCCTTTGATTCTTCCTCGTTCACTGATTCACCACTGGTCTGTCAATAATTCCTGCTTGCAGTTTGGGGTGTGGTTTAAAGAGAAAATTCCCTGCTATTCTCAATATGAGTAAATGGCCTCTTGGAATGAGACAATTAGCTCATTGTCTCAGTTTGAAATAGTCTTTCCCCTTTCTTTGTCTCAAGGCTTCCATCTGTGATTATGTAAGGAATAACATTTAAACATAACTCCTTCCCAAATCCATTCTAGAAAGACCTAAAAAAAAATCTTAAACGACAACGGTTCGGTGTAGAGAGGGTTTGAGTGTTGAGGCACTATGGCTCAAGGTTCAGCTATTAATGGCAGAGCAAAGGAGGGGGAAACATGCAGTAGATCAGAGTAGGAACACAGAACTGAAGGAGGTTGCAGATAGGGAGCAGTGAGACTGCAGAGGGGTTTGAAGTTGATGTGCTGAGGGGCAAGAGGCTCGTGAAGGTTGAGCAACGACAGGCGTGTGGGATAGCGGTGTGCTCGATAGGCACTCCAAGCTGCAAATTCTTTCCTCCATCCATATTGCTTGGCCGCAGCCTTCAATAGATTGACAATCAAAGCCAAAACCTTGACATTGTTCCACACGAGACTGCAAAACAGGGAAATAAATCATTGAAAGTTTAGAATGTTAACACAGAATATTAATCTTTTCGCAACTTCTCTCAAATAAAAATCACTTGCATGATCCTGTGAAACTGACCCGTGCACTTCCCTTATAACTTTAACCGTGAGCAGCTTCATTTATGCATTAAGAACTGTAAAGTCCTGTCCCCTCAGTACAGATTCACACGAGGCATATGGTGAAGTCAAGGTTACTCTGGACCTGCACCTTTTATTTCACAGCTCTGGAATGCTGCACTTGCCTGAGCCCTGTCCTTATATACCTGTCTCTTGCAAGTGCACCCCTGGTGGTAAGGTATGCTGGTGGTTACAGGTCATATCTTATTACAGTCATGTATAGCATGTTGGGATACAGTTATATATAATAATGTAAGATACATGACAAGAACCTTTTCATCAATTTATCAACAAATATTCACCAAGTACTTGCCACCTCCCCAGTTGTTTTACAGGACAGTGTAGCTTTACTCTCCATGGTCTTACCTCATTCCACATCTCTGTCACTTATTTTCCACCTTTAATCATTGTAATTGCTTCTGCTCTTCATTGGTGGTCCCTATAAATCCAGCTTGTTATATAGTGGTACAGAAAATTGATAGTAATTGGAGAACTCTGTTGATTCACTTTGTTGTGTCCTTACACACTACAGCAAATCAACACAAGGCACATACTGGAGAGACAAGGTCACTCTGTGACCTGTACCTTTATTCACAGGACCAAGAAGTGATGACCCTGCGTGGGGCCTCCCTTTATATACCTGGATGACCAGGTAAGGAGTGTCTCCCACAAGTTCACCCCCTGTGGTCAAGGTGTGCATTTCTCAGGTGTATACAGTGGCAGTGTTTTACATAAAGGTTACAGTTATGTGAAGGTTACAAACATGACATCACCTTCCCCCAACGTCTTTGGGTCAAAGATTGAGTCTTTCAGGCGGTCGACGCTCTCCTGTGGAGCGCCGCAGTTGGGGCTCTGGTTGTTGAGCCTTGTAATGTGTCTCTGTCACCTGTGGTGATTCCGGCTTGTCCAGGCTGTCCGCAGGGACTGTGCATGCTGCTGAAAGTTCTTGTTGCTCGTTCACTGGCGGTGGTGTGGGCAGCATCTCATGCTGTTCCTCAGGTTCCTCAGTGTCCATGCTGAACCTTTTTTTTTTTTTTTTACTTGGTCCAGATGCTTGCGGCATATCTGCCTATTGTTGAGTCTGACCACTATGACCCTATTCCCCTCTTTACCAATTACAGTACCCTCAAGCCACTTGGGCCCCTCAGCGTGATTAAGAACAAATACAGGGTCATCGATTTCTATCCATCTCCCCTTTGAGTTACGGTCGTGGCACTCATTTTGGGACTGGCGCTTGCCCTCAACAATGTCTGACAGGACTGGATGAATGAGGTACAGCCGAGTTTTAAGTGTCCGTTTCAAGAGTAGTTCTACGGGCGGGACCCCTGTGAGCAAATGCGGTCAGGACCTATAGGCCAGCAGGAGACGCGATAGACGGTATTTAAGGGAGGGTCCTTGAATCCAGAGCATGCCTTGCTTTATGATTTGGATCGCATGTTCCGCCTGGCCATTGGAAGCCGGCTTGAAGGGCGCTGTCCTGACATGTTTGATTCCATTACCCAACATAAACTCCCGGAATTCATAGTTAGTGAAACACGGGCCGTTGTCGCTAACTACGATGTCCGACAAGCCGTGGGTCGCAAAGACCGCACGCAGACTCTCCACTGTGGTGGATGTCATGCACGAATTCAATATGATGCACTCGATCCATTTCGAGTATGCATCGACAACGAGCAACATTTTTCCCATGAACAGGCCCACATAGCCGACGTGAATACGTGACCATGGCTTGGTGGGCCAGGGTCACGGGCTGAGTGGGGCCTCCCTGGGGGCATTGCCTAGCTGGGCACACGTCGTGCACCTGCGAACAGTGTGTTCCAGGTCTGCATCAATTCCCGGCCACCAGACATGTGACCGGGCAATGGCCTTCAGAAGCACGATGCCTGGGTGCTCGCTGTGGAGTTCCCTGATGAATGCTTCCCTTCCCTTCTGGGGCATGACTACTCGGCTGCCCCATAGTAGGCAGTCGGCTTGGATGGAGAGCTCATCCATTCGTCTGTGGAACGGTCTGACCTCCTCAGGGCATGCTCCGTGTGCGGGCGCCCATTCCCCGTCAGGCTGAGGCGTGAGTCCGGGGTCGGCGAGAGGCCTATAAAAGGCCGCGAGAGGCAGTGGGAGTTCGTGGTCGCTGAGGGGTGAGTCCGGGGTCGGCGAGAGGCCTATAAAAGGCCGCGAGAGGCAGCGGGAGTTCGTGGTCGCTGAGGGGTGAGTCCGGGGATCGGCGAGAGGCCTATAAAAGGCCGCGAGAGGCAGCGGGAGTTCGTGGTCGCTGAGGGGTGAGTCCAGGGATCGGCGAGAGGCCTATAAAAGGCCGCGAGAGGCGTACTTGTGTAGCTACAGGGAGAAGGCAAAGAAGTAGAAAGAAACAGAAAGGTGATGTCACAGCCGAGGGGGTAAGTGATTGGCTGGTGATTGGTGAGTAGCTTTTCTTTTTCTTTTTTATATTAGTCAGTAACTTTTAACATTGTTGTTGCCAATTTAAGTGTATCTAAGGGTTAAGTCATGGCAGCAGAGCTCGGTCGGGTGTTATGCTCCTCCTGTACCATGTGGGAACGCAGGGACACTTCCGGTGTCCCTGACGACTACGTTTGCGGGAAGTGTATCCGCCTCGAGCTCCTGACGGTCCGCGTTGCGGAATTGGAGCTGAGGGTGGATTCACTCTGGAGCGTCCACGATGCTGAGAATGACGTGAGTATCACGTGTAGTGAGTTGGTCTTACCGCAGGAGAAGGGTCCACAGCCAGATAGGGAATGGAAGACCAGCAGGAAAAGTAGTGCAAGGAAGGTAGTGCAGGGATCCCCTGTGGTCATCCCCCTGCAAAACAGATACACTGCTTTGAGTACTGTTGGGGGGGATGACTCATCAGGGGAGGGCAGCAGCAGCCAAGTTCATGGCACCGTGGCTGGCTCTGCTGCACAGGAGGGCAGGAAAAAGAGTGGGAGCGCGATAGTGATAGAGGATTCAATGGTGAGGGGAATAGATTGGCATTTCTGCGGCCGCAACCGAGACTCCAGGATGGTATGTTGCCTCCCTGGTGCAAGGGTCAAGGATGTCTCGGAGCGGGTGCAGACATTCTGAAATGGGAGGGAGAACAGCCAGTTGTCGTGGTGCACATTGGTACCAACGACATAGGTTAAAAAAAGGGATGAGGTCCTACGAAATGAATTTAAGGAGCTAGGAACTAAATTAAAAAGTAGGACCTCAAAAGTAGTAATCTCGGGATTGCTACCAGTGCCACGTGCTAGTCAGAGTAGGAATCCCAGGATAGCACAGATGAATACGTGGCTTGAGCAGTGGTGCAGCAGGGAGGGATTCAAATTCCTGGGGCATTGGAACCGGTTCTGGGGGAGGTGGGACCAGTACAAACCGGACGGTCTGCACCTGGGCAGGACCGGAACCAATGTCCTAGGGGGAGTGTTTGCTAGTGCTGTTGGGGAGGAGTTAAACTAATATGGCAGGGGGATGGGAACCAATGCAGGGAGACAGAGGGAGACAAAAAGGAGGCAAAAGCAAAAGACAGAAAGGAGATGAGGAAATGTGGAGGGCAGAGAAACCCAAGGCAAAGAACAAAAAGGGCCACTGTACAGCAAAATTCTAAAAGGACAAAGAGTGTTAAAAAAACAAGCCTGAAGGCTGTGTGTCTTAATGCAAGGAGTATCCGCAATAAGGTGGATGAATTAACTGTGCAAATAGATGTTAACAAATATGATGTGATTGGGATTACGGAGACGTGGCTCCAGGATGATCAGGGCTGGGAACTCAACATCCAGGGGTATTCAACATTCAGGAAGGATAGAATAAAAGGAAAAGGAGGTGGGGTAGCATTGCTGGTTAAAGAGGAGATTAATGCAATAGTTAGGAAAGACATTAGCTTGGATGATGTGGAATCTATATGGGTAGAGCTGCAGAACACCAAAGGGCAAAAATCGTTAGTGGGAGTTGTGTACAGACCTCCAAACAGTAGTAGTGATGTTGGGGATGGCATCAAACAAGAAATTAGGGGTGCATGCAATAAAGGCGCAGCAGTTATAATGGGTGACTTTAATATGCACATAGATTGGGCTAGCCAAACTGGAAGCAATACGGTGGAGGAGGATTTCCTGGAGTGCATAAGGGATGGTTTTCTAGACCAATATGTCGAGGTAACAACTAGGGGGGAGGCCATCTTAGACTGGGTGTTGTGTAATGAGAGGGGATTAATTAGCAATCTCATTGTGCGAGGCCACTTGGGGAAGAGTGACCATAATATGGTGGAATTCTGCATTAGGATGGAGAATGAAACAGTTAATTCAGAGACCATGGTCCAGAACTTAAAGAAGGGTAACTTTGAAGGTATGAGGCGTCAATTGGCTAGGATAGATTGGCGAATGATACTTAAGGGGTTGACTGTGGATGGGCAATGGCAGACATTTAGAGACCGCAAGGATGAATTACAACAATTGTACATTCCTGTCTGGCGTAAAAATAAAAAAGGGAAGGTGGCTCAACCGTGGCTATCAAGGGAAATCAGGGATAGTATTAAAGCCAAGGAAGTGGCATACAAATTGGCCAGAAATAGCAGCGAACCCGGGGACTGGGAGAAATTTAGAACTCAGCAGAGGAGGATAAAGGGTTTGATTAGGGCAGGGAAAATAGAGTACGAGAAGAAGCTTGCATGGAAAATTAAGGCGGATTGCAAAAGTTTCGATAGGTATGTAAAGAGAAAAAGGTTAGTAAAGACAAACGTAGGTCCCCTGCAGTCAGAATCAGGGGAAGTCATAACGGGGAACAAAGAAATGGCAGGCCAATTGAACAAGTACTTTGGTTCGGTATTCACTAAGGATGACACAAACAACCTTCTGGATATAAAAGGGGTCAGAGGGTCAAGTAAGGAGGAGGAACTGAGGGAAATCTTTATTAGTCGGGAAATTGTGTTGGGGAAATTGATGGGATTGAAGGCCGATAAATCCCCAGGGCCTGATGGACTGCATCCCAGAGTACTTAAGGAGGTGGCCTTGGAAATAGCGGATGCATTGACAGTCATTTTCCAACATTCCATAGACTCTGGATGAGATCCTATGGAGTGGAGGGTAGCCAATGTAACCCCACTTTTTAAAAAAAGGAGGGAGAGAGAAAACAGGGAATTATAGACTGGTCAGCCTGACCTCAGTAGTGGGTAAAATGATGGAATCAATTATTAAGGATGTCATAGCAGCGCATTTGGAAAATGGTGACATGATAGGTCCAAGTCAGCATGGATTTGTGAAAGGGAAATCATGCTTGACAAATCTTCTGGAATTTTTTGAGGATGTTTCCAGTAGAGTGGACAAGGGAGAACAAGTTGATGTGGTATATTTGGACTTTCAGAAGGCTTTCGAAAAGGTCCCACACAAAAGATTAATGTGCAAAGTTAAAGCACATGGGATTGGGGGTAGTGTGCTGACATGGATTGAGAACTGGTTCTCAGACAGGAAGCAAAGAGTAGGAGTAAATGGGTACTTTTCAGAATGGCAGGCAGTGACTAGTGGGGTACCACAAGGTTCTGTGCTGGGGCCCCAGCTGTTTACACTGTACATTAATGATTTAGACGAGGGGATTAAATGTAGTATCTCCAAATTTGCGGATGACACTAAGTTGGGTGGCAGTGTGAGCTGCGAGGAGGATGCTATGAGGCTGCAGAGCGATTGGATAGGTTAGGTGAGTGGGCAAATGCATGGCAGATGAAATATAATGTGGATAAATGTTAGGTTATCCACTTTGGTGGTAAAAACAGAGAGACAGACTATTATCTGAATGGTGACAGATTAGGAAAAGGGGAGGTGCAACGAGACCTGGGTGTCATGGTACATCAGTCATTGAAGGCTGGCATGCAGGTACAGCAGGCGGTTAAGAAAGCAAATGGCATGTTGGCCTTCATAGCGAGGGGATTTGAGTACAGGGGCAGGAAGGTGTTGCTACAGTTGTACAGGGCCTTGGTGAGGCCACACCTGGAGTATTGTGTACAGTTTTGGTCTCCTAACTTGAGGAAGGACATTCTTGCTATTGAGGGAGTGCATCGAAGATTCACCAGACTGATTCCCGGGATGGTGGGACTGACCTATCAAGAAAGACTGGATCAATTGGGCTTGTATGCACTGGAGTTCAGAAGAATGAGAGGGGACCTCATAGAAACGTTTAAAATTCTGACGGGTTTAGACAGGTTAGATGCAGGAAGAATGTTCCCAATGTTGGGGAAGTCCAGAACCAGGGGTCACAGTCTAAGGATAAGGGGTAAGCCATTTAGGACCGAGATGAGGAAAAACTTCTTCACCCAGAGAGTGGTGAACCTGTGGAATTCTCCACCACAGAAAGTTGTTGAGGCCAATTCACTAAATATATTCAAAAGGGAGTTAGATGTAGTCCTTACTACTCGGGGGATCAAGGGGTATGGTGAGAAAGCAGGAAGGGGGGTACTGAAGTTACATGTTCAGCCATGAACTCATTGAATGACAGTGCAGGCTAGAAGGGCCGAATGGCCTACTCCTGCACCTATTTTCTATGTTTCTATGTTTTCAACCATCCCATATCCCCGTTCTGCTTGGGAGAGCAACCTGGAAGCATAAGCCACAGGTTGGAGTTGGCCCTCATCATTACTCTGCTGCAACATGCACCCAACCCCATAGGATGATGCATCGCATGTTAAAACCAATTTCTTACAGGGGTCGTACAGGGTCAATAATTTATTGGAACAAAGTAGGTTCCGCGCCCGATTGAAAGCTCGTTCCTGACAGTCTCCCCAAAACCAATCGTAACCCTGACGCAGGAGCATGTGTAGCGGCTCCAACAATGCATTTAAGTTCGGCAGAAAGTTCCCGAAATAGGTCAAGAGTCCCAGAAATAAACGCAACTCCGATGTATTGCCAGGCCTGGGCGCGCGACGGATCACCTCCGTTTTGGATTCGGTGGGCCGGATCCCGTCTGCGGCAACCCTCCTGCCCAAAAACTCGACCTCTGGGCCAAAAATCCACACTTGGACTTCTTGAGTCGCAGGCCTGCCCGGTCCAGTCGCCGTAGCACCTCCTCCAGGTTGTGGAGGTGTTCCTCGGTGTCTCGACCCGTGATAAGGATGTAGTCCTGAATTACGATTGTTCCAGGGATGGATTTGAGCCGGCTTTCCATGTTCCTCTGAAAGATAGTGGCTGCTGAACGAATGCCAAACGGACACCTGTTGTAGACAAACAGCCCCTTGTGCGTGGTGATGGTGGTCAGTAGCTTGGATTCTTCGGCCAGTTCCTGGGTCATGTAGGCTGAAGTGAGGTCCAACTTGGTGAACAGCTTGCCGCCTGCCAGCATGGCAAAAAGATCCTCCGCTCTCGGAAGCGGGTATTGGTCCTGAAGGGACACTCGGTTGATAGTGGCCTTGTAGTCGCCGCAGATCTTGACCGAGCCATCCGTTTTTAGAACAGGGACGATGGGGCTTGCCCACTGAATTCAACGGGCGAAATTATGCCCTCTCTTAGCAACCTGTCCAACTCACTCTCAATTTTCTCCCGCATCACATACGGCACAGCTCTGGCTTTGTGGTGCACTGATGTGGCGGCCGGGGTGATGCGTATCACTACTTTGGTGCTTTTGAAAGTCCTGTCGCCAGGTTGAAATAATAACTCGAACTTTTGTCAAATCTGTGAGCATGAACTTCGCTCCACAGATGAAATGGCGTGCACATCCCCCCATTTCCAGTTCATCTCGACTAGCCAGCTCCTCCCCAAAAGCGCGGGACCATTTCCCAGGACAATCCAGAGTGGTAGCCGGTTCTGAGATCCATTATGTGTGACCACCAACATTGCACTGCCTAGCACTGGGATGATCTCTTTGGTGTTCGTCCATAATTGCGTGTCAATGCGTTCAAGTTTGGGTATGCTAGCTCTGAATGGCCACAGTTTCTCGAATTGTTGGACACTCATGAGTGACTGGCTGGCTCCTGTGTCCAGCTCCATGTGTACCGGGATGCCATTTAACAGTACTCTCATTATCATAAATGGCGTTCTTGTGTATGAGCTGTGGATGTTTGTCACCTGAACCCGCTGAACTTCAGTGTCCATTGCTGTGTCCCAGGCATACCCCTGCCTTGCAGACCCCTCTTGTGGTTCATGCACTTCGTAAACCAGCCTCGCTGCGGGCTTCCTGCACATCCTGGCTAAATGTCCACTCAAGTTACAATTTCTACAGATGAATTGTTGAAACCGGCAGGTCTTCGCAGCATGTTTGCCTCCGCATCTCCATCATGACCTGAGATTGTTGTGAACAAAAGAGCTGTTACCAGGCAATCCTCTCTGATTACTCTTGAGCACTCTGTTTGTAGGTGTCAATGGTCCCATCCCGGGACGTATTGTCCCTTGTGATGGTGTAAATGTCCGTTCAACCTGCCATTGTCTCTGTTGAGGACCCACCCGAGAGTCTGTTACTGCCTGGTTGGTGTCAAATTGCCCTTGCCTGCCTGCGGGGTTCTGAGTCGCGTTTACCATGTTAACTCCCTGCTCCATCGCCACGTTGGGAGCAGAGTTGCGTGCGTATATGAGCTTGGTTTCCTCCTCCCCCGCCATGAAGGTTTGAGCCATCAACGCTGCTGCTTCCAAGGTCAAGTCCTTGGTCTCAATTAGCTTCCTAAAAATCCCGGCATGACAAATGCCCTCAATGAAGAAATCCCGTAACATCGCCCCCTTGCAGGCGTCTGTGAACTTACAGAGGCTGGCCAAGCGCCGAAGGTCCGCAACGAAGTCCGGTATGCTCTGCCCTTCCCGACATCGGTGCGTATAGAATCGGTGTCGGCCCATGTGTACACTATTCGCCGGTTTGAGCTGCTCACTGATCAGTTTGCTGAGCTCCTTGAAGGTCTTGTCCGCCGGCTTCTCGGGTGTGAGTAGGTCTTTCATCAGCGTGCACATCTTAGGTCCACAGCTGGTCAGTAGATGCGCCCTCCGCTTGTCAGCCGCTGCCGCTCCCAACCAGTCCTTCGTGACAAAGTTCTGCTGAGCCTCTCAACGAAATCGTCCAAGTCCTCACCAACACAGTACCGTTCCTCCGTGCTACCAGTGGCCATTCTCTTGAGTCATTGATTCCCATTTCTCGTTGCCAAATGTTGTGTCCTTACACACTACAGCAAATCAACACGAGGTACATACTGGAGACAAGGTCATTCTGTGACCTGTACCTTTATTCCCAGGACCAAGAAGTGATGACCCTGCGTGGGACCTCCCTTTATATACCTGAATGACCAGGTGAGTAGTGTCTCCCACAAGTTCACCCCCTGTGGTCAAGGTGTGCATTTCTCAGGTGTATACAGTTACAGTGTTGTTACATAAAGGTTACAGTTATTTGAGGGTTACAAACATGACACACTTAAGAAAACATCAAGCTAGTTAAACGTTTTGATTTTATGCACGTTATTAGAATCTAGTTATCGAGCTGCCTTTAATTTCAGATAGAACTTTTCATCTTGATGGTCACTGTTGGTGTATGTCATGTATCTTACATTATTATATATAACTGTATACTAACATGCTATACATGACTGTAATAAGATATGACCTGAAACCACCAGCATACCTTACCACCAGGGATGCACTCGCAAGAGACAGGTATATAAGGACAGGTCTCAGCAAGAGCAGTATTCCAGAGCTGTGAAATAAAGGTGCAGGTCCAGAGTGACCTTGACTTCACTACATGCCTCGTGTGAATCTGTACTGAGGGGACAGGACTTTACAGTGGCAACGAGTTACGGGATTACAGAATCCACAGAATGGCGAACAATGGATCAGATGAAAAGAACAATGCGGGAGACAATTGGGAGGACTTTATAGAAAGGCTCCAGCAAAGCTTTGTAACCAAAGACTGGTTAGGCGATGATAAGGTAGACAAGAGAAGAGCCCATCTCTTGACCAGCTGTGGCTCGAAAACATATGCTTTAATGAAGGATCTGCTGGCACCCGAGAAACCAGCAAGCAAGTCGTTTGAAGAATTGAGCACACTGGTAAGAGACCACCTGAAGCCAGCGATCAGCCTACACATGGCCAGACACAGGTTCTACAACTACAGACGCTGTGTGGGCCAGAGCATACCCGACTTCGTGGCAGAACGTTGGAGGTTGGCTAGTTTATGTGAGTTCTCCGATGAACTGAGGAGAGAAATGCTGAGAGACTTTTTCATTGAAGGAATAGGCCACGCAGGCATATTCCGAAAGCTCATAGAGACCAAGAACCTGACCTTAGAGGCAGCAGCACTGGTTGCACAGACATTCTTGGTAGGGGAAGAAGAAACTAGGTTGATATGCAATGCAGGTACGACAACTAACGAAATATCGGAACAAGAAGTTTACAGCACTAAACAAGCTGCTACCCCCACACACAGACAAAACCGGGAGAACAGGCTCTCGACAGCAGGCAGTGGCGCCAGAAGCCATCAAGGGCCACAGGAACGGCCGTTCACACCTCATCAACCCACAATGCGAGCAATCAACTACAAACTGAGAGAAGCTCAAGAGAGATCAGCCAGATGCAGCTCATTCTTTGGGAACACTTTGAACAATGGAACAGGTCTGTGCTGGAGGTGTGGGGGTGGGCACTCGTCAAGAGAATGTCGATTTCAGCAGGCTGTTTGCAGGAACTGTGAATATACAGGGCATTTGGCCCGCATGTGCAAAAAAACGGCAGCTCGGCTGGTATACGAATCGGATGGGTCGGAAAGCGGACCAGAAGACGGTGAGAACAGTACCTGGGACACCGATGTACAGCGAGTCAACACGTTCAATGGCCGCTGCTCCTACAACAGGACGATGATGAGGATCCTACTCAACGGGATACCTGTCAACATGGAGCTGGATACGGGAGCGAGTCAATCTCTCATGGGCACTCAACAATTTGAACAACTGTGGCCGCATAAAAGAGACAGACCAAAACTCACAAGGGTCGACACCAAACTAAGGACCTATACCAAAGAAATCCTCGGCAACGCCATGCTCTCTGTCACACACAAAGGGACAGTGAACCGACTTCCCCTGTGGATTGTCCCCGGAGACCCCCCAGCACTGCTGGGGAGAAGCTGGCTGGCAAAACTAAACTGGAAATGGGATGGTGTCCATGCCATGTCATTAGAGGAAAGGACCTCCTGCTCAACAGTTATAAAGCGATTTGAACATCTCTTTCAGCCAGGTGTTGGGCACTTTCAAAGGGGCCAAAGTCAAAATCTACGTCACACAGGGTGCTAGACCGGTCCATCACAAGGCCAGAGCTGTACCCTATGTGATGAGGAAAAAGATTGAACACCAACTAGGCAGGCTTCTGCAGGAAGGCATTATATCACCTGTGGAATTTAGCGACTGGGCAAGTCCCATCATTCCAGTCATGAAGCCTGATGGATCCGTACGAATCTGTGGGGACTACAAATCTACCATAAACAGAGTCTCCCTACAGGACCAGTACCCGCTGCCCACAGCGGAGGACTTATTTGCCTCATTGGCTGGAGGTAAAATTTTCTCAAAATTAGACCTCACATCTGCGTATATGACGCAAGAATTGACCGAGGAATCCAAGCTACTCACCACCATCAACACACATTGAGGCCTTTTCATGTACAATCGATGCCCATGGAGAGTCTGCTCAAGTCCATCCCGGGGACGGTTGTATTTCAAGACGACATACTTATCACGGGCAGGGACACCGACTCCCATCTCCGTAATTTGGAGGAAGTACTAAAGCGGTTGGATCGGGTAGGCCTACGAGTCAAGAAATCCAAGTGCCTGTTTCTCGCACCCGAGTAGTTGGCTGCTGCCTTGAATTCACTTCATTTTCGCCCCAATTCAAACACAAGATCTGCGATTCCAAATTTTACTTATAAGGACGACACTACAAGCCTGGGTACTTTTCTAAAATTAAAATAATGCTAAGAGTAAATCAATAGTGAGTGCTTTTTATTGTTCATTTTTAAATAACAGCATTTATTTGGCACAGGACAACTCAAATCTCTGTAACCTGGGCCCTTCCTCCAAATCCCTCTCCCTTTCCTTACTTTACATTTTGTGAAATATTTCTGGTTTGTATTCTCGTTGTGATGGGATTCACAGGCTTGGCTCTCTGGCAGGGACCATCATTCAGAAGGACCATCGGCCGAGAAATCTCATCCAGTCTACAAGACCATTGATGAAGCTTCTTTCCTTTTGGTGCTGGGAGAAGGAAGTGGTTTTAAAAAGGTGAAATAGATGCACTTAAAATCCCGGCCTCACCGGGTCCGGATGAAGTGTGCACGGACCCGGCGATGCCTCGCAAAAGCCATTTTTTGGCGCGCAATGCGCATGCGCTAATAGCTAGCTTTTCCGATCTGTCATCTTGACAGATCCTCCGCATCCCCAGGAGAAGGACATAGAAACATAGAAAATAGGTGCAGGAGTAGGCCATTCGGCCCTTCGAGCCTGCACCGCCATTCAATGAGTTCATGGCTGAACATGCAACTTCAGTACCCCATTCCTGCTTTCTCACCATACCCCTTGATCCCCCTAGTAGTAAGAACTACATCTAACTCTTTTTTAAAATATATTTAGTGAATTGGCCTCAACAACTTTCTGTGGGAGAGAATTCCACAGGTTCACCACTCTCTGGGTGAAGAGGTTACTCCTCATCTCGGTCCTAAATGGCTTACCCCTTATCCTTAAACTGTGTCCCCTGGTTCTGGACTTCCCCAACATTGGGAACATTCTTCCTGCATCTAACCTGTCTAAACCCATCAGAATTTTAAACGTTTCTATGTGGTCCCCTCTCATTCTTCTGAACTCCAGTGAATACAAGCCCAGTTGATCCAGTCTTTCTTGATAGGTCAGTCCCGCCATCCCGGGAATCAGTCTGGTGAACCTTCGCTGCACTCCCTCAATAGCAAGAATGTCCTTCCTCAGGTTCGGAGACCAAAACTGTACACAGTACTCCAGGTGTGGCCTCACCAATGCCCTGTACAACTGTAGCAACACCTCCCTGCCCCTGTACTCAAATCCCCTCGCTATGAAGGCCAACATGCCATTTGCTTTCTTAACCGCCTGCTGTACCTGCATGCAAACCTTCAATGACTGATGTACCATGACACCCAGGTCTCGTTGCACCTCCCCTTTTCCTAATCTGTCACCATTCAGACAATAGTCTGTCTCTCTGTTTTTACCACCAAAGTGGATAACCTCACATTTATCCACATTATACTTCATCTGCCATGCATTTGCCCACTCACCTAACCTATCCAAGTCGCTCTGCAACCTCATAGCATCCTCCTCGCAGCTCACACTGCCACCTAACTTAGTGTCATCCGCAAATTTGGAGATACTACATTTAATCCCCTCGTCTAAATCATTAATGTGCAATGTAAATAGCTGGGGCCCCAGCACAGAACCTTGCGGTACCCCACTAGTCACCGCCTGCCATTCTGAAAAGTACCTATTTACTCCTACTCTTTGCTTCCTGTCTGACAACCAGTTCTCAATCCATGTCAGCACACTACCCCCAATCCCATGTGCTTTAACTTTGCACATTAATCTTTTGTGTGGGACCTTTTCGAAAGCCTTCTGAAAGTCCAAATATACCACATCAACTGGTTCTCCCTTGTCCACTCTACTGGAAACATCCTCAAAAAATTCCAGAATATTTGTCAAGCATGATTTCCCTTTCACAAGTCCATGTTGACTTGGACCTATCATGTCACCTCTTTCCAAATGCGCTGCTATGACATCCTTAATAATTGATTCCATCATCTTACCCACTACCGATGTCAGGCTTACCGGTCTATAGTTCCCTGTTTTCTCTCTCCCTCCTTTTTTGAAAAGTGGGGTTACATTGGCTACCCTCCACTCGATAGGAACTGATCCAGAGTCAATGGAATATTGGAAAATGACTGTTAATGCATCCGCTATTTCCAAGGCCACCTCTTTAAGTACTCTGGGATGCAGTCCATCAGGCCCTGGGGATTTATCGGCCTTCAATCCCATTAATTTCCCCAACACAATTTCCCGACTAATAAGGATTTCCCTCAGTTCCTCCTCCTTACTTGACCCTCTGACCCCTTTTATATCCGGAAGGTTGTTAGTGTCCTCCTTAGTGAATACCGAACCAAAGTACTTGTTCAATTGGTCCACCATTTCTTTGTTCCCTGTTATGACTTCCCCTGATTCTGACTGCAGGGGACCTACATTTGTCTTTACTAACCTTTTTCTCTTTACATATCTATAGAAACTTTTGCAATCCGTCTTAATGTTCCCTGCAAGCTTCTTCTCGTACTCCATTTACCCTGCCCTAATCAAACCCTTTGTCCTCCTCTGCTGAGTTCTAAATTTCTCCCAGTCTCTGGGTTCACTGCTATTTCTGGCCAATTTGTATGCCACTTCCTTGGCTTTAATACTATCCCTGATTTCCCTAGATAGCCACGGTTGATCCACCTTCCCTTTTTTATTTTTACGCCAGACAGGGATGTACAATTGTTGTAGTTCATCCATGCGGTCTCTAAATGTCTGCCATTGCCCATCCACTGTCAACCCCTTAAGTATCATTCGCTAATCAATCCTAGCTAATTCATGCCTCATACCTTCAAACTTACCCTTCTTTAAGTTCTGGACCATGGTCTCTGAATTAACTGTTTCATTCTCCATCGTAATGCAGAATTCAACCATATTATGGTCACTCTTCCCCAAGTGGCCTCGCACAACGGTATTGCTAATTAATCCTCTCTCATTATACAACACCCAGTCTAAGATGGCCTCCCCTCTAGTTGGTTCCTCAACATATTGGTCTAGAAAACCATCCCTTATGCACTCCAGGAAATCCTCCTCCACCGTATTGCTTCCAGTTTGGTTAGCCCAATCTATGTACATATTAAAGTCACCCATTATAACTGCTACACCCTTATTGCATGCATCCCTAATTTCCTGTTTGATGCCCTCCCCAACATCACTACTACTGTTTGGAGGTCTGTACACAACTTCCACTAACGTTTTTTTCCCTTTGGTGTTCTGCAGTTCTACCCATATAGATTCCATATCATCCAAGCTAATGTCCATTCTAACTATTGCATTAATCTCTTCTTTAACCAGCAATGCTACCCCACCTCCTTTTCCTTTTAGTCTATCCTTCCTGAATGTTGAATAACCCTGGATGTTGAGTTCCCAGCCCTGATCATCCTGGAGCCACGTCTCTGTAATCCCAATCACATCATATTTGTTAACATCTATTTGCACAGTTAATTCATCCACCTTATTACGGATACTCCTTGCATTAAGACACAAAGCCTTCAGGCTTGTTTTTTTAACACCCTTTTTCCTTTTAGAATTTTGCTGTACATTGGCCCTTTTTGTTTTTTGTCTTGGGTTTCTCTGCCCTCCACTTTTCCTCATCTCCTTTCTGTCTTTTGCTTTTGTCTCCTTTTTGTTTCCCTCTGTCTCCCTGCATTGATTCTCATCCCCCTGCCATATTAGTTTAACTCCTCCCCAACAGCACGAGCAAACACTCCCCCCCTCGGACATTGGTTCCGGTCCTGCCCAGGTGCAGACCGTCCGCTTTGTACTGGTCCCACTTCCCCCAGAACCGGTTCCAATGCTCCAGGAATTTGAATCCCTCCCTGCTGCACCACTGCTCAAGCCATGTATTCATCTGCGCTATCCTGCGATTCCTACTCTGACTAGCACGTGGCACTGGTAGCAATCCCGAGATTACTACTTTTGAGGTCCTACTTTTTAATTTAGCTCCTAGCTCCTTAAATTCGTCTCGTAGGACCTCATCCCTTTTTTTTTACCAATGTGCACCACGACAACTGGCTGTTCTCCCTCCTTTTTTAGAATGTCCTGCACCCGCTCAGAGACATCCTTGACCCTTGCACCAGGGAGGCAACATACCATCCTGGAGTCTCGGTTGCGGCCGCAGAAACGCCTATCTATTCCCCTCACCATTGAATCCCCTATCACTATCGCACTCCCACTCTTTTTCCTGCCCTCCTGTGCAGTAGAGCCAGCCACGGTGCCATGAACTTGGCTGCTGCTGCCCTCCCCGAATGAGTCATCCCCCCCAACAGTACTCAAAGCGGTGTATCTGTTTTGCAGGGGGATGACCACAGGGGACCCCTGCACTACCTTCCTTGCACTACTTTTCCTGCTGGTCTTCCATTCCCTATCTGGCTGTGGACCCTTCTCCTGCGGTAAGACCAACTCACTACACGTGATACTCACGTCATTCTCAGCATCGTGGATGCTCCAGAGTGAATCCACCCTCAGCTCCAAATCCGCAACGCAGTCAGTCAGGAACACTGGAGTCATCCCTGAGTTCCCACATGGTACAGGAGGAGCATAACACGCGACCGAGCTGTCCTGTCATGACTTAACCCTTAGATAGGCAACACCAATGCTAAAGTTTATTCACTGTTATAGAAGAGAAGAAAGAAAAACTACTCACCAATCACCAGCCAGTCACTTACCCTCTTGGCTGTGACATCACCTTTCTGTTTCTTTCTACTTCTTTTTTGCCTTCTCCCTGTAGCTGAACAAGACATCCGCACATTCGAAATAAAGTAAATGAGTTGATGGCACAAATCATTCCAAATGGGTATGATTTGGTGGCCATTACAGAAACATGGTTGCAGGGTGGCCAAGACTGGGAATTAAACATACAGGGGTATCTGATGATTCAGAAAGATAGACAAGAAGGGAAAGGAGGTGGGGTAGCTCTGTTAATAAAGGATGATATCAGAGCAGTTGTGAGAGACGATATTGGCTCTAATGAACAAAATGTTGAATCATTGTGGGTGGAGATTAGAGATAGTAAGGGGAAAAAGTCACTGGTGGGCGTAGTTTATCGGCCCCCAAATAATAACTTCATGATGGGCCGGGCAATAATCAAGGGAATAATGGAGGCATGTGAAAAAGGAATGGCAGTAGTCATGGGGGATTTTAACCTACATATCAATTGGTCAACTCAAATTGCACGGGGTAGCCTGGAGGAGGAATTCATAGAATGCATACGGCATTGTTTCTTAGAACAGTGTGTTACAGAACCTACAAGGGAGCAAGCTATCTTAGATCTGGTCCTGTGTAATGAGACAGGAAAAATAAACGATCTCCTAGTAAAAGATCCTCTCGGAATGAGTGATCACAGTATGGTTGAATTTGAAATACAGATTGAGGGTGAGGAAGTGTCAGAAACGAGCATACTATGCTTAAACAAAGGGGACTACAGTGGGATGAGGGCAGAGTTGGCTAAAGTAGACTGGAAACACAGACTAAACGGTGGCACAATTGAGGAACAGTGGAGGACTTTTAAGGAGCTCTTTCATAGTGCGCAACAAAATTACATTCCAGTGACAAAGAAGGGCAGTAAGAGAAGGGATAACCAGCCGTGGATAACCAAGGAAAGAAAGCAGAGTATCAAATTAAAAACCAATGCGTATAAGGTGGCCAAGGTTAGTGGGAAACTAGAAGATTGGGAAAATTTTAAACGACAGCAAAGAATGACTAAGAAAGCAATAAAGAAAGGAAAGATAGATTACGAAAGTAAACTTGCGCAAAACATAAAAACGGATAGTAAAAGCTTTTACCGATATATAAAACGGAAGAAAGTGACTAAAGTAAATGTTGGTCCCTTAGATGAGAAGGGGGATTTAATAATGGGAAATGTGGAAATGGCTGAGACACTAAACAATTATTTTGCTTCGGTCTTCACAGTGGAAGACACAACAACCATGCCAAAAATTGCTGGTCACGGGAATGTGGGAAGGGAGGACCTTGAGACAATCACTATCACTAGGGAGGTAGTGCTGGACAGGCTAATGGGACTCAAGGTAGACAAGTCACCTGGTCTTGATGAAATGCATCCCAGGGTATTAAAAGAGATGGCGGAAGATATAGCAGATGCATTCGTTATAATCTACCAAAATTCTCTGGACTCTGGGGAGGTACCAGCGGATTGGAAAGCAGCTAATGTAACGCCTCTGTTTAAAAAAGGGGGCAGACAAAAGGCAGGTAACTATAGGCTGGTTAATTTAACATCTGTAGTGGGGCAAATGCTTGAAACTATCATTAAGGAAGAAGTAGCGGGACATCTAGATAGGAATAGTGCAATCAAGCAGATGCAACATGGATTCATGAAGGGGAAATCATGTTTAACTAATTTACTGGAATTCTTTGAGGATATAACGAGCATGGTGGATAGAGGTGTACCGATGGATGTGGTGGTATTTCGATTTCCAAAAGGCATTCGATAAGGTGCCACACAAAAGGTTACTGCAGAAGATAAAGGTACGCGGAGTCAGAGGAAATGTATTAGCATGGATCGAGAATTGGCTGGCTAACAGAAAGCAGAGTGTCAGGATAAATGAGTCCTTTTCGGGTTGGAAATCGGTGGTTAGTGGTGTGCCACAGGGATCGGTGCTGGGACCACAACTGTTTACAATATACATAGATGACCTGGAAGAGGGGACAGAGTGTAGTGTAACAAAATTTGCAGATGACACTGATTAAGATTAGTGGGAAAGCGGGTTGTGTAGAGGACACAGAGATTCTGCAAAGAGATTTGGATAGGTTAAGCGAATGGGCTAAGGTTTGGCAGATGGAATACAATGTCGGAAAGTGTGAGGTCATCCACCTTGGGAAAAAAAACAGTAAAAGGGATTATTATTTGAATGGGGAGAAATTACAACATGCTGAGGTGCAGAGGGACCTGGGGGTCCTTGTGCATGAATCCCAAAAAGTTAGTTTGCAGTTGCAGCAGGTAATCAGGAAGGCGAATGGAATGTTGGCCTTCATTGCGAGAGGGATGGAGTACAAAAGCAGGGAGGTCCTGCTGCAACTGTATAAGGTATTGGTAAGGCCGCACCTGGAGTACTGCGTGCAGTTTTGGTCACCTTACTTAAGGAAGGATATACTGGCTTTGGAGGGGGTACAGAGACGATTCACTAGGCTGATTCCGGAGATGAGGGGGTTACCTTATGATAGATTGAGTAGACTGGGTCTTTACTCGTTGGAGTTCAGAAGGATGAGGGGTGATCTTATAGAAACATTTAAAATAATGTAAGGGATAGACAAGATAGACGCGGTTGTTTCCACTGGTCGGGGAGACTAGAACTAGGGGGCACAGCCTCAAAATACGGGGGAGCGAATTTAAAACCGAGTTGAGAAGGAATTTCTTCACTCAGAGAATTGTGAACCTGTGGAATTCTCTACCACGGAAAGTTGTTGAGGCCAGTTCGTTCGATATATTCAAAAGGGAGTTAGATGTGAACCTTATGGCTAAAGGGATCAAGGGGTATGGAGAGAAAGCAGGAAAGGGGTACTGAAGTTGCATGATCAGCCATGATCATATTGAATGGTGGTGCAGGTTCGAAGGGCTGAATGGCCTACTCCTGTACCTATTTTCTATGTTTCTATGAAGTGTGGCTTGAACCCATGACCTTCTGAATTAGGTGAGATTAATACTCTTGCCTCGGAATTGAAAGATTGTGGAGAACTTGCATTTATAAAGCACCTCGGTCCCTCTCAAGGTGCTTCACAGGAGCGCTATCAAACAAAATTTGACGCTGAGCCACATAAGGAGACATTAGGACAGGTGACCAAAACCTTGGGTCATTTTCATGTTGCAGCTCAGAATTTTAATACTGCTTTGTAACAAAGTGTGACGTTATCTGATAACTATTTTTTTGTTTGATCTCAGGGTGTTGGCAACGCTGCATTTTATTTTGCACGCCCTTAGCTGCCCTGAGAAAGACTTCCAATGAGTTGGTGCCTTGGTGTGCTGCTTCTTCATAGTAATTGTTTGCACAGTTGAAGTGGCTTAGAGAGTATGAAGGGCCACCTACGTGTGACTGGAGTCACATGCAAGCGAGACCAGGTAAAGGCGGCAGGTTCGCGACTCTGAAGGATATTGGTTAACCGGTTGGACTTTTTTTTTTTCAAGGTCATTTCCTGGCACTAGCCCGTAAATGTACAACTTGCCCTAGTGGGATTTAAACTCTGAGGTTACTCATTGTGTGCCACGGGTAGTTTTAATAGATATTTACACACAAACTTTTAAGGAGGTGGAATTAAGTTAAATGGCATTTTATTCAGAGAACTCGATTAAGATCACACATTTGATTAGGCCCAAGTGCTGTCCAATTGAGGAAGGCAAGAGTGTAAACAGCAGTTTTATCTAACTTGAAGAGATCGCATTTTCTTTTGATACATTCACTTCAAAACTCTTGTTGAAATTTTGCTGCAGTTTCTCTCAGTGTGACTTTAATGAAGCCTGGCAGAAAATACAGGCTGAACACAAATGCAGCTTTAAATCAACAATCCATTCAAAAATGTGTTCAATCTAACCAGAATGGTTGTCAAACAAACCTGTTAATGATCTTGTTGTTTAATCTGGGTAAAAGGCACACAGTAATCCATTAGTTCTATTGTATTTAATCATGTTTAAAAAATCATTGCATTTGCTTTATGCTATTTGCAACATGGCACTATCAACACCTTGCTTGAGTTCATGTATTTTAGTTTAACATTTAAGAGTATGTACCTGTCACACTTTGAATCTTTATCCTTTTCAATATTACCCATTAGCTTTAAACTGGCTAACACTTTATACAGTCCTCTCTTCATCTGTCTAACTGAATCTGGTTTGACAACACATTATGTCATCATTCAGACATCTTCAATCATATTCAACAGTTCCTCATCCAAAATTGCAATGTGCACTTTCAGCCAATTTCACGATTCCAACAATGTATTTGCTCAATTTATTAAATCTATCTGGCATTTGGCCCAAGGTAAAGCTACCATTCATTAGCGAAAGGCTGAGACAAGAGAAATTATAAATGGGGAATAAAGAAACGGCAGAGAAATTAAACAAATTATTTTGGGGTCGAAATTCGGTTGTGGACGCCGCCTGTCACCACGGGCAAGTGGTGGCAAAGGCCTACCTTTAACGGTAAGCGGCTCGTAATAAATTCAGTCGGCTCTTTGGCAGAGGCGCCAAAAGGTGATGCTGCGCTGGCTAACGCCCCCGCGTGGTGACGTCATCCAGCGTACAACACCTCTTTGACGCCTCTGTCGCGACATTTGCTTTGTACGTACAAACAGGCCGTACGGCCAAACAAAGTGGTCGTTAAAGAGCGGATCTCGGGCAGAATCGCCCAGGGAAAACATAGAAACATGGAAAATAGGTGCAGGAGTAGGCCATTCGGCCCTTCTAGCCTGCACCGCCATTCAATGAGTTCAAGGAAGGAAGGAAGGAAGGTAAGTTTTTCTCTATTTATTTCTACATATTTTCGTTAGTTTTAAGAGTGAGGAAGTGTGTGTGTGGATCAGTGAAGTTTCAGTTCTTTTTTTCTAGCATGGCGACAACCTCCCGTCGGGAAATTCAGTCGGCCTCCTGATCTGCTGCCCGAGGATGTGTGCGCAATGCCACTCTTTAGCGCTGCTCTCTCATCTTTGGGCATAAAAACTGAATTTAGGATTTTGAGGCTGCGCCTAATGTCCGGAGCTAAAATCAGCACTCAGGCAGTGACACCATCTCAAAAACAGCCATAACGAATTTCGACCCCTTTGTATCTGTCTTCATGGAAGACGATGCAAAAAACCTCCCGGAAATAGTGGAGAACCAAAGGTCTAGCGAGAATGAGGAACTGAAATAAATTAGTATTAGGTAAAAAAAAAATAGTACTGGAGAAATTAATGGGACTGAAACCCAAAAGATCTCCTGGACCTGATGGGCTACATCCTCGGGTTTTGAAAGTGGTGGCTATAGAGATAGTGGATGCATTGGTTGTCATCTTCCAAAATTCCATAGATTCTAGAACAGTTCCTGTGGATTAGAAGGTAGCAAATGTAACTCCACTATTTAAGAAAGGAGGGAGAGAGCAGATGGGGAACTACAGACCAGTTAGCCTGACATCAGAAGTAGCGAAAATGCTAGAATATTTTATTAAGGACGTGGTAATAGGGCATTTCGAAAAGAATAGGATTGGGTGGCGTCAACACGGATTTATGAAAGGGAAATCATGTTTGACAAATCTGCAAGAGCTTTTTGAGGTTGTAACTAGCAGAATAGATAAGGGGGGGGACCAGCGGATGTGGTGTATTTGGATTTTCAGAAGACATTCGATAAGGTGCCATACAAGAAGTTATTAAACAAAATTAGGGCTCGTGGCATTGGGGGTAATATACTAGCATGGATTGAGGATTGGTTAACGGACAGAAAACGGAGTGCAAGAATAAACGGGTCATTTTCGGGTTGGCAGTCTGTAACTAGTGGAGTACCACAAGGATCAGTGCTTGGGCCTCAGCTATTCACAATCTATGTCAATGATTTGGATGAGGGGACCAAATGTAATATATTCAAGTTTGCTGATGATACAAAGCTAGGTGAGAATGCAAGTTATGAGGAGGATGCAAAGAGACTTCAAGGGGACATAGACAGGACAAAAACAATGCAAATGGAATATAATGTGGAGAAATGTATATCCGCGGCATAACTAAAACCGCCTATTTCCACCTCCGTAACATTGCCCGCCTCCACCCCTGCCTCAGCTCATCTGCTGCTCAAACCCTCATCCATGTCTTTGTTAACTCTAGACTTGATTACTCCAATGCAGTACTGGCTGGACTCCCACATTCTACACTATGTAAACTTGAGGTCATCCAAAACTCGGCAGCCCGTGTCCTAACTCGCACCAAGTCCCACTCACCCATCACCTCTGTGCTCGCTGACCTACATTGGCTCCCGATTAAGCAACGCCTCGATTTCAAAATTCTCATCCTCGTTTACAAATCCCTCCATGACCTCGCCCCTCCCTATCTCTGTAATCCCCTTCAGCTTCACAATCCATGAGATGTCTGTGCTCCTCAAATTCTGCCCTTTTGAGTATCCCTGATTATAATCACTCAACCATCGGTGGCCGTGCCTTCAGCTGCTTGGGCCCTAAGCTCTGGAACTCCCTCCCTAAACCTCTCCACCTCTTTCCTCCTTTAAGATGCTCCTTAAAGCCTACTTCTTTAACCAAGCTTTTGGTCAACTGCTGAAATTTGTGTGGCTCGGTGTCAACTGTATCTCTTTTGTCTTATAGAAACATAAAAAATAGGTACAGGATTAGGCCATTCGGCCCTTCGAGCCTGCACCACCATTCAATATGATCATGGCTGATCATGCAACTTCAGTACCCCACTCCCGCCTTCTCTCCATACTCCCTGATCCCCATAGCTGTGAGGGCCACATCTAACTCCCTCTTGAATATATCCAACAAACTGGACTCAACAACTTTCTGTGGTAGAGAATTCCACAGGTTCACCACTCACTGGGTGAAAAAGTTTTTCCTCATCTCGGTCCTATATGGCTTACCCTTTATTCTTGGACTGTGACCCCTGGTTCTGGACTTCCCCGATATAGAGAACATTCTTCCTGCATCTAACCTGTCCAGTCCCGTCCCGTCATAATTTTATACGTTTCTATGAGATCCCCTCTCATTCTTCTAAATTCCACTGAGTATAAGCCTAGCCAATCCAGTCTTTCATATGTCAGTCCTGCCATCCCGGGAATCAGTCTGGTAAACCTTCGCTGCACTCCCTCAATAGCAAGAACGTCCTTCCTCAGATTAGGAGACCAAAACTGCACACAATACTCAAGGTGTAGTTTCACCAAGGACCTGTACAACTGCAGTAAGACCTCCCTGCTCCTATACCCAAATCCTCTCGCTATGAAGGCCAGCATGCCATTTGCTTTCTTTACTGCATGCTGTACCTGCATGCCTACCTTCAGTGACTGATGTACCATGACACCCAGGTCTCGTTGCACCTCCCCTTTTACTAATCTGTCACCATTCAGATAATAATCTTCCTTCCTGTTTTTGCCACCAAAGTGGATAACCTCTCACTTATCCACATTATACTGCATCTGCCATGCATTTGCCCATTCACCTAACCTGTCCAAGTCATCCTGCAGCCTCTTGGCATCCTCCTCACAGATCACACTACCACCCACCACTACTGTGAAGCGCCTTGGGATGTTTTACTACGTTCAGTTATATAAATAAAATTTGTTGTTGTTGTCGACGAGGCTAATATTCTGTAGTTTAGAAGAATGAGAGGTGATCTCATTGAAACATACAAAATTCTGACAGGGCTTGATAGGGTAGATGCAGGGAGGATGTTTCCTCTGGCTGGGGAGTCTAGAACCAGGGGTCACAGTCTCAGAATAAGGGGTCAGCATTTAGGACAGATGAGGAGATATTTTTTCATTCAGAGGGTGGTGAATCTTTGGAAGTCTCTACTCCAAAGGGCTGTGGAGGCTCACTGGTGGAGTATATTCAAGACAGAGATCGATAGATTTTTGGATATTAAGGGAATCAAGGGCTACAGAGATAGTGCAGGGAAGTGGAGTTGAGGTAGAAGATCAGCCATGATCTTATTGAATGGCGGAGCAGGCTCGAGGGGCCAAATGGCCTACTCCTGCTCCTATTTCTTATGTTCTTATTTACTTATGTGCCAATTCTGACAGCAATCACCATTGAATTAGCCAGGAACATTGGACGACACAACACGACTCAACTGAAGACATTTTTTTTTCAATTGATGCAACTTGTAATTTTTTATTGCAACTGGAAGACAATACATCACAGAAACTTTATGGTAGGTTCAAGAAAAGTTTTTTTTTCATATATGGACAAGTGATATTTACAATTGATGATTTATTTTGTCTTTGGCAAAATGATTAAACATCAAGGAAATGTAGAATGCAAGTATGCCTCTGTGTTGACTTTGTCATATTTCTTGAAGGTTGGTTGATTGCCCGTGCCTTCCGACTGCTCACATTGTGAAAAGAAAACTATTTAAAAGTTCAACGCATGTCTTGCGAAACAAGAAAATGGCAGTTTATAGATCATTAAATATCAAAGTAAACAAACTTGGCCTCTCATGTCACTGTTAAGGTAGACTACTCGCCTTGGATGTAGTGCTCATCAATCTTTGAATGAAGTTATTCTTAACATACAAGGTGTAAAAATCACACAAGCACCTTTAGGTGAAAGTTTTTCACCACTAAACTCCACCTTGCCTGCTCCATACATTAGTTCCCTGTCATTTGACCATTGCCAATCCTCTTTAACCCAAGGTCATCAGTGTAGGTTTCAGTAATTCAATCCAAATCCATTTCCCCCCCCCCCCCCCACCATGATCCTAGCATAATCACAGCATCACATTGTGCCATTTCATCATTAATCTAATGCAATATTCTTTTGCATGTTAAAAGCTGAATTTCAGCATATCCCAGCTGGTTGGCAAAAGCCCAGATAACCTGGAATCTGATTTGAAAGTAAGGAAGGTGGAAAGTGTGGAATGCCAAAGATAACTTCACTAAAAGAATACACCACCAAAAGGCAGAAGTCTACATTTCTTCATTTGTTGATTTTTTTTTTTTACATTCTATAGGATATCTTCCTTACATCAACAAGATTACTGGAGGGAGGGTTTAGTCCCTTATTGCAAAAAGCAGAGGCTAGCACTGATCTCCCAAACTGCTCGAGAAGCTTGAAGGTTACTCCATGGGGCTCCCCTGTAATTATCAAACAGATGTCTAAAGATAGCTTACATGGTAGCAATTAACCACACAAAAGGCCCTCATCAGGGTTAACTGTTCCAATTAGCTGGTAACAAAATGGGCGTACTCTTACTCTGCTTTGGGATGAGGAGCTTTAGTTCAATAAGACACAAAAAAGGTTTAGAAGTTTCTTGGTGTCTGGTCTTACACTGCGGAGAAAAAAGCTAGCCGTAAATCCATATGGAGGAAATCTCGTACCTTCCTCAATTTATTCAGGATAGGGAGTGTCGAAACTGCAGCAGTCATCACAACCATCCTATTCCAGGTGTAAAATATGCTGCTGTTTTTGACACAGACTTTGGGTAGAGATTTCCTCATACCGGACAAATACAGCCAGTGCTCTCACTCCCTGTGTTCTCAGCCAATGTCAAAATTTGTCTTAAGCAGTTCAATTGCGGCAATTGGATGAAAATCGATTTGAGGAGTTCATTGACAGATTTGGTTACTCACCGCTTGCCGTGTAGCTACGTGTATAACACGTCTTGCAATAATATTCTTTCATCAGGGCATTTGTAAAAGGTTTTAAGGACTTCATATTTCCAATTCCTAATACAGCAAGTTTCTGATCCTAACTGTGCTATTGGCGTAAGACTCCCCCAAAAGGGGGAAAATATAGAAAAATAATCTAGAGATACTAACCCCAGTCTACTTGTGAGTCTCCTCGAAACTGGTAAAGGATTGGCTAACTAACAGTGTCAGGAAAAATGGTTCATTCTCTGGTTGGCAACCAGTAACTAGTGGGATGCCGCAGGAATCAGTGCTGGGACCTCAACTATTTACAATCTACATTAACGACTTGGAAGAATAGACTGAGTGTAACGTAGCCAAGTTTGCTGACGATACAAAGATGGGTGGAAAAGCAATGTGTGAGGAGGATACAAAAAAATCGACAGGCTAAGTGAGTGGGCAAAAATTTGGCAGATGGAGTGTAATGTTGGAAAGTGTGAGGTTATGCACTTTGGCAGAAAAAAAATAAAAGAGCAAGTTATTATTTAAATGGAGAAAGACGGCAAAGTGCCACAGTACAGCGGGACCTGGGGGTACTTGTGCATAAAACACAAAAGGTTAGTATGCAAGTGATCAGGAAGGCCAATGGTATCTTGGCCTTTCTTGCAAAGGGGATGGGGTGTAAAAGGGAAGTCTTGCTACAGCTATATAAGGTATTGGTGAGGCCACACCTGGAATACTGCGTGCAGCTTTGGTTTCCATATTTACGAAAGAATATACTTGCTTTGGAGGCAGTTCAGAGAAGGTTCACTAGGTTGATTCCCAGGATGAGGGGGTTGACTTATGAGGAAAGGTTGAGTAGGTTGGTCCTCTACTCATTGGAATTCAGAAGAATGAGAGGTGATCTTATTGAAATGTATAAGATTATGAGGGGGCTTGAAAGGTGGATGCAGAGAGGATGTTTCCACTGATATGGGAGACTAGAACTAGAGGGCATAATCTTAGGATAAGGAGCTGCCCATTTAAAACAGAGAGGAGGAGAAATTTCTTCTCAAGGGTTGTAAATCTGTGTAATTTACTGCCTCGGAGCTGTGGAAGCTGGGACAATGAATAAATTTAAAACAGAAATAGGCAGTTTCTTCAACAATAAGAGGATTAGGGGTTATGGGGAGCGGGCAGGGAAGTGGACCCGAGTCCATGATCAGATCAGCCATGATCTTATTGAATGGCGGAGCAGGCTCGAGGAGCCATATGGCCTACTCCTGTTCCTATTTCTTACATTCTTATGGTTATGTTGCACAAGAATTTAGTGCTGGGGTATATTGTAAAAATTTAAAGGAGTCAAACACCAGGGACCCAAGTAACCAGCTTCATCACATCCAAAGTTATGCTGAAGTCCTTGATTCTTCTGTTACCCCCTTTACCAGGATATCTGTCACCTTGCTCCATTCTAATTTAGTCCTTTTACTACTTCTGCTCTGAAAGTAGTGATTCATGCCGAGCAAAACTCAATGGACAGTACTTCTTTCAGAGTGGTTGTTCTACAGAGCCTGCTAACTTTGAGAGGATTTAGGGTGGGGGGTTGGGGGGCGTAGAGAAGGTGAAATCAGTGTTGAGCACAATCCTGTCCTCACCCACCTTCTGCATGCAAATAATTCAAACAGGAGTTGCTGGATGGTGATCAGGAATGGGATTCTTGGCCAATTCTGTTTCTCTCAAAACTGGCTGCAGGAAGGCTAATTGTGTCACCCTTGCTAAAGTCATATGGAGACATGAAGTTGGCAGCAATGGAGCAGTTTAAGGTTTGGTTAAGGTTTAAAGTTTGGCCTTTGTGCTGCATCTTATCTACGGGTACAGACCCTGGAACGGCTTTCGTAACTTAGTGGTTATACGTTGCTGATGCTCAACTTTCCTATTGAAGCAAACACACCAGTCATGTTCTAAACATCCTTTGGCAGGCCTTCGGTTTTGCAAGCCTTCAAAGAATAGACACTGGCCAGACGCCCTGCTGTGTCCATTGAATCATAGTGGTTTGCTCAAAGTGCTGCCCACCTTTTCATAGAATGATTATTGGAGTGGCTGAGCAAGAGACACCTTTGCTGCCAGACTGAGAGAGCTCGGAAGAAATCCTATAATGCTCTGTAGTGGGTGACTGAGAAAGGTAGCCAGCAGTACTGGTGTATGCCCATTGGAGCCTGCAAGATGTCAGGCAGAGTCGGTGCCTTTAAATCATTACATTTCCAATCCTCTTATGGGCCGAGCTCTTTGCCTAGGGTTTATCAGCATTAACTGATAACATAAGAGTTTGTTTACTTTGGCGAGGAGGTGATGCCGTTTCCCAAGACTTCCAATTTCTTGAAAGATAGGCAAAATGTTTAGTGTCCCATTTCTACCCTTCCAGAGAAGCATTCAGGAATTACCAGTTCAAAATGAAACACGCCTGTGTCTACATGGGTCTAACTGTTGCTGCCTTAAATGACAATGCGGATAACTACTTACCAAGTCAAAAGAACTGAGAATTAGAACACAAAGGACATTGTAAATAACTTGAGGGGTGGACAGCATTGAAACAGATCTATCAACTCCTAAACCACCTAAGTCTGGATTGCAAAGCCTAGTGAAAGAGAGTGTGCACTATGTATTCTGGATTGAAATGCCAGCGTTAAAAGCACCTCAATAATGACTAGTGTTACTAAAATAATAGAAAAGACTGGAAACACGTAGGTCACATTTTGGTGAGGCCATTCATTTGTCCCTCACTTGAAATATTACTCTGACTTGCTTTTTCAAATTCTGACTGACCTCCTCTGCATCTCCAACATGTTTCTGTTTTCTTTTAGTTTCTCAGCTTTCTTGGTTTGACTTATTCATCTCTATTGGTGCTACCAAATCTCGATTATCAACTTGGGTGTTATCTACAGTACAGAAGCCTTGTGTGAGGGTATCTATCATCCACCGTCAGCGTCAACAACTCCCATGCACCTCCATTCCTCCTGCGGAAAGGGAGAAGGGGGTGGGTGGGTACGTCAAAGGGGGATGATTTCTTCTTTCCTCACGAAGATGCCCAGTGTATCGGATCTTTAACCACCTGCCCCAACCTCTGCTTCAGAGTCTAGCTCGGCAGATTAGTAGGTCACAAGAGGCATCAAGTTATCCTTTGCGCATTTCAATTTGAAGCTGTGTTTAGCATAGGAAGGACCCTGGTGTAGGGACAAGTGCCAACTTCAAACGTGAACAGGAAGATGATTTTGGCAGTTCAGTGCTTCACTTTACCAAGATTTTGTCGACAACTTATTTTGGGATGAGAAATATTGGTGACCCTACCTCTGCTTTTTGCATATAGGAAGCTAGCATCCTGACTCTTTCCAGTTGTATGGCTTACTTTATCCTATAGGATGTAATGGCTAACCAAAGAAGAATTGTAGCTTTGCTTGGCTGGATTTGGTCACATGAGTGTATCATTTCAACATATCGCTATGGAGATTAAAACCTATCACTTTTATTTCCTAATTTCAAGTCTTTCACCTCCTCAACATTGCAGATTTCTGCCCGTCATGGAATATTAATGCACATGATTTCTAAAGTCTTCAGAGTAAGATCACATATTTTTGCACAAATAATTCATCATTGTAGTAATTTACCCAGTTAAAAAAAGGCAGTGTCCCCTTTGCTAATGTTAAAGAGCCAATTAAAAAAAAATCAAAACCATAATAGCTATTTTTGCTCAACACCCTGGCCACAGAGTCTCACTGCGTTATACGAATGTAGCCCAAGAGGACAATAGTTTTGCAAAAAAACAGCTGCCACTGTTCTCCTCTGTATGCCTACAAACTACTAACAATATTGAATTCTGACAATATTTTTTTAAACAATGGCTATTGTCATTAAACCCGGCATGTATAGGGTATAATCAATATCCATCAGCAATTTTAAACTTTGGCATACACAGGCCCAAAAAAAAACATGAACTGGATTTGGTTAACTGTGTCCAGAAGGAAACTGTCGAGCAGTGAGTGCAAACGAACACCTTTTATTTCAACCAAGGTAGAATCAGGAGAGAGATTTACAGGCTACCCAATTTTTGAGGCAGTATTACAGAAAGACATGACGTGTTGTTCAACAACCGGTGTCATTTGCTGATCACGCTGGCTGTACGCACGTTTCTTTTTTGATCTCCGACACACAAAGTTTCAATTAAATAAAAATTAGGAATCCAACAATTGCCAAAATAATGGGGTTTAATCAGTTGCTCTTATGGGCCCCCGCCTTTTCACCAAAGTCTTTTAAAAAAAAAAAACTGACAAGACAAGATTGGAAAAGCAAAACAAAAGATGGTTGGTGGCTGACTATTTCTTCTGATTGTTATAATGAGCAGCACTGCTAGGTGCCGTTTTATGATGTATTGCCAATATATGATATTGATACTCAATACATCACTCTATCCCAATATTTAGCAGATAAATTTGAGGAGACTAGATAAATCATGCACACTCACTACTGACTAGGTGAGAACAGAGACTTATCCCCCCCCCCCCCCCCACCCCACCCCACCCCCCTCCCAAGCCCCCGCCCACCCCACCCCCACTCTATACTGGGGGACTGCGTTGTGAGTTACCTGTCACTGTTCTTCATATCTTACAAGCCTGTAGTGGGGCCCGAATGTGCAGACAAGGCAGTATATTCAACCATCCAAGCCCTATCAGAAATGTGAAGTCTTCATATTGCAGAGTAAGTTCCCCAACAGTCAGTTTTTTTTTTCCCTGAAAAAAAGGTTAGACCTCATCACCTGCTTCAAAAAAAAAATCTAGGCCTAAGGGCTTAAAAATTAGAGGCATCGCCTTTTCTCTATTCTCTATATTTATATGAAAATAATTCATGCTCATGCTAAATACATTATTTACCTTACATGAACTCTTTTTTTTGTCTTTGAATAAAAAACAAAGTTTTTGTTCAAAGGACCCATGCAACAGGGATTGGATAATCCTGCTGGCTACGTCGGTTATATCCCAAAATCAGTCATCTTTTATTATACACGTATCCTGACAGAGAGAAACTGCTTACTCCAGTTCCAGGGCAGTGGATGAGCTCACTGATATCACTGTTCAGCAATTCTGTTTCAGAATAATACTAATGGCAGGCGTTAGAGCTTTTTTTTTTCCCTCTATTTTTTGTTTTGTCGTCTTCCTCATCACGGCCAGATCAAGCATTTTTGATCCGTCAGAATGGATTAGTATCGCTATCTGGTTATCGCTTGATTATGGATTTATTTTGCAAGACTTGATTGCATTCACGTCACTCAGGCAGTTTCGAAGGCGGTGTTTTCTTTCTTTTTGCACGCAGTGCCATCCATCAGGCATATGGCTTTGAACGTGTGTGTGTGTGTGTGTGTGTGTGTGTGTGTGTGTGTCTGGGGGGGGGGGGGGGGTTTAAGAAGACAGAAATTTGTGGAATTCGCCAACGGCAGGACTTTGCCAACGGCAGAACTTTTTTCTTGCTTTAAATAGACAGTTTTCCTCTTGTTTGTTTTGTTTCGCCCAATAATAATGGTGGTCGTCTTCTATACTGTCAAAGACCCAGAGCTCTGGTACTTAAGTGCAGTTGCCTCCAGTGAATCCATCACAGTCTCCAGCGGCACGTGTTATTTTTTTTTTCTTCCATTTGTCCGGATGCCACGAGATGGCTCAGAGGCCACAGTGCTATTCAGGCTGGCTGTCGTTCAGTACGGCCGGATCTGTCAGTCTGTCACCGACCCATCCTTTCACATCGGTACATCGCGGGAATCGAAATGCAAACTCCATACGTGTCAGTGTAACGAGTCCTGCGTGCACCTGTATAATCAGGTTGAAATAATGAACAAAGAGGAGAGAGAGAGAGAGAGAAAAAGAGAAAGAAAAGGTGCAGTGATTTTGGCTTTTGTTGTCAGTCAATGAAAAGCTTTTGCAAATTAGCTGAGTGTCAGTAAAAGTTCTGCTATGGCTTCAATCTCCTTAAACAAAAATTCTTTTTTTTTTATATATATATAAAAAAACTCAAGGGGGCTTAAAATAGGAAAACAAAGTGATTGTTGATATTGCCACAAATCATTATAATTCACCTGACGTGCTGAAAGAAAATAAATTTCTGCCAACAATTCTTAAAGAGGCTGTGCATTTACTGTCTTTAATTTTTTGCTGAATGTTGCTGCTCTTTCTGCCCTTTCGAAGTGCGGTTTGTGATGTTATCCAAACAGGAGCGAATCCCTGCCAAGTGCAGGAGTGAACCTGCCGCCTCTTTCATTTCCTCGTCGTCGCTTTCGGGCGGCTTCTCCGTGCGCCTCTTTTTAAGCGGCAGAGTCTCAGTTGCGTTTTTTTTTGCTTTTGTCAGGTGTTGCCGCTTTGTGTGCTGAGACAAGTACCCACTGTCAGCTAAGGAATCCTTGCTTTCCTTTCTGGTTTTTTTCTCCTCGTCTTCCGGCTCGCTGTAGCTCTCGTGGCTGTGGTAACTCCCCTCGCTGACCTCGCTCCCGTCGTGGCTGCCCTTCGCGGCGAACTCGTAATGGTCGTCGGCGGAGGAAGAGGACGTCGTGTCGCTGGTGGGAGACGTGCTCCTGTGATTGGCAACTTTGGCCACGCTGTAGTTGTGGTCCTCTTTAGGGTCGCTGCTGACAACCGGCGAGCCACAAGACTGTTCGCTGTCATTCCGCATCCGACAGTTTGCAATTCCATTCCTGAAAGGGCAAAGAAACAAGAGGTTAACTCATTAGATGGCCAATGCAGCACTCTGTTCAACAATGACAGCCTGTGGCCAAGTGCAATATGGAAATGAACAGCGAGGTCGGAATACTAGCCTACATTTCTCTGGGACGCAGTGCTTTTGAAACCTTCGTGTGGAAAATGGTCAGGTTTGGGGATTTCTGATCTGTTTCTTCATTCATGGAAAAGTTCCATTTAAGGGCTGAGCTTTAAAGCAAAGTGTATTCACACAAGTTTAATTTCTTTTTAAAAAGCACAAACGAAAGATGGTTAATATTCTAATATGCTTGAAACTGAAGTTGCCTGCCCAAAGACAACTGACAATTTGTTAGTCTGTCTCAGTAATAAATAAACATGGCACGTCCATTGTATTGTGAAATCTCTGGTCCCAGGTGCTCTGCAGCCCTTGCCTTGCATGGGCCCCATCTCTCTGGCTGTGGACGATGGGAAATAAAAATACCCGATCACAGTCCTGTCCCTTCCATTCTTTTCCTCCTCCAGCTCCTCCCCCCGCCCCCTCGCCCCCACCCAGCTCCTCACCCCAACCCCTTTTCCTTGGCTCTGTGCTTGCTTTAAAAGCTGTTCATCTCCAACACGTTTCAGTTCTGAGGAAGGGTCATCGACCTGAAACACTAAGTCTGTTTCTTACTCCACATGTGCTGCCTGACCTGCTGAGTGTTTCCTGTATTTTCTGTTTATATTTCAGATATCTAGCATCTGCGGTATTTTAATTTTGAGATAAAAATAGGGACAGAAATGCCACGGCAGGTTTTTAAACAATAGAAAGTTGCACAGGTAGGCACCTGCCAGACTCAGGAGGAGGTTAGAATGCAGGCGGCTAGTTAGAGGTCGTTTAAGTCAAGCAAGACAAGCTGCTGATGTGGGGAAGTGCAGCAAGTCATTAGTTAGTGTTCATTATAATGTTATTATGTAAAAACAGTAACTGAATTAAGCGAACCCATTCATAATTGTTCACTTGCTGCCTGAGAAATAGAGTTTAATGTTTCCTTCTGACTTCATCTTACCGTGTTTCCACCTTCAAAAGTATGTTTTTGTATCATTAGATATTGGGTAATTACTGTGCACCATATTATAAAAAGGATATAGATGCACTGGAAAATGGTACAAAATAGATTTACAAGGATGGAACCAGAACAGTGAGATTATCAGAAAAGACTAAGCAGGTTGGGGTTGTTTTCTGGATCGACTGGGCTTATATTCATTGGAAGTTAGAAGAATGAGAGGGGATCTCATAGAAACATATAAAATTCTGACGGGATTGGACAGGAAGAATGTTCCCGATGTTGGGGGAAGTCCAGAACCAGGGGTCACAGTCTCAGGATAAGGGGTAAGCAATTTCGGACCGAGATGAGGAGAAACTATTTCACCCAGAGAATTGTGAACCTGTGGAATTCTCTACCACAGAAAGTTGTAGAGTCCAGTTCGTTAGACATATTCAAAAGGGAGTTAGATGTGGCCCTTACGGCTAAAGGGATCAAGGGGTATGGAGAGAAGGCAGGGGTGGGGTACTGAGGTTGCATGATCAGCCATGATCATATTGAATGGCGGTGCAGGCTCGAAGGGCCGAATAGCCTATTCCTGCACCTATTTTCTATGTTGCTCTTGAAAAGAGAAGGCTGAAGGATGCCCAAAAAGAGGCCTTTAAAATTATGAAGGGCTTGATAGGGAAGAGGTAGAGAAAATGTTTCCACTTATGGGGCAGTCCAAAACTAAGGGCCATAAATATAAGATAGTCATGAATAAATCCAGTAGGGAATTCAGGAGAAACTTCTTCACCCAGGGAGTAATTAGAATGTGGAATATACTACCACATGGAGAAGCTGAGTCAAATAGTATTGATGCCTTTAAGGGGAAGCTACTCACTTAGATACAGTTACTTTCCATAAGAAAGACGACTTGCATTTATATAGCGCCTTTCATGACCACCGGACAAAGCGCTTTGCAGCCAATGAAGTACTTTTGGAGTGTAGTCACTGTTGCCATGGGGGAATTGATAATATGCGCACAGCAAGCTCCCACAAACAGCAAAGTGATAATGACCAGATAATCTGTTTTTGTTATGTTAATTGAGGGATAAATATTGGCCAGGATACTGGCGATATCTCCCTAGCTCTTCTTCGAAATGGTGCCACGGGATCTTTTACGTCCACCTGGAGAGTCTTGTGTGCCTGTACATAGCAGTTACAGCACAGAGACAAGCCATTCAGCCCAGCCGGTGTTTATGCTCCACAGGAGTCTCCTCCCACCCTACTTCATCTCACCCCATCAGCATCTCCCTCTATTCCATTCTCCCTCATGTACATATCCAGCTTCCCCGTAAAGACATCTATGCTATTTACCTCAACCACTCCCTGTGGTAGCATGTTTCACATTCTGGGTAAATAAGTTTCTCCTGAATTCTTGGATATTTTAGTGACTAACCTGTATTCATGGCCCCCAATGTAAATAAAATTGGTCTGCCGAAACCTCAATTTAGCTACTGTTTAATTTTGGATTTTCAGTTTAAAACTGCTTCCATAATTTGCGTTGCGTCGCAAATACCTTGATACTAAAGCCACCTGGCTCTTCATTTATCTGTGGAGTTGAATGTTCTCCAAAGTTGACGCTGAGGTCTGCGACTGTCAAACTTATTTTTCATTGTCTACGACCAAATCTCTAGAGTTAATGCGCCCCACCTGTATATAGATAACCAGCAATGAGGGAGAGTTTGGCTCCAAGTCACAAACTTTGGCTTGGGCGACCAACACTGACCATGTTAGGATTGCCCTTTGCATGATAACTAATAATTAAAAAAATAAATAATTGCTGGAGTATGTTGAATAAAAAGCATTATTGCAGCTAAAATTTTCATTATAAGATCATCTATTCAGAACAGGGTAATGAAACTAGAGGGGGTGTTTAAAATGGTAAGCTTTGAACCCTTTTGTTGCGTATGGTACACGGTAACCTTGCTTTGTCCTCACGCAAGTGAATACTATTTTGTATGCATTAATAAGCAAAATTAATTAGGAATACATTTATATAAACAAAGCTGCATCTATATAACACTTAAGAAAGCAAAACGCCCCAACAGACTCTGAAAACATAAGCTGAGATTACATAATGAGAAAATGAAAAATTATAGTTATGGTACAAAAGTATTAATGCTTTCATCAGCTTTAAATATGTAGCTATGTTGTAAGGTTATTCCTATTAAATAGGCAGTTTATGTCACTAATTATATATTGCAACCTTCCTATTAACTTAAATCCAGAGATAAGTTAACGTAAAATATAACCACAACTAAATTATACATAAATGTAAAAAATGTTTGGATTGCTCTTTGCATGATTAATAATTTTTTTTTAAATAATCGCTGGAGTATGTTAAATAAAAAGCATTATTGTAGCCGAAATTCTGATAAGAATCATCTATTCAGAACAGGGTAATAAAATGAGAGGGGGTGTTCTAAATAAGATGCTGGTACACAACTAAATTATCAGGGGTTTTAAATAAATTGCAGAAGGGAGCACACATGAAATTTAATCGGGAACTGTGATTCAGGATTTGTTAAATTAAAATTTAACAACTGCACATTTCTCTCCCCTCTCAAGACATTTTTCTTTCACTTACAGCTTTTTAAATAGCACAACAATTTGGATTGTACAGAAAAGGGGCATTTCCTTTCAATAATCAATAGTGAAAGAAAGACACAACCTACCAACCTTTGTATACTCTAACTTCAATTTGCTGAGTTACCAATCTCGGCAGGGTTGCCAGGGAAAGTAGCGATAACTTCTCCACAGGGAACGAGGCAAATCATTTAAAATAAATAGCTGGGCCAAGTGAACAGAGGATGCTAGCCCCGCATCTTCCAACAAGCTTGACAACAGGGACCTGTCCCCATCTTATCTGGGGAGCATGGCAAGACAAAAAAACATGCTACAATAGAAGAAACTATAAACGGAATAACTCATTCCCTGTTGCATTGAGCATCTGGATTCCATCAACTGATGTGAATTTACGATGTAGATCTTGGCATGTGGAAACCAAATAAAATCTTTAAAAACTAATAAAACGAAAATGTAGAATACCCTCTGGAAATAACATGTAAAATACAAATTCTTAATAGCACTGACCCCACAACACGCATCAATAAGACCATAAGGCAAGCACATATTTATTAGTAGCTTTCATATTTTCAAATTTACATTATCTGAGCCTCAATAGATTTCAATTAATTAAAATAAACCTATTTCCATATTTAACACCTGTCAACTTATTCAAGTTGCACGTAGAACATTATAGGCTTACTGCAATTTATTTACTTCAAAACACCACGTGATAGACAGAAAAAGGGAAAATACAAAAACAAAATACTGCGGATGCTGGAACCTGAAATAAAAACAGAAAATACTGGAAATCTCAGCGGGTCAGGCAGCATCTGTGGAGAAACAGAGTTAACGTTTCGGGTCGATGACCCTTCATCAGAACTGGAGAGTGTTCGAAAAGAACAGATTCTTAAGAAGCACTGAAAAGGGGGATGGGAAGAAAGAACAAAAGGGAAGGTTTGTGATAGGGTGGGAGGCAGGAGAGATTAGAGAGACAAAAGGGATGATGAGTCGAATTGAAATGTTAATGTCAGAAGTTAGAAAAAGGCTAGTCTTAGTAGGGTGTGAATGGCGGGCTAATGACCAGCTGCCAATAGAGACAAAGAGAAAAAAACATAACATCGGTGGGGGGGCAGCAGGGGAGGGAGCCAAAAAGTGGCAGAGGTTATGTTATGAAATTGTTGAACTCGATGTCGAGTCCAGAAGGCTGTAAAGTGCCTAAACGAAAGATGAGGTGCTGTTCCTCGAGCTTGCGTTGAGCTTCATTGGAACAGTGTAGGAGGCCGAGGACGGAGAGGTCAGAGTGGGAGTGGAGCGGGGAATTAAAGTGACGGGCGACCGGAAGCTCAGGGTTACCCTTACGGACTGAACGGAGGTGTTCCGCAAAATGGTCACCCAATCTATGCTTGGTCTCCCCAGTGTAGAGGAGACCACATCGTGAGCAGTGAATACAGTATACTAAATTGAAAGAAGTACAAGTAAATCGCTGTTTCACCTGGAAGGAGTATTTGGGGCCCTGGATAGTGGGAAGGGAGGAGGTAAAAGGACAGTTGTGTGCTTGCGTGGAAAGGCGCCGTGGGAAGGGGAGGGGGTGACTGCGGAATGAACCAGGGTATCGCGGAGGGAGTAGTCCCTTCAGAATGCTGACAGGGGAGGGGAGAAGACATGATTGATGGTAGGGTCACGCTGGAGGTGGCGGAAATGGCGGAGGATGATCCGTTGAACGTGGAGGCCGGTGGGGTGAAAGGTGAGGACTAGGGGAACCCTGTCGTGGTTCTGAGAGGGAGGGGAAGGGGTGAGAGCAAAGGTGCGGGAAATAGAACGGACACAGTTGAGGGCCATGGTAACCACGGCGGAGGGGAATCCTCAGTTGAGGAAAAAGGAAGACATGTCATAGGCACTAGTGTGAAAGGTGGTGTCGTCAGAGCAGATGCGACGGAAATGGAGAAACAAGGCAAAAAACTAGAAACCAACAGAAAATAGAATGAGGATGGCTCTGGAAGGGGTTACAATGTACAAGGACAGTTTTATGCTCCCAAAGTTGACTCTTAATTGATTATTGTGTCAACACGCTTCACAAGTGTAAATATATTAAACCAGTTACATCTCTGGTGTAAATGCAGGAACAGAGACACCTGGGGCGTATGTACACAAAACTTTGAAGGTGGCAGGGTGAGTTGAAAAGGCTGTCAAAAAATCGTAAGGGATACCTGGATTTACAAACAGAGCCATATAGTACAAAAGCAGGAAAATTATGCTAAACCTTTATAAATCACTAGTTAGGCTGCAGCAAGAGTATTGTGTCCAATTCTGGGCACCACAGTTTGGGAAGGGTGCAGAAGAGATTTACCAGAATAGTACCAGTGATGCGGGACTTCAGTTACGTGGAGAGACTAGAGAGGCTGGGGCTGTTCTCCTTAGAGCAGAGACGGTTAAGGGGAGATTTAATAGAGGCATTCAAAATCTTGAAGGGTTTTGATAGAGTAAATAAGGAGAAACTGTTGCCACTGACAGAAAGGTCGGTAACCAGAGGACACAGATTTAAGGGAATTGGCAAAAAGAACCACAGGTGAGATGAGGTGAAATGTTTTTATGCAGCGAGTTATGATGACTGGAATGCATTGCCGGAAAGGGTGATGAAAGCATAAAGGGAATTGGATAAATATTTGAAGGGAAAAATTTCACAGGGCTATGGAGAAAGAGCAGGAAAGTGGGACTTATTGAATAGTTCTTTCAAAGAGTTGGCACAGGTACTTCTATAATTAGCAAACATGTATCATACTGGGTTTTAAAAAACATCCCCAAGCAGAGGTTAGATAGTATCTACACTGATAGGAGAACTGGAGTAATCACTTGTTTACTTATCTTGAATTTTTTGCGTGATGTTTAATTCTTGGAGCTGCAAGCACAGTTGGCTCAATGCATTCCTGGTATTTTTACATATACATTTAAAAGGTGCTTGAATGGGCATTTGAAGTGCCGTAACCTGCAGGGATTAGACTGGATAACCTCTTGATGGCGGATGCAAATATAATGGCAAGTACTGCAGGGAATTGAATACGGCCAGGGTGATCTTCGAGACGAATTTCGATCGCCTGGATGGGTCGGAGAGGAATTTTCCCAGATTTTTTCCCCCCCAATTGGCCTTGGTTTTTTTTAATCTGTTTTTTTTGCCTCTCCCAGGAGATCACATGGCTCCAGTTGGGGTGGAGTGTAAAATGTTGTGGTGCAAGGGGTGTCACAGTTGCATGGGCAGACTGGTGTTGGGCTGGGTGCTCTTTACATTTCCGCCGTTGTTCATAGATTTATATGTAATCTTCAGGGCTGCTGACCAAGGGCCGTGTGGCTCTTTGTCGGCCGGCACGGACACAATGGGTCGAAATGGCCTCCTCCTGTGTTGTAGATTTCTATGTTTGTATATCTGTGTCACGTAATGTAAATTACATTCAAATCAATATAAAGGGTATTGCAGTAACTTGCAAGCAATGAAAATGTTTGCATCATTACAGAATAGGATTAAATGGTAAGAGGTTACACTGTGACTTGAAGGATTTAAAAAATATATACCATCATATATAATGCATGCTAAATAATACACTGAGGACAAACTATATTTACAGCAGCCACGGAAAAATTTTAAGTGCAAAAATGCTATTTCAGTCCTTAAAGAGCTGCAACACTTATAATTACTTTTATAGTTTACAAAATAAAATGCTGGGAAATTTCCAAACTCCGCAGCTGTATATATATTTGGACGGTGGTGCTACCAGTTCCCCTAAGTATAAGTTATGGCACATCGTGCAGCAACCACAGAGTAAACTTACCACATTCACTAAGGCCAGCAGCCACAAGGACACATCGGGAACAAAATTGTTCTGCGCCCCAATTGGGGGTGGTAAACTTCTGGGGCCAGGACCTTTAGCGCCCGGTACAGAAGTCCCACCCCCACGTGGAATTGCCCTTCCCTCCCCCCAAAGAAAGTGGAGCGTGGGAGGATGGGAGCGGTAACAGGGGCACTAATGGGCTTCGCACTCTGCAAGGCCTCTGATAGGTCACCAGGGCAGTGTGCAACCGGGCCAGGAGCCCGGCACCCAAGACAGAGTGCCGGGCTGCACAATGGCCGACTGCACCACGCTCGGGCCGCCATTGTTGAGCCGAACCGTGAGTTGGCCGACAAAAAAAAGATGGCGGCCCGGGGCACTGCATCTCTCCCCTTTAATCACCACCCCAAGAACAGATGTCGGCCAACTTCGCGACCTGCGGGGCAATTTCCCCCGCGAGGCGTTAAGAGGTTGACGCGGAATGGTGAGGGGTCACTGCAGTCGACGATGACATCAGCGCCGGTTCCGTGGTGGCCTGGGGCACTAACTGGCGGGCACGGTGCCTCCGCAAACTCCCGGACAATCTCCCGGCGAAAAGTGTCCAGTGCCCCCCCGCCCTCCCCCAGAGGTGCTAACGGGGCTAGAAAAAGGGGCAATTTCGCTCCCATTATCTTTTAAACCAGGACCTCCTGGCAGTCAGCCATAAGTGAACATGCCAAGTTTTCATGCTGCCGCACATCCCAGCCATCAGGATCAAGCAGCATCAACACCGCTCCAACCCCAATGTAATGGCAGCGCAAGTTTCACTTTATTCTACCATATCGAAAAACAAAAATATTTACCAATATGGTTGCTTGCAAGACCAAAGCTTAAGCACTCAGGATAACAGCCAAGTCTGGAATGAAAGTCACTGTACCCAATATTTACGGGCAGGGAGCCGGGGAGCGCGGTACGGGAAAACTAGCCACGGACGAATACGTGGAGGTTTTGCCATTACCCAATATAATCTTTTTATTCCACCTCCTGCCCGGCAGCAAGCCAAATTGACAGGCTGGCCGGCAGGAGGCCGCAGCCAGTTCCCAATAATCGGGCGGGAGTGAGAGATCGGGGCATGGGGATGGGAGAACATAAGAAATAGGAACAGGAGTAGGCCATTTGCCCCATCGAGCCTGCTCCGTCATTCAATAAGATCATGGGCTCAGCTCCACTTTCCTGCCCACTCCCCATAACCCTAGACTCCATATCGTTCAAAAATCTGTCTATCTCCGCCTTAAATATATTCAATGACCCAGCCTCCACAGCTCTCTGGGGCAGAGAATTCCACAGATTTACAATCCTCAGAAGAAATTCCTCCTCATCTCAGTTCTAAATGGGCGACCCCTTATTCTTTAAACTATGCCCCCTAGTGCTAGATTTCCTCATTCGTGGAAACATCCTCTCTGCATCTACCTTGTTGAGCCCCCTCAGTATCTTATATGTTTCAATAAGGTCATTCTTCTGAACTCCAATGAGTATAGGCCCAACCTGCTCAACTTTCCTCATAAGTTAACCCCTTCATCTCAAGAATCAACTTAGTGAACCTTCTCTGAACTGCCTCCAATGTGAGTATATCCTTCCTTAAATAAGGAAAACAAAACTGTGCGCAGTACTCTCGGTGTAGTCTCACTGATACTCTGTACAGTTGTAGCAGGACTTCTCTGCTTTTATACTCTATCCCCCTTGCAATAAAGGCCAACATTCCATTTGCCTTCCTGATTACTTGCTGTAGCTGCAGACTAACTTTTTGCGTTTCATGCACAAGGACCCCCAGGTCCCTCTGTACTGCAGCATTTTGCAATCTCTCTCCATTTAAATAATAATTTGCTTTTTTATTCTTCCTGCCAAAGTGGATAACCTCACACTTTCCCACATTATACTCCATCTGCCAAATGTTTTCCCACTCACTTAGCCTGTCTATAGCCCTTTGCAGATTATTTGTATCCTCCTCACAATTTGCTTTCCCACCCATTTGTATCATCAGCAAACTTGGTAACATTATACTCGGTCCCTTCATCCAAGTCATTAATATTGATTGTAAATAGCTGAGGCCCCAGCACCGATCCCTGCGGTACCCCACTAGTTACTGCTTGCCAACCGGAAAATGACCTATTTATCCCGACTCTCTGTTTTCTGTTAGTTAGCCAATCCTCTATCCATGCTAATATATTACCCCCAACCCGGTGAACTTTTATCTTGTGCAGTAACCTTTTACGTGGCACCTTTACAAATGCCTTCTGGAAATCAAAATACACCAAATCACTGGTTCCCCCTTATCCATCCTGCTCGTTACATCCTCAAAGAACTCCAGCAAATTTGTCAAACATGATTTCCCCTGAATAAAACCATGCTGACTCTGTTTGATTGCATTATTATTTTCCAAATGTCCTGCTACTGCTTCCTTAATAGATTCCAGCATTTTCCCAACAACAGATATTAGGCTAACTGGTCTATAGTTTCCTGCTTTCTGTCTCTCTCCTTTTTTAAATAAGGGCGTTATATTTGCAGTTTTCCAATCCGCTGGGACCTCCCCAGAATCCAGGGAATTTTGGTAGATTGCAACCAATGCATCCATTATCTCTGCAGCTACTTATTTTAAGACCCTAGGATGCAGGCCATCAGGCCCAAGGCACTTGTCCACCTTTAGTCCCATTATTTTACCGAGTACTTTTTCTTTAGTGATAGTGATTGTTTTAAGTTCCCCCCTCCCTATATCCCCTTGATTATCTATTATGGTGCCACTGCTCATCAACCATCTTACACTTTAATCTATTTTCCCAGTCCACTTTAACCAACTCTGCCTTCATACCATTGCAATCACCTTTATTTAAGCTTAGGACACTGGTTTGAGACCAAACTTTCTTAGCCTCCAACTGAATTTGAAACTCAACCATACTATGATCACTCTTTCCTGGAAGATCCTGATCTATGAGATCATTTATTAATCCTGTCTCATTACACAGTACCAGATCTAAGATAGCCTGCTCCCTGGTTGGTTCCACAACGTACTATTCCAGGAAACTATCCCGGATACACTCTATGAACTCTTCCTCAAGGCTACTTTGGCCAATTTGATTTATCCAATCAATAAGATTAAAATCGCCCATGATTATTGCCATACCTTTCTTACAAGCCTCCATTATTTCTTAATTTATACTCTGTCCAACAGTGCAGCTACTGTTAGGGGGCCTCGAGACTATGCCCACCAGTGTGTTTGTCCCCTTATTATTTCTTATCTTCACCCAAACTGATTCGACAACTTGATCTTCTGAGCCAATATTGTTTCTCACTAACGCACTGATCTCAGCCTTTATTAACAGAGCTACCCCACCTCCTTTTCCTTTCGGTCTATCCTTCCGAATTGTCAAATACCCCTGAATATTCAGTTCCCAGCCTTGGTCACCTTGCAACCACGTCTCTAATATCTATCAGATCATACCCATTTATATCTATTTGTGCTGTCAACTTATCTATCCTGTTATGAATGCTGCGTGCATTCGATAAAGAGCTTTTAATTTTGTTTTTTCACCATTTTTCCCTGCTTTGATCCCACTTTCTGATACACTCTTATTTTTATACATTCCGTCCCTTCCTTTATCATTTCCCCCATCACTAACCGACTCAACTGCCTTCTCCTTTCACTTTGACTTTGTAAATTTCCGCTCACCTGAACCCTCTTCTCCGCGCCCCCACCAACTATTTAGTTCGATGCCCTCTCTACAGCTCTAGCGGGCAACCATCATGGGAGGGAGGAAGAGGCCATTGCAGGAGGGAGGGAGCACGGGATCAGGTCGTGGAGAGGCCATGGCTGGAGGGTGCGAGCGAGCGGGGTGTGGTTTGCGATCACAGGAGGAGGGAGAGGGGAGACCAATATCTCCCCAAGGGGCCCCCAGCTCCTCCTGGCCCACAAGGAGTCCTGTAAAAGTCACTTTATAGAATCATAGAAATTTACAGTACAGAAGGAGGCCATTCAGTCCATCATGTCTGTGTGGGCCAAAAAAAAGCTATCCAGCCTATCGCACTTTGCAGCTCTTGGTCCTTCGCCTGTAGGTTACAGCACTTCAAGTGCACATCCAAGTAGCACCATTTCAGGCAGTGAGTTCCAGAGCCCCACTAACCTCTGGGTGAAAAAGGTTCTCCTCAAATCCCCTCTAATCCTTCTACCAATTACGATAAATCTATGCCCCCTGGCTATTGACATCTCTGCTGTGAGAAATAGGTCCTTCCTATCCACTCTATCTAGGCCCTTCATAATTGAAGTGAATAAAATTAAGTCTCCCCTCAGTCTCCTCTGTTGCAAAGAAAACAACCTCAGCTTATCCAATCTTTCCTCATAGCTAAAATTCTCCAGTCCTGGCAACATCCTCAGAAATCTCCTTTGCACCCTCGCTAGTGCAATTACATCTTTCCTGCAATGCGGTAACAGAACTGGACACAGTACTCTAGCTGTGGCCTAAGTAATGTTTTAGACAGTTCCAGCATAACCTCCCTACTCTTGTATTCTATGCCTCGGCTAATAAAGAAAAGTATCCCATATGTCTTCTTAACCACCTGTCGTAATACTTTCAGGCATCTGTGGACATGCATTCATGGTCCCTCTTTTTATTGTGTATTCCTTGCCTCTTTAGCCCTCCCCAAATACATTACCTCACATTTCTCCACATTGAATTCTATTAGCCACTTATCTGCCCACCTGACTAGTCCATCAATATCTTCCTACAGTCTAAAGCTTTCTTATCGTCTTGAGCCAGCAGCTCCAGTCTCCCTTTCACTGCCAGGTTTCCCGAGCCCTGGGAAACCTGTTGCGGAAATTGTTAAATTTAAATCAGACTCTCAATTACACTGTGGGAGTCAGATGTTTTTTTTTAATTCATTCCAGGGATATGGGGAAGGCCAGCATTTATTGCCCATCCCTAATTGTCTTTGAGACAGTGGTTGTGAGCCACCTTTTTGAACCACTGCAGTTCATGATACTTCTTTGCAGCAGTTTTTTTGGTATCACCGAGTGGTTTGCTAAGCCAGTTAATTGTCAACCACATTGCTGCGTCTGGAGTCACATGTAGGCCAGACCGGGTAAGGACGGCATATTTCCTTCTCGAAAGCACATTAGTGAACCAGATGGGTTTTTACAACAATCTGGTAGTTTAGTGACACTAGCTTTCAATTCTAGATTTATTTAATTGACGGAATTTAAATTCCCCAGGTCCCATGGTGGGATTTGAACTCATGTCTCTGAATCATTAGTCCAGGCCTCTGGATTACTAGTCCAGTAACATAACCACTATGTTTCCGTACCCCGTAAAATATCTTAAGTATCCGCCTCTCGACATCTAGATACTCACGTCATGAAAAGCAACCTCCATAAAAACGGCGACAGGCACGCACGCGACGAGTTGGGAGACACATTCCCATTTTAAAAATGTTAAACCCTGGTGGGTGGGTGGTTGATATCAAGGCCATTGTTACAGCAATTTAAACAGTCTCCCATTTACATCTGTCCAGTGGATTTTTAACCAATAAGGGAATTAAGGGTTATGGGGAGAGAGCAGGTAAGTGGAGCTGAGTCCACGGCCAGATCAGCCATGATCTTATTGAATGGCGAAGCAGGCTCGAGGGGCTAGATGGCCTACTCCTGTTCCTAATGCTTATGTTCTTATGTTCTTATGGATAGGTAGTGGATAGGGAAGTAATGGCCCTGAATACGCGAACCCTGCGGGCATGTATGAGGTGCACTCGCGCCCCTGGAGGGCCCTGCAAGAATCCTCTGACAGATCGCACCCAGAAGTAAAGGGCCTCCACAGGCGGAGAGTTGGGCTATTTGCCCAATGTCTGCCCAGCTAATGCTCATGAAATTCTTACTGATGAGGCCTGCTTTTATCACTTTTAAAGGACAGAAAAATAAATTTTTGTCAATAATTTAAACAAACATTTAAAATCCTGTTGAATAGGGTAAGTTTATTTTTAGAGCCTTTAAAATATGTAAATTTATTTTTCAAAAAATTACATTTTTGTTTTAAATAATTAATTAAATTCAATTTTGATTAATTTTAAATGTGATGGTTTTTAAAAAAAAAATGTATTTTGAAGTGTTTTTTGGGGATATTCCCATTCATATTTATGGTGATTCCGGAATACTCCTACTTTGATTGGTTGGCTGGCTCATGTGATCCCAGGGACATGTGCGAAGTGCTTACATCCCTGGAATATGTGGGCCTCTGCGCAGGCCTTCGTGGAGAGGCCCAGGATCACAAGTCTCCGAACCACCAGCTCAATTCTTAGAAACTTTTCAGGTCGGAGGCATCCGCTTGCAGGAAGACTCTGACTGCAATTTCTGGGCCTTTATTTTAGATCTGTCCTTTTGGTTAAGTGTATTAGAGTTAGATGAGTCAAAGTAATGAGTGAAATGAATTTTGGTGGAATTCAATTTTACATTTTTCGCAGTTTCATGAGGTTTCGTTACCTGGTGCTAAATGTGAAATAGGTATGCACTGGGAGTCTCGCTTTAAGACAGAAACACAGATAAGTGGTTGATTGGAAACACACATCAGGCACACGATTGAGGTGGATACAACTTGCCAGCACAGAATGAAGCTGTCTGCGTTTGTAAATCTGGGAGAAATTAAAAGGGATCCTTTTTGAAAAGCATGCTGCTCCACGTCCTACCTCCCTACTATTGTACCACATTAAAGAATTTACATCCAGAATGTTTGACAGCTTCAGTAGCAGTCATGTGGTCATCTGTAGCACCAATAGTGAGTTAGGGAGGCTGGCGACTCGAATTCCAACATTTGCATGTGATTGGTGTTGTGTGCTAACTCTTTACCTTACTGCAGCAGCCATGCTTCCAATGCTATTAATTGGCAGTGGCTTCATCCCCATGAATGGCCCTCGGCTGTATGGTCGACCTCCATTTGGCATAACTCCCACAGCATCTGAACAACAGAGAACTACAATGTGACACAGGAATTCACAGTAACATTAACCCAAGCTTTTCTAAACTGCTAAAGCTGATGTGTCTAGAAAAAATGAATGCAGGTAATAGGGTTAACACTTTGACCAGTTACAAGCGAAAGATATCACAGGAGTTTGCTTCAATATCGTGGCTTTCCAACATTCACAATACCCAGACTGTTTTTGTCTAAGAATAAGGCATGAATCAATAGCAAAAGTGAATACAAATATTTTTTACTTTTGCTTGCATCCAATTGTAGACCTGAAAGTCATTATGTGCAAATTTCAAGTCAGCATTGTGTTTTCCAGCTGTAATATTTTGAGAATGCTCATGTTTGAATCTCTTCCAGGTTATTTATTTTGCATAATACAGGTACCTTGATGTATTGTCAATAATGTGTGCCCATTAATTCTGATACGGACGTTCTCAAAATAAATTGAGTATTGACCGCTTATTTGTACAGTAAGTTTATTTGGAGTTTCTGCCACAGTATTAGAGTTTTCCATAGATGCTTTCTCTGCTTTGCTCGTATATTCCTGGTCAGTGCTGTCATTATTATATTGCATATTGGTAGCAAACCACAATCAGAAAAAGCACAACACATTTTAACGTGCGGCACACTTCTTAATACATCAGCCCAAATTGCTCCCACAATCAGTACTTCAACCTAGTATGGCATTAGCCCTGGATGTCTAGACACTTAAAAGGACACAGTCTATATTTTTATTACTAGATATTTTCTACAGACACTTGAAAACTTCACAGACTTAGCATTGGCTTTTATGCAAGACAACACTATACATTATCTATAAATATTTACACCAAAGTAAAATAAGGACACCATGAGGACTGTGTCAGGGATGCTCAAGTCCACTCCAACCGAGTGGCTCCCGGTATTCTCCCCCATCGCCCCGTCTGCCATTTGCCACGACGCCACCATGCTCCATGAGATGTAAAAAAAATCATGAACAACATTGAATCTTCCCATTCACGAAAACTTGAAAAACCCACCACAAAAACCGCATAAAATGGCAACGGCCGCACTGGAAAACAGCAGCCGATATTTATGCAGCTGGAATCGAGCCACTATTCAGATCGAAGGGATTGTGGGACACGTGCAACATGAAGAACCAACACCTCATCACTGACCCAACAGCCGAGGTCCGTGGCTTCGACCTCCCTCGAGGACAGTGGGCAGCGAGCGCCCGACCCGATCCACACAGAGCACAGACACTGCAGCCACCTGCTCCACACGGGGAAGGTGAGGGACGGCCCGAAGTGCGACTGTGGCCCCGAGTCCCAAACCCTGGAACAGGTCACATCCACCCGCCCACTGAGACCCGTAGCGGGGAGGCACCTCAATTCTCCACTCGGCATCTCAGGAGCCCATCGAATGGAGAACCAAACTAGACAGCCCATTATAAGCTTTTCCCAGCATATGAAACAACAACCACCAAAGCAAATTCTACATGCTATTCGGCTGGCCTTGGATAGGTACTAGAATGCTAGAGTGTACAAATACAATTAGTTCCTTCCTTCTGATTGTGAAAAGCATCATACTGCATTTTCATTTGACCCTCTTAGGCCATAGTAATTCTGTGGTATCATGAATTTATTAGCAAGTATAGAAATTCTCTCTCGTGCAACGGTTTAATGCCAGTTTATGTGGCGGGGGTGGGGGGGGGCTCTTCATCTGATTGTAGAGAGCATTTCCAGACCTTAAACAGGATGTACTTTACAACCTGATATTTAAAACAGTGGGAGCTTTTGAAAATAGACGCCTTGTTCAGATACTTTGGCAGATACAATTTTCCAAGGTCTTGATTTCATTTTTTTTTTAAATGTTTCCCAGGGAGGGCAAAATATATATTTATATATATATATTTTTTTTAAAACATGAATTGATCCTTCAAAGGCAGTTTGAAAGTTCACTGGAGTGACATTCCTTCCTACCCCTGGGCACCAACACCAGCTTTCCTCGAGCCAGAGAACATAATGAATGTGTCGACTGAGTAGATATAATCAGAATAAGAGACCCAACATGCCAAATTTCTACCAAGTGCCTTCCCACCTACAGAAATGCAAGTATTTCCTTTCAGAGACTGTGTTAAATAATCTTTTCTAACAGGCTTTTGGAAGGCGTGCTATATGTTGTTTTTAAACTTTAAGTTCATTGCTAAATATGAGTCAATTATCCACTGCCAACTTTTGCACTAGGTACTCCAATCGACTGCAATTGGATTAAAAGGAATCACAGTATCTATTTCACTTATGGCTATTGGCAACTACTAGTGAAAGGAGATCTTCTCCTCCTCTGGGCTGAATTTTAATCCATGTCCTAGAGGTGAAAGAACCTTGTTCCAATACAGTTTGCCATAAGTCTCCCTCTGAGACAACAGCTTTCTGCTTTGACTAACATCTCCTTTGGGCGATCAGTTTCCCTGGATATAAAAAAAACAAATACTTTAGGTGGGAAAAAAAAAACTGACAACAAAATGGGAACAGATGTCTGAAGCAAGTTAGAGGAGGAATATGTTGGAACACAGAACAAAATAAGTTATGAACTCCTAGAGGTAAAGCACATTATGCTCTCTGGAGGTGGGCTAAAGAGAGGTCAAGATAAGGGATTCCTTGCTGCGATAGTCGGTACAAAGGTCACTTATTACAATACTCAGGATCTTGTATACCATTATGATTTAATGATAAATTATCAGGATTTATATATTTTTTATTGAAAAACGATGCAGGATCATAAACCAGAGTTTGAAATTCCGACTGCTGTTAACTTTTGAGTGAAAAAGCTAGCACAGGTATAAAACAACACAATTTCCCACTTTGTAATACAATTCATTGACAGCAAGAATCTCAATGAGCAGGGTGCACGTTAATGCCTGCAAACCCGTGGATGCAAGTTAGGCACCAATGCAGGCAATCTTCTACCAACCGCTGTAGAAGTTGCTTACATGTCACCGACCTTGGTGCAATCTATGTACTTTTAAAAGCTATAATCAAATGAAATGTACAGGAATTATAGCACCTCAAGGTGCGTAACTAGTTTCTTGAATAAGTAGCCATTTATTTCTAGAACATCACTCAAAAGGGGATAAAGGAGAAACTTCCTTTCTCCCATCCACAACTCACGCACAACAATTCAGCAAAAACCTACTAGTTAGGTGAATGACAATTTGCTTCCAAATGCCACAGCCCGAGAAAACCGGACACTCTAAGTAAGCTGAGTGACTCCCAAGATACATTCAGCTACAGTCAACCACACGCTCAGTGACGTTTGGAGATGCAGCCAAAGAAATCAGTCATTCTATGACTTAAAAAAAATACAGCTGACAAGTTATTATTTATTTATGGCTGGGTTTGGTTAACTTTTTTTTTTTAAATCTGGAAGATGAAAATGTTGCAACGATAATTCTTGGGTTTTGACTGGAATATGCTGTACTTCATAGAAAGATGTCACGCTGTAATATTAATCAGTTGACCTGCAGTTTTGCATTTTGATTACCCGATGATGCTCAGATGTAAAACTAAAAGCACGCGCCAAGTAACTCTTTGTCAAGTCACCCGACCCCATTTGTGCATCACAATCGATAGACTGCAACATGTAACACAATAAATCAGTTAAAATCTCTAGAGATTGCCCCACTGCCGAGCTGTGAAACTAGAGGAGTGAGCAGTGCGCGCACAAGTCCCTTGCAGAAAATGCTGGTCGAGAAGGTTATGAGAATCATTCCAAAAGCAGCCAATGTCAGGAGAGGCAAAGGAAACGAACAGCGCCCCATTTTTAACATGGTCGGAATAAATGCAGTTTCAGCAATGATATTTTAAGATATGTATCTCATTTGCTTTGCAGCATCCATACAAACATTAGCATCAAGTGATGGTGTGCACTTCTACAAGTATATCAAAAACACGATTACATTACAGTTGATGATGTCTCAGTTTAGTACAGTGGATTTGTTTTCCTGCTATGCCTTACTCATTAGTTGTACAACGAAAACAAAATAGGATTTTTTTTTTTTAAAAACCTTCCTCTCGCCTCCATCCTCAAACCCCTGTAGCATTCTTATTTTCTTACATTACAACGACTGCATGCCAAAAGTTCTTCACTGGCTGTGAAGCTCTTTGGAGTGTCCTGAGGACATGAAAGGTTTTATATAAATGTGAGGTTTCTTTCTTTCTTAAGATAGTAAGTGGTAGCCCAACCTCAGGTCTGTATTGTTTCTGCATGTTTTGTGGTGGTACATGAAAGGCATGTGGGTTGATATGAAGACATTTGCTGCTTTCCTTGGGTGACATGTCTACATTGTCACTGAATGTAGCTACCACTGCATTTTGTTCCAGCTTGCCACATTCATGGTTTTGCTCTGTGCCAATTTTCTCTTCAGCCCTTTCTGCTCCTGAAGGCAATGACCCTTTGCTGAGGTACCTTCAGGTACCTAAAGTAAGTGGCCATTGTCAGCGTGTTAAGCAGGCTATTCAATAGCATCGCAGGGGAGCCCAATCCTCACTCCAGCCGACGTCCCCATGCGCACTTCCAGCAACGGCTGGCTGGAAGAGTGGGAACCTGGTCTGATATTCCTCCATATCCCATGGGCATTGAGGTCAATTCTTGCTCTGATGGAGATCAGCTGCCAAAGCACAGACCAATCAAACTTGGCACCTTTCTCTTTGGTCTGCTTGATTGCCACCCTTGCTACTGAAGTCAGCGTCTACCCACTTCACCATCGATGTGCCTTGGCTGCAGTATGTACTATCTAGAAAAAGCAGCACAGCATCCCGGTCCCATGACCTCTACCAAGGACATGAGCAGCAATGTCATGGGAACACCATCCCCTCCAGGTCACACATCTGGCTTGAACTTACTGGCTTGACCTGACTTGAACATACATCAGGATTCTCTCAGTTTAATGGATATGGTACTGGACTAGCAACCCACAGTCTTGAGAGCAAATCCCATCAGGGAAAATTGTGGAACTGAATTCAATAACTGAATTTCAAATGATAATTTACCAGCTTGCCATAAACCTCAACTGGTTCACTAATGTCCTCCAGGGAAGGGAGCCTGCCAACGCTACCTGGTCTGGTCTACACATAGGACTCTATCTTACATTATGTAGTGGACTCCTAATCATCTCAAGAACAAATTAAACTAAAACATAGCTATCTGATTCATTTTGGATCAAGATGTTGCTTATTTGAATTCGAATGGATTCTTAAATAGATGCAGGTACTCTCCAGCCACTACCTCAGGCTGAAGCAAGCTGTTCACAACATCGGTATCCTAATCCAGCCTGAGCTGAGCTACCGATCACACGTTCTCGCCATCAAAATGTCTGCCAACTTCCACCTCTAACATAGCCTGCTGCTAAAACCCTCATCCATGCCTTTGTCATTTCCAGACTCGGACGATTCCAACATTCTCCAGCTGGCCTCCCATCCTCCACCATCCGTAAACTGCAGCCAGCCAAGATGGCTGCGCAAATCCTTCCTCCTATAATTCACTCATTTTCGAAAGCCAAGCTTGTAGTCTTCTTCGTCTTGGACTTATCACCATTGCTACCCTTCTGAATCTCGTTGGCGACCTGCAAGATTCTCAATAAAAATAGCGTCAATCGCCCAACTGCAGGCTTTTTGGGAGCAAGAAAATAAAAACTGATCCGTGAAACTGAAAAAATGATTGTAAATTTGTATCGGTATGAATTTTGCAGTTGACTTCACACAAAACAAATGTGCAGTAATCATCATTGGGCAATAAAATGTACAAGCTCCTGCCATACAACCCGTTTACCCAGTGATTAGCTCACCACACATACCAGCAACGGCCCAGGTTTGATCCCAGTTTAAAGCAACTTAGCTGATCTTAGCAGCAATAGGGGTGCTTTAATTTGCTTCAGAGCCTGGCGGTGAGCTACCAGAAATCCAAGTGTAGCTCAGGAAGGAATCAAGAGTCATCAGACGAAAGGGAAGAAAGTGGACGAGAAAAATACATGCCCCACTTACTGTTCTTTTTCTAAAATATCAAAGTAACTGCTCTCAACATGTAATCCAGTCACCTTCACGTAAATTAGCCATAATCTGTTTTCCGGCGAGAGTACAAGGCAATAACGCCCACAAGTGGTTTGAACACAGACATCATTTATTGTGTAGGCGTTAGACAAAAGATGTTCACAGTCAAAACAAATTTACTGCATCACAATTACATAATGCTGGATTTCAAATGGCTCTCCATATACAGGAGTAGCTCAGGATATGTACACAATGTACAAACTACTGCAGTATAATAAATAGGATTCTGTTTGCAAAAGATATCATTGCATCAACTTAATAAATGTATATAAAACAAGGGTTAGATTCTACATTCCAAATTTGCCCTGATCGTGGGCAGGATTATCAGGTTTGCCACATACATTACTGTTAATAAAATTACCTTTTTCTATCAATCTCATGGAATACTGAAGCGACAAATGTATGAATTTTCCATATTGCTTTGTTGGATCCAACACAACACACATTTTTAAAGAATTACGTGGTTTACTGTTTCTTTGAATAAGTTCTATATGAACTTATTCAAACTTCCATAAATGAAGATGTTTCTCTCAATAGCTCATGAAGCTCTAATAGAGACAGAAGCAGATCTCAAACCGTGATGAGATCAACTTCTGATAAAAAATGCTTTTATATTCCATTAGTTTTGAGGTGATTGAATTATTGAAATCAAGACAAAGATATATGCAAGAACATATCTGTCACAACTATGCAATCTTTACAACCTTTACCGCACCTAGCAACAGGAATTGCTAAGCGATCGGTCAACTCCATTGGTGTACAAATGGGCGGCCAACAGATGAATCTGTCAAGAGGTCAACAAATGTCACAGTTGAAGCCACAGGATAAGAACGAGGCAAGGACAGATCAGGATGAGAAATTTCCTCTGCGTGGAAGCACAGGATACCGAATAACATGGTACACTCCTTCCCAAATTCAACCCCACCCCGCAACCCACCGCACCCCCCAACCCTCGAGTTAGTGCGCACCTTAACTTGGACCTTGAGAATTACACAATCCTGGCAGATTCAATTGGCGGAAAGAAAGGCGGGGGGAAACTGGCAGGTTGATATTGAAACCACCCGTGGAAAAATCCACAGGTTGGTCCACTTCCCAACTGAGGATTGCGTGAATGCAAGGGGAAGAAGCAGGGCAGGAAAATAAAACAGGTTAAAAAAAAGAAGAATAAATGTGGAGGGCTTGCATCACAACAGAACAATATCTGAGGAGGCTGCACTGCAATAAAAACCTTGATATTTCTATTGCAATGTACTGTGTACTCACATTCTGCTCCTTTCACCTCAGGGGAAGAATTCAGCAGCATCATGGCACTGGCTGCATCAATATCAGAATCTGAAATGAGAGAAAAAATCTACATTTATTTTTGACAACTACGTATGAAAATGTTGCTGGCCAATGGAAGCGGGAACTGAACACAAATGTGCAGGAAAGAGCGTCTTCATAAGTTACAGTAGGTGAGCATGACGACAGCTTTTTCACTCACTGTAGTTAATCAAAATGTAACTGTTATCCACATTAAATATTCAGAAGGCATAAAAAGCATTGCAGTATGACTAATGCTTTGTCAGGCCAGCCAAATTTGTCTTCCCTTCCAGTTTCTGAAATAATAGGATTATTGACACGCAACAAAGCGCTAGTTATAGTGTTCATGTAGAACCACAGTCAGAACAGACAAAATTGTAAAATCTCCTTCTCTGTCTCTGGGGAAAATTGCAGATCCAATGAGAGAGGTTTCTCCTCTGCTTATCCTTTACTCAATTTTCCGGCCAAGAGGCCTGCTGGACTCCCTTGCTAGGCATTTGCAAATACTGCTAAATAACTTTAAATATAAATAAATTATTGCTTAGTGCCGTCTAAGGGTTTCCGATTGTGTGATCTTCACCAGCGTTTGTGGATTTAAAAATCACATTTCAAGTTTCAGTTATAACAGCTCGGTAACCTCAGTTACATGGAGAGACGAGAGAAGCAGGGAAGTGGTGATCGTATCAGCCATGATCGTATTAAATGGCGGAGCAGGCTTGAGGGGCCGTATGGCCTACTCCTGCTCCTATTTCTTCTTATGTTCTCCTTGGAGCAGAGAAGGCTAAAGGAAGAATTAATTGAGGCTTCAAATCTTGAAGAGTTTTGATAAGAGTAAATAAGGAGATACTGGTTCCACTGGCAGGAGGGTTGGTTATCAGAGGGCACAGATTTAAGGTAATTGGTAAAAGAACCAGAGGTGAGACTAAGATTTTTTTTTAAATGCAGTGAGTTATGATGATCTGGAACGCACGGCCTGAAAGGGCGAGGAAAGCAGATTCAATTATAATTTTTTTTAAAAAGGAATTGGTAAAATATTTAAAAAGGAAAAATAAATGCAGGTCTATGGGGAAAGAGCAGGGAGGGGCGGGTGGGACTAATTGGATCGCTCTTTCAAAGAGCCGGCACAGGCAGAGTGGGCCAAATGGCCTCCTTCTGTGCAGTATGATTCTATAGCAGCTACAAACTCCGCAAGTACATCGCCCACTGATTTTCTTACTCTCCCAGTGGAGGAGCACCTACCTTCTGCTTCCCATCTCCTATGGCGACCAACTCAGATAAAACAAGGAACATGTCATTTGGAGATTTGCAGACATGAATCCTGACATTTGGTATATCCAAGTAATGCGCAAGGCTTGAACAGAAAATTGGAAGTTCACAGAATTCTGGTTTGAAATCCTTCTGGATCAAATGCTGATACTCCAGCACTGTAGCTTCTTGCTGCAGAATGACCCATAAACACCCTTTGCTGTCAAACCTATATTTAACATGTAGGCAATGGATTGTCAATTCAAAACCAGCTAGAGTTTTACCATGTGTCCAATAGCAGTGCTTCAAACCAGTATCTGTATGATATTCTATTAATAGTCTACAGGAAATTACTACAGGATACTTTATTCCATTGGTATAAAAGAAAGACTTACGTTTATATAGCACTTTTCATGACCTCAGGACGTCCCCACGCAGTTTACAGCCAATGAAGTACTTTTAAGTGCAGTCACTGTTGTAATGTAGGAAACACAGCAGCCAATTTGCGCACAGCAAGCTCCCATAAACAGCAATGTGATAATGATCAGGTAATTTGTTTTAACTCTCTTGATTGAGGGATAAATATTGCCCAGAACACCTGCTCTTCTTCAAAATAGGCATGGGATATTCTACGTCCACCTGAGAGGGTAGAAGGTGCCTTGATTTAACATCTCATGCGAAAAACAGTGTAGCACTCCCTCAGTACTGCACTGGAATGTCAGCCTGGATTATATGCTTAAATCTCAGGCGTGGGACTGGAATCCACAACCTTCTGACTCTGAGGCGAGAGAGCTACTATGGGCAGTACATTCCTGCACCATGAAGGTGGAAATTCAATGCAATTATCAATTCCAAAATATCTTCAGTGTGCATTTGAAAAAAAAAAATCTGCTCCATTGGCAGTGCATGACTTTTCTTTGAACATTTTTCTCTTGAAGACACTAACTCATGCAGGGCCATAGATCAGTAGGCACTGGTAGCACTCCTGCAGTTCACACGTGAGCCTAAGAGTGATTCATTGAGGGCATCAGAACTGAGGTTTCCAGGATATATTGGCCTTGGAGGAAGTGCAAAGTAGATTTACCAGAATGATACCTGGACTCCGAGGGTTAAATTACAAGGAGATTACACAAACTAGGGTTGATTCCCTGCAATTTTGAAGGTTATGGGGTGAATTGATCAAAGTTTTCAAAATATTAAGGGAAACTGATAGGGTAGAGAGAGAGAAATGTTGGTTGAGGAGTCTAGGGCTAGGGGCATAGCCTAAAAATTAGAGCCAGGCCTTTCAGGAGTGAAGTCAGGAAACTGCTACAAATGGCAATTGATGCTAGATAAATTGTTAATTTTAAAACCGAGATTAATAGCTTTTTGTTAACCAAAGGCATCAAGGGATATGGGCAAAGACGGGTATATGGAGTTAGGTCGCAGATCAGCCACGATCTCATTAAATGGCAGAACAGGCTTGAGGAGCTAAATAGCCATTCTATGTAATGTACAAAACCCAGAATCGCCATTGCCTGCGATATGGTGTTTCGAACAGCACTTCCTTTAAAATATTCAAGCCTCTGCTCCCTGGACACTCTCCATTCCTCCACTCTGTTAAAGATCTTACTATTTAGAGTACAGTTCCTTCCACTGTGTGATCTTGCTTCCCATGATGTTATATTTCACAGTTTTACATAGCCCGGCCTGGGCAGTGTTAATTACTATTGTCACACACTTCACATCTCAGATCTGAACTAAGAAATAAATGTGACTGATGGGCTCAATTGGCCTGTTTGCCCCTTCCTGCCCGCCCCAACCACCCCCCCCCTCGTCCCACTGTACGAATGGCTCTGCTTGCGAATCCTGTAAACGCACACATGCTCTTATTATTCGTCTGTCAGCGCCGATGGGAACATCCATTGAAAGAGCCAGCGATAATGTTAGCATTCAGACTGCAGAAACAAAAACGGAACTTAATCCACACAACAAATTCTGCTTCAGCACCTGTTAATTCTAGATTCAGGCTGAAATCGTCACGTCGATGTCCGTTTTAGAGACAATGCGAGACTTTGCACACACTGCTCTGTCAGTTGACAAATAATCTGAAACAGATGGTACATTCAAGGGAAGAGAAAAAAATATATCTTTTTATAACTATATTCAACGTCACCTAAGCAGCAGCGTCACCGTGGCAACAGAGGCTGCCATAGCAACAGTAAATACGCTTCCGACCACCAGTGAACGAACTGAATGGAACATCTGCCCCGACAGACCATTTCAGCTGCCCCGGAGCAAAACTGCGAAGGCCAGCGTAACATTGGACGACAGCACAGCTGATCGCACTACGTCTGAACAAATGAAGTGTACAATCATCGCTCTGGCATACAGATGCCAACGTACTCAGATTCCAACCGTTGCTTGCTTGGTTTAAACTAATGACCTCTCCCACATGGAACTAATGAGCAGGCCCATTGATGAACATTCCCTCCCCCAAAGAAATGAGGCTAAATTCGGCCAGATTGGAAACCATAGACACGTCGGAAAGAAGGATGCTCATCTATCATTTGGCGCCGCTGTGTATCATCAAATCGGCTTTGTGTACTCCAGATCCAAATAATAATTACTACTCTTTAATCTAGCAATGTGTGCTCTGCTCATCCGCAATTGCATCGAGCCAGTTCAAAATGCTGTAGGAGCTAGAAAAGAGCAGGGAAATGGGACAGGGTGGTCAAGCAGTGTTGTCAGAATAAATCGTTATCTGATTTAAAAAAATATCTTAAGTGTTCAGTATGCAATTAGCAAGGCACAATTTTTTAAAAGCAGGCTAAAGATAACCCTCAGCTCTAGTGGTAATATACTGAAATCCCAAACTAGGTGGTCACCAAAAATCCACAATTTCTTTCCCCCAAGTCAGACTTTCACTCGGCGAGTTGCTAATCTTCGTCAATGCCACTAGATGGGGCAATGTCTCAGTGTAGTGACATTCACTATCTTTTGAAGGAAAGGGGAAAACATGGGACCAGTTTGGTGCAGCAAGGGAGCACCTGCCAATGGCCAATTATTTAACATTAACATGGGACAAGATCATCGGATCTCAACTTCAAAATCACTCACTAGGCGCAAGGTGCTTTGGGATATCCGGAGGTCGTGAAAGGCGCTACATAAATGCAAGCTGTTTCCTTTGCGCTATCTAAAGCGAGCACCATGTGGCTGGCGAGAGAAGGGGTGGATGAAAATCCTTGCAAACAAGGTGGGCTAACTGATTTCTCTCAAATTTAGCACGTCACACCTCATTTCCGTTTCAGCCGCGATGGCACTCTCCAGTCCTTCAGGACAGGGAGCGAGAAAAACAAACGACCCCCGAAATCCTGAAACCCACCTCTTTCCTCCTTCAATTTACCCACTTGTTGTTCTGTACCTACCCCATCTTTACTGAAGGTGGCACGAATGCCGGGTACAGTTTGTTGGTTGGGGATGGTACAACCATTCTTCAGCCGAGGCAGGTCAGAGAGTGTGAGCAGACGGTCGGTGTGGCTATCGAGGACAGAAGTTAGTGAACACTCCAGTGTGTCCACATTTACCTTTACTGCCATTGACTGAGCATTATATCGCACAGGTTTTTCTATAGCAACACTTGTCGTGTGGGGCTCTACAGTCCTGTTGACCAGCGAGCAGCCTACCTCACTAACACTTTATAATCACACCCCCGAGAAAAGTTGCCGAAGGATGGTGTGAATTATATTAATGCGTGCTCGGAGAAGAGATGGAGTTTGGACTACATGGAATTTGCAGCACAGAAAGCGGCCATTCAGCCCTAACTCTTCATCTAATCCCGTCAGACTTCTGCAGCGGGGCCAGGTTATCAGGCCATTCGAGGGTAGGGGTCAGCAGTTCCGCCACTGGTAGATAAACCTCTGCAAGGCCTGGCTTTAGAATAAAAAGAACATTTGTATTGCAGTCTGCATATTTAATCCCAGTTGTTGAAATTCAGACTTCAAGTCCCAACAAACACAGGTTTCTCATTGCTATAGTAACAATCAGCTTGGAGGGCAGAAATTTAAACAGCGTTACTACTGAATTTTAAAATATTACTAATGCTCTTATCACAAAATGACTACAAAATAAGGAAGAGGGTAAAACTTACCTGTATATTAAATAGATAGCGTTATGTTGTGGACCTAACCCCAGTACGGACTGGGCTGTGATTGCTCAAACTCATTCCATATAGAACCTTGCAGCTGATGGAGAAAGTAGACTTGGATCCTGGGAACCTGTTCTGGGTTCAACCCCACATCCAAATAGAAAGAAAAGACAGACAGACTTGTATTTCTAACACGCCTTTCATGAGAATCGGACGACCCAAAGTGCTTTACAGCCAATGAAGTACTTTTGAAGTGTAGTCACTGTTGTAATGTAGAAAACGCGGCAGGCAACTTGCACACAGCAAGCTTCCACAAACAGCAATGTGATAATGACCAGATAACCTGTTTCTGTTATGTTGATTGAGGGATAAGTATTGGCCAGGTCACCAGGGATAACTCTCCTAAAATAACTGAAAGGCGAGGTCCTGATGTTCCAGGTCCCAAACTTCATACTGAAGGGTGGAAGATACCTGTGTGTGAGTTCTTTTAACGTGGGGTGGCCGTTGCACACCGGCTATCATACGGGCTTAGCTGAGCAAGGTCTTGGTCCAGTGGCAAGGGGGGGTCTAAGACGACTGGAGACCAAACTCTGGTGTATGAGCCCAATTACCTACGGCGAGATGCGGGCCGTAAGCTCGGCGCTGAGTCGTGCCCTTCGGTGAGATGGTCGGTGATCCGAGGCTTGGCTGGGGACAGGCATTGGGAAGGTCAGAGGTCCATTTTGTGGGGTGGAGGTCAGGGTGCTCAGAGTGGAAGGAGGAGAACTGAAAGAAACAGCACAATGACAACTCCCAGCATCTCTCGTCCTGCAAAAATGTGTTAGTCAATTATACAACATCTAGGTTAAAACTGCACACCGTGTTTTATGTCAGATTAGTTAAAAATGATTAAAAGTTACATGGTTTTTGAACATTATGAGAATGGATCTGGGGAAGGATTTACGAGCTGACCAGTCTGGTTGTAAGTGGGACCTCAATGAGCTGCGTCTGACATTACAAAACACTGCAGTGGCCGAGTGTGTGTCAGGCATTGTCGGAATGTGAGCTCTTATCCTGCATTAATGCTCACCGTCTCATCCGAACAGATCGCTGGTCTGAATTAATCCCTGTGCATTCGACGTTTTCCTGCTTCAAAAATCACACTGAACTGACCGCGTGAGGGAGAAATATGTTTTCATGTGCTGGAAAGGTACAGCGTAAACTCCATAGGATCATCAAAGCGTTACACCATTTGTTTGTCGTCACTAGAAGTGTAGTGGCATATCATTATTTAAAAGAAAATCAACCTTCGTGCTCCCTCCCCCATCTCAGGGAAGAAGTGATAAAAATGGAAAGCTCTGGCTGTCAGAGGCTGAATCTACCTTGCTTGTGAGATTTGGCAGCTGCCATGCACTGTACCTTCTACTGTAGACCGGCGAGCTGAATCACCGATGAGTCTCTTTAAAGGCGATCTTAGGTTTGCTCCCAGGAATCTGGTCACACCCAACATGAGGTTAACAATCACTTGCACATTCAGGAAGCTCGACATAGCTCCTGGCACATTTACCTGCACACCCTAGCAACCACAAGCCAGAACGATTGTTAGGGAACTAAACAGCAACTACAAGCCAATTACAGCTATTGTGCGTTTAGCTTGGCGTGCATGATAGACACAGTGGGGCACAAGCAGCTGCCCTAACCTTCGTTCTATGTACAGAAGAATAATGGGGGAGGGGGGAGCGTTCAGAGCAGCACTCCTAACTAGCACAGGACCTAATGTGCAATATACATGTGCCCTTAGATTGAAAGGATTTGTTTTTTTGTTTACTGTCTTGCCTCCTCTAAAAACTGTGTTTCCCTCGCACATTACCTCAGTCCCCAGCTTCTTTTTCATTTGATACCAATTTGTCACCAAAGAAAGAAAATTGCTAATCAAGGTAGACTGATTATGACATCTAACACTAGAAGGAATTCATTCTTGGGCACTACCTGTCCCTTTAGGTTTGGGAAAGAATGCAATAGGGAGGATTCGATTGTATTTTAGCTCCCATTACTGATATCCAATGCAGCACACTCCCTCCCAGTTTGTGCACCATGGCTCAGTATATAAAAATGTAGTCAATGGACATTAATTACTGTTTTCTCAGATCATATGGCAATCTGCTACTGTATTAATAGCAGAACAGATGTCATTTTAAATCTCAGCAGATTCAAAAAAATATATAAAAAGGCATACACAAGTGAAAAGATGTTCAATCTTTTGTATGAAAATTGAATTAATACAGAAATAATCAGAAACAAGGTGGACAACAAAGAGGCCGAGGCAGCCTCAGGGAGGCCACAGATGGTACATCTGCATTATCACTGGCTTCCATTAAGAGACCACTGCGCTGTTTACAGCCTGATAGCGCAGCTGAAAGTACAGCTCTCTATTCACTTCTCTCCAGAGACGCACAGAGGCTCCTCGGCCTCCTGAAAACAGACAGTGAAGGCAAAATAAACTACAGGGACGGGTCCCAGTAGTGCACTAGATAATCGGCTCGGGGTCTCGCCGCGGACAATGAGACTTGCTTGTGTACATGGAGAAGCTAAAGACTTTGGGGCTGCCCCGTGGGAGGACTGTTGCGCGTGATCCGCAGGGGAACACTGCAGCACTGCTGGGATGCAAAGCTTTTTCCAAACTCGAGCGCATTAACAGATCAGTGCAGATGGCTGCAGTAAGACGACGGTTGCACAACAAAACGTTAGACGCAACCAGCCTTTCATCTTTAACCTTGCACTCTTGTCAGTTCACTGAGCTCTTTATCTAAAAAGGGCCGCGTCGCGCCGATGAACAAAATGGGACAAGAAATCCAACCTGCCTTTCTGCTGCGCCTTTTAGAGGCAGCAAAACAGTCACATCATATGCACTTACACAAAAACTTTTAAACTGGTCATCAAAAGCATTTGCAGCCCGTTTGTGACAGCTGAACAATCACACTGTTGAATCACAGCGAACCGGTCATTTCCTAGTTTTAGAAACAAAGCAAAAAAACTGCAAGACAATTTCCTCTTACAAAAAACGCTGAATTTACACTTAAACAAGTTGGGCTCGGAATGACAGCTTATGGAGTTTTGCCCTGATACCTAGTGAGATTAGACCATTAATGCATTTAGCATCGGAATAAATAACGCCCACACCTTATTTTAAGATTTTAAATGCACGATGTGACATTGCCAACATAAAGAAAGATTTCAGGTTTTACTCCAGAGGAGAGCCAGAGTTTACAAAGTTAGAAGAAGCGAGTTTCCTGCCTAACGTGGGTGAGATGCTTGCTGATTTTAGCCTCCAGATTCCAGCACACCTCCCTGTTATTTTCACATGCAAATGAGCTGAACACATTTCGAGCTACATTACCAGTCCATTTCCTGCGCTGGTGCATACGGTGAGTCAGGACCAAGTGTGGACTTCAGCTGAAGGGTTAGAGGGCAGGACCAGGCCAGAGGGAAGCAACTCAGTTCCCATTTTAAATTCAATCATCTGTTCTTATTTTTATGTAACACTTTGACTTATCATTTATAATTAAAGAGAAAAATGTACAGCAATTTGGGAAGCAGAGCCACACCGACATGAGCCTGGTACTGCCCTCCCCAGCTCAACAGGCCCTTACACCTGCTGTCTCTGCAGTTCGGAGGAGCTGGAAGGTGCAGACCTGCAGCACTACAACCCCACTAGTGAGAGGGTGAAACTACAGTGTGACAAGTTTACATAGAGAGTTTCCATTATAAATGTTGACACCAAAATGTGACAAAAACGTGATGACAGGCAGTAAAGTTCTTTAGGGAGGAAGTGCATACAGATACAGACCAGTATCCATGGACAGGGGCCAGGCAGCTTTCATTCACTAATGGTGCAATAATATTAACGTGGATTGGGTCGGTAGGTAAGGATCACGGCCTGCATGTCGTCATGGTGCAGGCGGAGTACGTTGATGAACTTTTGGGGGCATCCGAAACTGAGGAGGACGCTCCATAGACCCTCGCGGTTGACAGTGCCAAAGGCCTTTGTAAGGTTGAAGACGGCCATGTTCAAGGGCTGGAGCTGTTCCCTGCATTTTTCCTGCAGCTGTCGCGCTACAAAAATCATGTTCATTGCGCCCTGTAGGGGACGAAATCCGCACTGTAACTTCGGGAGGAGCTCCTCGGCCACAGGGTGAAGACGATTGAGGAGGACTCTAGCGACAACTTTCCCATATAGGTTGACGTGCTTTGTTTTCACATTGCACCCTTGCAAAAATTGTAGAGTATCTACGCAGCAAGGTTGCTGATCATAGAATGGAATCATAGAATGGTACAGCAAAGAAAGAGGCCATTCGGCCCATCGAGTCTGCGCCGGCTCTTTCGAAGAACAACCCAGTTAGTCCCATTCCCCCGCTCTTTCCCCATATCCCGGCAATATTTTCTCCTTCAAGTATTTATCCAATTCCCTTTTGAAGGCTACTATTGAATCTGTATCCGACACCCTATCAGGCAATGCATTCCAAATCCTAACTACTCGTTGCATAAAAAAGCTTTTCCTCCTGTCGTTTCTGGCTCTTTTGCCGATCACCTTAAATCTGTGCCCTCTGGTTACCGACCTTTCAGCCATTGGAAACAGGTTCCCTTTATTTACTCTCTAATCTAATGGTGGGGCTTTTGTTAAGCAGTAAAAATTCCAAAGAAATGTTTTTTTTTAAAATTACAATGCTATCTGCTGAAAGAATATCTTGTTTAAACAATTCACGCATGTGCAACACAACTGTTACCAGTACAAAGGGAACTTTTAACTTTGGCAAAGAACTCATGTTTCCAGGCAGCTTGACGCTGACATTAAAAATTTCAATGGCTTTGAGGGAATGGGAGTTCTGTACGGGTGTGCAACCAAAATATACAGAATGCCACCCCCCTCTCTGACCAGAAAGCAATGCAGAACTGCAGTATAATTCAGAGGGGTATTTGTCACCCCTCCTTCATTTCCCCATCTCAGTTGAGGCAGTAGGCAGATGACATGCCCCAGAGTTTGAAGCTACTCATGACAGGCTGCGAACAGGAGCACATTCACAGCCTAGGCTCACTCACCCACTATTTCCCCCTCCTTTCTCCCAGGTTACCAGAGAATTCAACATGTAGAAGTCACACTCTTGCAAACTAATGCCCTTCCAACATTGAGGGCGGGTGCATTAAGCATTGACTTTAAAATTAGATGCAAATGGTGCTTTTTACCCACTGCAATGAAGCCTTATACATTTGTCAATAGAAAAGGTATAAATTGTTAACAAACAGGACTTTCTCGACAGACTCAGAGGACTGGCAGTACTGATGAGGACAACACTACCTTGTATAACTATGTTGCTGTACCACTGTTGTTGCAGCAACATTCCAGGGGGCACTGCTGTCCTTAGTTACCATTTGCCATCTTTAGAGATCCCAGTTTGAGCACAGTTAATCATACCGGATTACAACTGATATACATTCTGATAGTTCTAATCTTCAGTCCCATCGTTGCCGCTGAGTTGAGAGTTCAGTCATAGCCGCAGTAAGTTTTAAGCTAGTCTGCACTCCAGACTTGCCTCCGAGAGCTCTCGGATTCCAGGTCACAATGACATGCTCAGCACTGAAGGGGGGGGGGGGGGAAAAAAAAAAAAAAAAACCTTTCCAGAGGTGAATTATTTCATTCCTGTGGCTTTCCAGGAATTTATCTTCCTTGCTTAAAGAGCTTAGAATTATCCACACCTCACCGTGGTGTTTTCTGCAGTGACTCCAGCACCATTGTCCCAGACGTCAAATACAAGACCAAGAGCCAATCTGCACCGTCTTTGAGCAGTACTAACAATGACCGAGATTGTTCATTCACTGTCCGAATGCTTCGAGAAAGGAAAACTGTTGGGGTGGGCTAAATTCAACATGAAGAGGGAATGGAACATTTGCAGTTTGATTCAGTGCCTGCACCAAACACTCCTGGGTCAGGTACAGGTGCCGAGTGAAACTCCTTGTCTGAATATGTCTCGAGACCAGTCTCAAAGAAGCATCCACTGTTACTCCAGTGTGAATTTTTACTTACAGCCTGAGTGAGCCTGCCAATTTTTTGCTAAATTATGGATGGTATTGTGTTGCGGGCCATGACCAGAAAAAGTCTTCAGTCAAAGTAGATTTCCAATCCACTCGTCAAGAGCTGAATCTCAATCCTGATTCCAGGACGAAAAGTTCTAGCCAGAAAGGTTCTTAAACTTCAAACCTGCAGGCAGTATAGAAAGATCAGGCCGATACCACAGCTCAGTCCCCCAAAACAGCTGCAACTACTACGCTGCTGTCTTTATAAATCAAACTCATAAGAAAACCAGTTTATAACAAAATATTCCTGCCAATATTCTTCTCCCCTCTCCTTGCTGAAGTGCAGTTGCCCATGCAGCAGTTGTTCACCAGGACCTCATCCAAGTGGAGATTAGCCAAGCCTGATCATCAATGATGACAGGCTATTTGACTGTGAGGGACATCACAGCTGAGCCCAATCCTGCCCTTATTCGATGTCTGCAAACATGCACTTCCAGTGTAGGGCACTGGTTAGTGAACAGAAGAAAGCCTGGCTGTTTTTTCCCTCCCTTGTCTAGGGGGCGCTGAGTCCAATTGTAACTGCCCTACCATCCACCATCACAGGTCCATCAATGAGCATAGCCAGGAATTGAACCTGGGACCTTCCTGCTCTAGATGGCTCAGCGACAGAGAAATACCCTGCTTTGCTGACACAGCAGACAAAAAGAAAGATCTGCTTCATAATAAAGGAAGATTGAAGCGTCTGTGAATCGACCTAATTCAAAAGAGAAAATATTTTTTAATTTCTGCGCACATGTGCAGACTCTTTCTTCATTTAAGTCCGATTTTAAATTCTATTTTCCGAACCAAAAACAAGGCATTAAATTCCCACAATTAAAGCCACATCTTCAGAGTGCTTGTTGCAGCTACTGGTCCATCAGCAATCACGAAGCAGTAAACCGGCCACAAGTAGCTACAACAACTTGTATTTATGCTGCACCTTCAACGCATTAAAACACCCCAGGGCGCTTGACAGGAGCGATTATCAGATAAAATATGACACCGAGTCACATAAGGAGATATTGGGACAGGTGACCAAAAGCTTGGACAAAGAGGTAGGTTTTAAGGAGCAATGTAAAGGAGAAGACAGAGGTAGAGGGGCGGTGGGGTTTCGGGAGGGAATTCCAGAGCTCAGGGCCCAGGCAGCTGAAGGCACAGCCGCCGCTGGTGGAGCGAAGGAAATTGAGGATGCGTGCGAGGCCAGAATTGGAGGAGCGCAGAGATCTCGGAAGGTTGTAGTGCTGGAGGAGGCTAGATTAAGTAATCTGGATTACAAGTGGCTAGGAGGGGCAAACCTGGATCAGACACAACCCTTTTTGGGGACTGTATGGTTTAAATTAACAACTGTTATCCCTGCTCGCTTTAAAACTGTTAGTGTTTTGGCAGGCGGGGGGGAATTGGCAAACAAGTGTAACACTATGCTGTGCTGTAGTTACAGTAGAAATATCAGTATTCTCAGTGGAATGCCATTGGTGCCAAAAATCAGTGCTCCCAGAATCCACAGGGTAAAAACAAGCCGTAATGAACCCATTTTATAAAGTGGAAAATCAGCAACTGCAATTATATGGAGAACAGAATTTATTCTTCCTCGAGGAGTTGCAGTCAGGTCAAATTCTGGTGACTCGGGTAATGGAAAATAAAAGTTTCCTTTCAGAATTCAGTAGTTCTGTGTCTCTATTTTTAATGTAAACACGTAGCTATAAATCCCCATTACTGGAGCCCGAGAAAGCTGGCAAAAATGCCCTTAGTGTTGTAAATAAACTTCACTGCTCTCACCCAGAATGGAAACATGGCAAAGTTTTTATTTTAAAGTCAGTTGTCCAAAAGAGGAACTAAAACAAGTGAAAAACTATTGTGCAATAAAAATAAAGGCAAGGCCTTTGAGGTGCTGACTGAAGCAGGAATATTGTCGGCTGGAGGTGCTGACTGTCCTGTTCACCCCACCTGCTGCTCCACTGACCGGTAACCTTCAGTGGTCATCGGTTTCACCATCTCAAAAGACAACTTAAATAAATGTCTTCTGAAGGGCTAGTTCACACAGGGATCGTGCACTAACCTCCTGGCCTGGACAGACAAGCAAAAGGGGAAAAAACAGACACAAGAGAGAGTCTCCGTGCACAATTTTACATTTCAATGCAGTATTTTGCACAGAATCCTTGTTCATACAGGTACAGCATCAACAATCTGGAAGCCTGAGGATCGAGGCCGTTCCGGATTCTGTGTATTTCCGGACTTGGGAACGTCTTTCTGACATCCCAAATCAGGAAACGCCTGGGCCAAGGTCGGTAGGTGAGAGAGGGGGTGGGGATGGGTCAGGCGCCGAGGTCAGCCCGAGGCGGGGGGGCGAGGTCGGCGGCGGCCCGAGGCGGGGAGAGAGAGGTCGGAGGTGGCCCGAGGTGGGGGGAAGAGGTCGGAGGTGGCCCGAGGCGGGGGGAGAGGTCGGAGGTGGCCCGAGGTGGGGGGAAGAGAGGTCGGAGGTGGCCCGAGGCGGGGGGAGAGGTCGGAGGTGGCCCGAGGTGGGGGGGAGAGGTCGGAGGTGGCCCGAGGTGGGGGGAAGAGAGGTCGGAGGTGGCCCGAGGCGGGGGGAGAGGTCGGAGGTGGCCCGAGGTGGGGGGAAGAGAGGTCGGAGGTGGCCCGAGGCGGGGGGAGAGGTCGGAGGTGGCCCGAGGTGGGGGGGAGAGGTCGGAGGTGGCCCGAGGTGGGGGGGAAGAGGTCGGAGGTGGCCCGAGGTGGGGGGAGAGAGGTTGGAGGTGGCCAGAGGTGGGGGGAGAGAGGTTGGAGGTGGCCCGAGGTGGGGGGAGAGAGGTTGGAGGTGGCCCGAGGTGGGGGGAGAGAGGTTGGAGGTGGCCCGAGGTGGGGGGGGGGGGGAAAAAAGAGAGGTCGGACGTGGACCGAGGTGGGGGGGGGGGAAGAGGTCGGAGGTGGCCCGAGGCGGGGGGAGAGGTCGGAGGTGGCCCGAGGTGGGGGGAGAGAGGTTGGAGGTGGCCCGAGGCGGGGAGAGAGAGGTCGGAGGTGGCCCGAGGTGGGGGGGGGGAGAGGTCGGAGGTGGCCCGAGGTGGGGGGAAGAGAGATCGGAGGTGGCCCGAGGTGCGGGGAGAGAGGTCGGAGGTGGCCCGAGGTGGGGGGGGGGGAAAGAGGTCGGAGGTGGCCCGAGGCGGGGGGAGAGGTCGGAGGTGGCCCGGGGGGGGGTGGGGGGGGGGGGGAAAAGAGCTCGGAGGTGGCCTGAGGCTGGGGGGAGAGGTCGGAGGTGGCCCGAGACGGGGGGGAGAGAGGTCGGAGGTGGCCTGAGGCCAGGGGGCATGGAGGGGGGGTGGGGGGAGGGAGGTAGTCAGCAGCGAAGCGGGGGGTGGGGGACGGGACGGATGGCGGTGGTTCCGGAACATTTTCCGGATTCCGGACAACCCTGCCACGGATCGTCCCGGTGTCTGGATTCCGGAACAGTACGGAACACTATACCTGTATTATTTCTAACCATTAAAAGTATTTTTAAAGTAGTGAAAAAGAAGCACGCTTAAAAAATAATTAAACGTGCAACAATGAGGCACAGATTCTGTTCATTCAATCTCAGTCACTCTACTCTAGGGACCTCATTCAGTGGAAAAACACACACACACACACACACACACACACACACACACACAGACTATTCCATGACAACCAATAATGCTGCTCTTTTCTCAAACCAGGAAAGTTCACTTGCACGGGGATGCAAGCCGCTATCTCCAGGGATAAACATTACGGTATCATATTCTATCTCATGGGCGTAGAGATGATGACAAAACTCAAGCAACACTGGCAGGCAAGCTCGAAAGACTCAAACCCAGAACCATCTAAGGAGAAATTGTAACCTCTTACACCCCTTCCCAGGAAATAATCCCATTACCAAGAGACTCCATTAAAGAAAATATGGTAACATACCAAAATAACAGAATACAGCACAGAAGGCAGCCGTTCAGCCCATCATGCCTGCGACGGCTCTTTGAAAGTGCTATCGAATTAGTCCTGCTCACCCACTCTTTTCCCACAGCCCTACAATTTATTTCCTTTTCAAGTATTTATCCGATTCCCTTTTGCAAGTTACTATTGAATCTGCTTTCACTACCCTTTCAGGGAGCGCATTCCAGATTACAACGACACGCTGCATAAAAAGATTTCACCTCATCTTCCCCCGCTGGGTTTTTTGCCACTTATCTTAAATCTGTGCCCCTTGGTTACCAGCCCTCCTGCCAGTGGAAACCGAAACCAGCGATGAAATTTGAAGATATGTTTGAAATCAACAATGTTAAGAGTTACAGAAATATTATTGTTATGAACCACAGTTTGATTTTAAAAAACAGTATTTTACTTATCGTATGCCAATCTGTTCAGTAAATATTCCAGCATGTAAACTGATGCCACAAAGAGGTTAATGCTGTCGTTAGAATTTAAGAGAAGCATAATGGTGAGTTTTCATACTATGTTCATTAAAACACCCAGCAACACTGTTGTGGATTTTGTCATTCCAAACTTGGGTTAGGGCTGAAGAGAACATTTTGAATCATTTGACCAGCGTTACCATCATCATCGGCGGTCCCTCGTATCGAGGATGACTTGCTTCCACGCCAAAAAGGGACGAGTTCACAGGTGTTTCAATGAAGGACCTAATATTCCAGGTCCTGAACTACATGCTGAAGGCTGGAAGATGCCTGTGTGGTGGCCGTTGCACACCAGCCACCACACGGGCTTGACAGAGCTAGGTCTTGGTCCAGTGGCAAGGGTTACCCAAGACGAGTGGAGACCAGCTCTGCTGCACGGACCTAGTGCTCGCACATATCGCAGTGTGGGCTGGCCTGTGCTTCCCCGGGCCCTCGCCTCTTCTGGGCCCTGTAACTCGCGCCTCTCCTGGGTCCTGATCACGTAGCTCCATGATCTCTCGCCGCTCCTTTGCCCTGACCTTGCCACTCCTGGTGGCAAATAGCTGCCTGCGCTCCAATCAGCGACCTGAGTTTTGGTGACATCCAATCCAAGTCGCCTTCTTCACAGCTGTCGCTCACCAGCGCGCACTTCAAAGCAGCATGCCGCTTTGACTATAGTGAAGTAATGCTGGTTACAGGTCACCGATGGGGGCCATTTAGAGCAATGAATTAAGAGCATCACTTGAGCAACACAATAGCTGAATTGCACTTTTTCCCACTGTAGCATATTGATGCAGGCACTCATGTGTTAAATATGCCAGGTGGTGTCCATTAACAGATCTTTACTGTACAGATTCTGAATATTTTGCAGGGTTGCACCCTGATTCCACTATGGACTGCACACGTGTCTGCGACCAGGCCAACATCCCCAGCATTGAAGCACTGACCACACTCGACCAGCTCCGCTGGGCAGGCCACATTGTCCGCATGCCAGACACGAGACTCCCAAAGCAAGCGCTCTACTTATAACTCCTTCATGGCAAGCGAGCCAAAGGTGGGCAGAGGAAAGGTTACAGGGACACCCTCAAAGCCTCCCTGATAAAGTGCAACACCTGGGAGTCCCTGGCCAAAGACCGCCAAACATGGAGGAAGTACATCCGGGAGCTGAGCGCCTCGAGTCTCGTCGCCGAGAGCATGCAGAAAACAAGCGCAGGCAGCGGAAGGAGCGTGCGGCAAACCTGTCCCACCCACCCTTTCCCTCAACGACTATCTGTCCCACCTGTGACAGGACTGTGGTTCTCATATTGAACTGTTCAGCCACCTAAAAACTCATTTTAAGAGTGGAAGCAAGTCTTCCTCGATTCGAGGGACAGTCTATGATGATGATGCACACGTCAATTGCTCCGTCTGTGAATATTCCCCATAAAGACTCAAAAAAATAAATTCAGTTTAAAAACTATCGCATAACGAAACATCCTCACCAATCTCTATGAAGCAGGTTCAAATCAAATGGATGTTATGTCTGCTTGCTCAGTTTTTTCCTCACCATTATACACAGACTATAGCACGAGAGTTACATGTGGATAATAACTTGCTGAAAATACCACAAGGCAGGAAATGCAAAAAGCAAAGCTTAAAAACCAGGTTGATTTTACAATAAAGAAAACAAAAGATCAAAATATCTGGATTTTGAAAATAATTGACACTTCTGCAAATGTGCAAGAAATTTCCAACTTTTAAACTTAAAAAAAATGTAATACAGCGTAGCTAAAATCTTACATTTAGTTCACTTATAACTTGTACAAAATAGAGACAAAAAAAACGGCAGTACAAAGTAATAGATTTTTCTGATTGTATTACTATGTCAATCCGCCTCTTACTTTACAATGGTGCCGCATTTATTGCCCATCCCTAATTGCCCTCGAGAAAGTGGTGGTGAGCTGCCGCCTTGAACCGCTGCAGTCCATGTAGTGCTGACTTTGTCATAACGGTTTGGTACAACAGAGTGGCTCGCTCAGCCATTTCAGAGGGCTGTTAAGAGTCAACCATATTGCTGTGGGTCTGGAGTCACATATAGGCCCAGACCGGGTAAGGACAACAGATTTCCTTTCCTAAGGGACATTAGTGAACCAGATGGGTTTTTACGACAATCTGGTAGTTTCATGGTCACCATTACTGATACAAGTTGAACCTCTCTTATATGGCACCCTTGGGACCTGGCCTGTGCCGGATAAGGGATTTTGCCGGACGATGGGAGGTCACGTTAAATTGGATGGTACAGGTACTGAACAAGGGGATATTGGGGCTGGGAGTGCGGTAGAGAGATCGTGGTTGGGGGGGGGGGGGGCGGGTCGCGGGGTCAGGTCAGCGATTGCGGGAGTCGGCAGTGAGGAAGGACTTCAATTTGTTCAAGTCAGAGTTCTGCACATGCGCCACCAAGTGGCCGGGAATGGTGCCGGATGAGGGGTGGCCCCGGATTAGGGAGTTCTGGATAAGGGAGGTTCAACCTATACTAGCTTTTTAATTGCAGATTTATATAATTAACTGAATTTAAATTCCCAAGTTGCCGAGGTGGGATTTGAACTCACGTCTCCGGATTATTAGTCCAGGCCTCTGGATTAATGTCCAGTAACATAACCACTATGCTACCATATCCATAGTGTTTCCAGCATTATCTATTTTTGTTACATATTTTTAGCACCTGCAATATTTTGCTCTTTACTTGTAGGTTAACATTGTTCAGAAGACCTTTTTTGCTTAAATCTAGATTTTGTTGGTTATTGACAAGTTGCGCTCTGATAAATATTGCAATATGGAGTGGTTAACTGGTTTCTCTAAATGTGCTAATGCTACCCCGGCACTTCAGCAGGATGTGAATACTGAATACAATCCCAATGACACTATGGGCCCAAGTTTCCACATGATAAAAAACGGGCGCCCCTCCGAGCTGGGCGCCCGTTTTTCGCGCCTAAAACGGCGCCTAAAAAAAAACTTGCGATTCTGGAGCGCCCTGCAGCTCCTTGTCTGCCTGACGCGGCGCCCAGGGGGGCGGAGCCGACACTCGCGCTGATTTAGTAAGTGGGAGGGGGCGGGTACCATTTAAATTAGTTTTTTTTCTGCCGGCAACGCTGCGCGTGCGCGTTGGAGCATTCGCGCATGCTCAGTGTGAAGGAAACATTGGCACTCGGCCATTTTTGTAGTTCTTCGTAGCTGTTTAATTTTTGAACATTTTTTTAATAAAAGCACATCCCCCCCCCGCGGGAAGAACGGGCGCCTCCTCCCCCCCCCGCGGGAAAGAACGGGCGCCTCCTCTCCCCCCCCCGTGGGAAGAACGGGCGCCTCCTCCCCCCCCCCCCCCGCGGGAAGAACGGGCGCCTCCTCTCCCCCCCCGGCGGGAAGAACGGGCTCCTCCTCCCCCCCCCGCGGGAAAGAACGGGTGCCTCCCCCCCCCCCCGTGGGAAGAACGGGCGCCTCCTCCCCCCCCCGCGGGAAAGAACGGGCGCCTCCTCTCCCCCCCCCGTGGGAAGAACGGGCGCCTCCTCCTCCCCCCTCCCCCGCGGGAAAGAACGGGCGCCTCCCCCCCCCCCCCCCCGGCGGGAAGAACGGGCGCCTCCTCCCAACCCCCCCGCGGGAAAGAACGGGCGCTGCCTCCTCCTCCTCCTCCCCCTCCCCCCGGGGGAAGAACGGGCGCCTCAGGCTGACTGCAGAATTCTCCGTGCCTGAAGCACTTTCACACAGGTAGGAAGATGGTTTATTTAATCTTTTCTCTGCTTATAAATGTTTATTCAGGTTGGATTTATTTGTATAATATTTGTAGAAGTATAAATAAGGATTTATTGTAGAATTTAATGACTTCCCTTCCACCTCCCCTCCACCTCGTTCTGGACGCCTAATTTGTAACCTGCGCCTGATTTTTTTAATGTGTAGAACAGGTTTTTTCAGTTCTACAAAAATCTTCACTTGCTTCATTCTAAGTTAGTTTGGAGTACGTTTTCACTGTGGAAACTTTGAAATCAGGCATCAGTGGCCGGACACGCCCCCTTTTGAAGAAAAAAATTCTGTTCCAAAGTAGAACTGTTCTACCTGACTAGAACTGCAGAAAAAAAAATGTGGAGAATTGCGATTTCTAAGATAGTCCGTTCTCCACCAGTTGCTCCTAAAAATCAGGCGCAAATCATGTGGAAACTTGGGCCCTATATATCAACATTTAGTGGTAACTAAGGGTCCATCCTGTCTACACGACATCCACGATAGGGAAACTCTTTCCATTAGTAAGGTGAAGCACAGATTTTCTCAGCAATGGACACATTTAGTAAACTGCTTGTGTGCGTGCGAGTTACATCTTCATACAAGTTGTAAATGAACTGGAGATGCAGCTTCACACCAGGATTTTGTCAGCCAATCCATCAGCAGAAAGATTCGCATTTATACAGTACATTATCATGTCTTGAAGATCTTCATGTACAATGATACAATTCTCCTTAAACTCTTCGATCCAACAATGGCCACTTGTGCATCCCCCACTTCCTTCATCCCACCATCGGTGGCCGTGCCTTCAGCAGTCTTGGCCACAAGATCTGGAACTCCCTTTCTAAACCTCTTTCCTCCTTTAAGATTTTCCATAAATCCTACCTCCTTGCCCAAGATTTTAGTCACCTATCCTGATATTTCATGTGACTTGGTGTCAAAATGTGTTTGATTACGCTCGATATGTTTTACTGTGTTAAGGGCGCTCTATAAATGCAAGTTGTTGTTGAATTACTTTTAGGGGCACAGATAACAGTTACAAAGGCAGATAGGGAATAGTTGACCATCAGGCAGAGCAGGAGTAGAAAGGTAGTGCAGGAGTCCCCTGCGGTGGTCATCTTCCAAAACAGATATACCACTTAGGATACTGTTGGAGATGGCTATCAGAGGGCAGCAGCAGCCAAGTTTGTGACTCTGCTGCACAGGAGGGCAGGTAAAAGAGTGGAGAGCTATAGTGGTAGGGGATTCCATTGTAAGGGGAATAGATAGGCGTTTCTGCGGCCGCAATCGAGACTTCAGGATGGTATGTTGCCCCCCTAGTGCAAGGGTCAAGGATGTCTCGGAGCGGCTGCAGCGCATTCTGGAGGGGGAGGGTGAACAGCCACTGGTCATGGTGCACATAGGTACCAACGATATAGGTAAAAAACTGGATGAGGTCCTATAAACTGAATTTAGGGAGCTAGGAGCTAAAGTAAAAAGTAGGACTTCAAAAGGTAGTAATCTCAGGATTGCTACCAGTGCCATGTGTTACTCAGAGTAGAAATAGCAGGATAGTTCAGATGAAAACGTGGCTTGAGGAGTGGAGCAAGAGGGAGGGATTCAAATTCCTGGGACATCGGAACCGGTTCTGGGGGAGGAGGGACCAGTACAAACTGGACGGTCTGCACCTGGGCAGCACCAGAACCGATGTCCTAGGCGGAGTGTTTGCTTGTGCTGTTGGTGAGGGTTTAAACTAATATGACAGGGGGTTGGGAATCTATGCAGGGAGACAGAGGGAAGTAAAATGGGAGCAGAAGCAAAAGGCAGAAAGGATATAAGGAAAAGTGGAGGGCAGAGAAATCAAGGGCAAAATTCAAAAAGGGCCACATTACAACATAATTCTAAAAGGACAAAGAATGTTAAAAAACCAAGCCTGAAGGCTCTGTGTCTCAATGCGAGGAGCATTCGTAACAAGGTGGATGAATTAACTGCGCAGATAGCTGTTTACAGATATCATGTAATTGGAATTAAGAAGATATGGCTCCAGGGTGACCAAGGCTGGGAACTCAACATCCAGGGGTATTCAATATTCAGGAAGGATAAACAGAAAGGAAAAGGAAGTGGGGCAGCGTTACTGGTTAAAGAGGAGATTAACAGAATAGTAAGGAAGAACATTAGCTTGGATGATGTGGAATCTGTATGGGTAGAGCTGCAGAACACCAAAGGGCAGAAAACGCTTGTGGGAGTTGTGTACAGATCACCAAACAGTAGTAGTGAGGTTGGGGATGACATCAAACAGGAAATTAGGGATGCGTGCAATAAAGGTACAGCAGTTATCATGGGTGACTTTAATCTACATATAGACTGGGCTAACCAAACTGGTAGCAATACGGTGGAGGCGATTTCCTGGAGTGTATAAGGAATGGTTTTCTAGACTAATATGTCGAGGAACCAACTAGAGAGCTGGCCATCCTAGACTGGGTGTTGTGTAATGAGAGGGGATTAATTAGCAATCTTGTTGTGTGAGGCCCCTTGTGGAAGAGTGACCATAATATGGTAAAATTTTTCATTAAGATAGAGTGAAAAACAGTTAATTCATAGACAAGGGTCCTGAACTTAAAGAAAGGTAACTTTGATGGTATGAGACGTGAATTGGCTAGGATAGACTGGCGAATGATACTTAAAGGGTTGATGGTGGATAGACAATGGCAGACATTTAAAGATCACATGGATGAACTTTAATAATTGTACATCCCTGTCTGGTGTAAAAATAAAACGGGGAAGGTGACTCAACCGTGGCTAACAAGGGAAATTAGGAAAAGTGTTAAATCCAAGGAAGAGGCATATAAAATGGCCAGATAAAGCAGCAAACCTGAGGACTGGGAGAAATTTAGCATTCAGCAGAGGGGGACAAAGTGTTTAATTAGGAGGGGGAAAAGAGAGTATGAGTGTAAGCTTGCAGGGAACATAAAAACTGACTGCAAAAGCTTCTATAGATATGTGAAGAGAAAAAGATTAGTGAAGACAAATGTATGTCCTTTGCAGTCAGAATCAGGTGAATTTATAATGGGGAACAAAGAAATGGCAGACCAACTGAACAAATACTTTGGTTCTGTCTTCATGAAATACGAGGGGACCGAGGGTCTAGTGAGAAGGAGGAACTGAAGGAAATCCTTATTAGTCAGGAAATTGTGTTAGGGAAATTGATGGGATTGAAGGCTGATAAATCCCCAGGGCCTGATAGTCTGCATCCCAGAGTACTTAAGGAAGTCGCCCTAGAAATAATGGATGTATTGGTGGTCATTTTCCAACATTCTATAGACTCTAGATCAATTCCTATGGATTGGAGGGTAGCTAATGTGACCCCACTTTTTAAAAAAGGAGGGAGAGAAAACAGGAAATTATAGACCGGTTAGCCTGACATCGGCAGTGGGGAAAATGTTGGAATCAATTATTAAAGATGCAATAGCAGCGCATTTGGAAAGCAGTGACAGGATCGGTCCAAGTCATCATGGATTTATGAAAGGGAAATCATGCTTGACAAATCTTCTAGAATTTTTTGAGGATGTAACTTGGGGCCCAAGTTTCCACAGGATAAAAAACGGGCGCCCCTCCGAGCTGGGCGCCCGTTTTTCGCGCCTAAAACGGCGCCAGAGAAAAAACGCGCTATTCTCGAGCGCTCTGCAACTCCTTGTCTGTTTGGCATGGCGCCTACACTCGCGCCGATTTTGTAAGTGGGAGGGGGCGGGTACTATTTAAATTAGTTTTTTTCCTGCCGGCAACGCTGCGCATGCGCGTTGGCGCATGCTCAGTGTGAAAAAAAACATTGGCACTCGCCGATTTTTGTAGTTCTTTGTAGCTGTTTAATTTTTGAACATTTTTAATAAAACCACATTGCCATCAGCACATCAGCACTGAGACTTCCCTTCTCACTGTCTCCTTCCCCTCCCTCCCCTGCGCGGCAACAAGCCGCTGTCTCCTTCCCCTCCCTCCCCTCCGCGGCAACAAGCCGCTGTCTCCTTCCCCTCCCTCCCCTGCGCGGCAACAAACGGCGGTTTCCTTCGAACGATGGCTGAAGCACTTTCACACAGGTAGGAAGATGGTTTATTTAATCTTTTCTTTGCTTATAAATGTTTATTCAGGTTGGATTTATTTGTATAATATTTGTAGAAGTATAAATAAGGATTGATTGTAGAATTTAATGACTTCCCTTCCCCCCCCCACCTCATTCTGGACGCCTAATTTGTAACCTGCGCCTGATTTTTTAATGTGTAGAACAGGTTTTTTCAGTTCTACAAAAATCTTCACTTGCTCCATTCTACTTTAGTTTGGAGTACGTTTTCACTGTGGAAACTTTGAAATCAGGCGTCAGTGGCCGGACACGCCCCCTTTTGAAGAAAAAATTTTGTTCCAAAGTAGAACTGTTCTACCTCACTAGAACTGCAGAAAAAAAAGTGGAGAATTGCGATTTCTAAGATAGTCCGTTCTCCACCAGTTACTCCTAAAAATCAGGCGCAAATCATGTGGAAACTTGGGCCCCATGAGTGGACAAGGGAGAAGCAGTGGATGTGGTGTATTTGGACTTTCAAAAAGCTTTTGACAAGTCCCACACAAGAGATTAGTGTGCAAAATTAAAGCACATGGTATTGGGGGTAATATATTGACGTGGATCGAGAACTGGTTGGCAGACAGGAAGCAAAGAATAGGAATAAATGGGTCCTTTTCAGAATGGCAGGCAGTGACTAGTGGGGTACCGCAAGGTTCAGTGCTGGGACCTCAGCTATTTACAATATACATTAATGATTTAGACAAAGGAATTGAATGTAATATCTCCAAGTTTGCAGATGACACTAAGCTGGATGGCAGTGTGAGCTGTGAGGAGGATGCTAAGAGGCTGCAGGGTGACTTGGATAGGTTAGACGAGTGGGCAAATGCATGGTAGATGCAGTATAATATAGATAAATGTGAGGTTATCCACTTTGGTGACAAAAACAGGAAAGCAGAATATTATCTGAATGGTGGCAGATTAGGAAAAGGGGAGGTGCAACAAGACCTGGGTGTCATGGTACATCAGTCATTGGAAGTAGGCAGTTAAGAAAGCAAATGGCATGTTGGTCTTCACAGCAAGAGGATTTGAGTACAGGAGCAGGGAGGTCTTGCAGCAGTTGTAAAGGGTCTTGGAGAGACCACACCTTGAGTATTGTGTGCAGTTTTGGTCTCCTAATCTGAGGAAGGACATTCTTGCTATCGAGTGAAGGTTCACTAGACTGATTCACGGGTTGGCAGGACTAACATATGAAGAAAGACTGGATCGACTAGGCTTCTATTCACTGGAATTTAGAAGAATGAGAGGGGATCTCATAGAAACATATAAAATTCAGATGGGATTGGACAGGTTAGATGCAGCAAGAATGTTCCCAATGTTGGGGAAGTCCAGAACCAGGGGTCACAGTCTAAGGATAAGAGGTAAGCCATTTAGGAGCCAGATGAGGAGGAACTTCTTCACTCAGAGAATTGTGAACCTGTGGAATTCTCTACTACAGAAAGTTGTTGAGGCCAGTTTGTTAGATATATTCAAAAGGGAGTTAAATGTGGCCCTTACAGCTAAAGGGATCAAGGGGTATGGAGAGAAAGCAGGAAAGAGGTACTAGGGTGAATGATCAGCCATGATCATATTGAATGGCCTGCTCCTGCATCTATTTTCTATGTTTCTGTGCTCTATGATTCGCTGTCCCACATTTGGTGCTTTTCACCCCCTCTTGCTACACACAGTTCCCTCAAAATGGGCGGCATTAATAAATAAACATTACAGCATGCGGACTAAAGTGTCCTGTTTAGGGGATTTACTTTTTATTGTTACGGTCTTTGGTTACCAAATTGAATTCTTTGTACTGAAAACTCAGTACATGAGTGCTAACATGTCACTTCCACAGCAAAGATTTCTTTTCTGACCATTATATACTTCAAATCTTAAGAATGGAGATGACTTTTTCCAAGATTGCCAACAATTTTACTTCATTGCCTGTGAAGTGTTTTGGGACTTCCTGAAGTTGTGAAAGTTGCAACGTAAATGCAAGTTCTATTTCTCTTCAATGAGGCAACGGCATTACGTTATTGTTCAAGATATCTGCCTAAACAGTGCACAATTTACACGTACTTTGGTAAAAGTCAAAAATGACCGCTATTAAGCTCCATTGTCATCATTTACCTATAGTGAGGCTATTGCTCCCAAACAGTTATTGGTTAGAGAAGATTATACCATGTCATATTTGTACTACTTTTCACAGCAGGAAATCTCTCTTCACCGCTAAGGTTTAATAGATGCGCTGAAGAGCTGAAGAAATTATTAGGACGGCAATATCTGAGGTGTACGAGTTAGGAATGCCTGCCCTTATTTCTAGATGGCTGTTTGTATAATAACACCGATTTGAAGAGCCTTAAAACATAGAAACATAGAAAATAGGTGCAGGAGCAGGCCATTCAGCCCTTCTAGCTTGCACCGCCATTCAATAAGTTCATGGCTGACCATGAAACTTCAGTACCCCCTTCCTGCTTTCTCGCCATAACCCTTGATCCCCCGAGTAACAAGGACTTCATCTAACTCCCTTTTGAATATATTTAGTGAATTGGCCTCAACTACTTTCTGTGGTAGAGAATTCCACAGGTTCACCACTCTCTGGGTGAAGAAGTTTCTCCTCATCTCGGTCCTAAATGGCTTACCCCTTATCCTCAGACTGTGACCCCTGGTTCTGGACTTCCCCAACATTGGGAACATTCTTCCTGCATCTAACCTGTCTAAACCCGTCAGAATTTTAAACGTTTCCATGAGGTCCCCTCTCATTCTTCTGAACTCCAGTGAATACAAGCCCAGTTGATCCAGTTTTTCTTGATAGGTCAGTCCCACCATCCCGGGAATCAGTCTGGTGAACCTTCGCTGCACTCCCTCAATAGCAAGAATGTCCTTCCTCAAGTTAGGAGACCAAAACTGTACACAATACTCCAGGTGTGGCTTCACCAAGGCCCTGTACAACTGTAGCAACACCTCCCTGCCCCTGTACTCAAATCCCCTCGCTATGAAGGCCAACATGCCATTTGCTTTCTTAACCGCCTGCTGTACCTGCATGCTAACCTTCAATGACTGATGTACCATGACACCCAGGTCTCGTTGCACCTTCCCTTTTCCTAATCTGTCACCATTCAGATAATAGTCTGTCTCTCTGTTTTTACCACCAAAGTGGATAACCTCACATTTATCCACATTATACTTCATCTGCCATGCATTTGCCCACTCACCTAACCTATCCAAGTCACTCTGCAGCCTCATAGCATCCTCCTCGCAGCTCACACTGCCACCCAACTTAGTGTCATCCGCAAATTTGGAGATACTGCATTTAATCCCCTCGTCTAAATCATTAATGTACAATGTAAACAGCTGGGGCCCCAGCACAGAACCTTGCGGCACCCCACTAGTCACTGCCTGCCATTCTGAAAAGTACCCGTTTACTCCTACTCTTTGCTTCCTGTCTGACAACCAGTTCTCAATCCACGTCAGCACACTACCCCCAATCCCATGTGCTTTAACTTTGCACATTAATCTCTTGTGTGGGACCTTGTCGAAAGCCTTCTGAAAGTCAAAATATACCACATCAACTGGTTCTCCTTTGTCCACTTTACTGGAAACATCCTCAAAAAATTCCAGAAGATTTGTCAAGCATGATTTCCCTTTCACAAATCCATGCTGACTTGGACCTATCATGTCACTATTTTCCAGATGCACTGCTATGACATCCTTAATAATTGATTCCATCATTTTACCCACTACTGAGGTCAGGCTGACCGGTCTATAATTCCCTGTTTTCTCTCTCCCTCCTTTTTTAAAAAGTGGGGTTACATTGGCTACCCTCCACTCCATAGGAACTGATCCAGAGTCAATGGAATGTTGGAAAATGACTGTCAATGCATCCGCTATTTCCAAGGCCACCTCCTTAAGTACTCTGGGATGCAGTCCATCAGGCCCTGGGGATTTATCGGCCTTCAATCCCATCAATTTCCCCAACACAATTTCCCGACTAATAAAGATTTCCCTCAGTTCCCCCTCCTTACTAGACCCTCTGACCCCTTTTATATCCGGAAGGTTGTTTGTATTCTCCTTAGTGAATACCGAACCAAAGTACTTGTTCAATTGGTCTGCCATTTCTTTGTTCCCCGTTATGACTTCCCCTGATTCTGACTGCAGGGGACCTACAGTTTTACTAACCTTTTTCTCTTTACATACCTGTGGAAACTTTTGCAATCCGCCTTAATGTTCCCTGCAAGCTTCTTCTCGTACTCCATTTTCCCTGCCCTAATCAAACCCTTTGTCCTCCTCTGCTGAGTTCTAAATTTCTCCCAGTCCCCGGGTTAGCTGCTATTTCTGGCCAATTTGTATGCCACTTCCTTGGCTTTAATACTATCCCTGATTTCCCTAGATAGCCACGTTTGAGCCACCTTCCCTTTTTTATTTTTACGCCAGACAGGAATGTACAATTGTTGTAATTAAGGTTTATATTTAGAAGATATAGGAATAAAAGTGGCTTAAAATGTTGGGTGAGTTTATTTTACTGCTGCTGTATCTTTAGACTATCAGGACTATGTACAGCAGGCACCTCAAAACACTGGCGATGTACCACCAACGCTGCCTCCGCAAGACCCTGCAAATCCATTGGCAGAACAGGTGCACCAATGTTAGTGTGCTTGCTCAAGCCAGCATCGAAGCACTGACCACGCTCAATCAGCTCCGCTGGATGGGCCACATCGTCCGCATGCCCAACACGAGACTCCCAAAACAAGTGCTCTACTCAAGCTCTGACACGGCAAGCTAGCCCTAGGTGGGCAGAGGAAACGCTTCAAGGGCACCCTCATAGTCTCCTTGAAAAAATATAACATCCCCACCGGCACCAGGGAATTCCTGGCCCAAGACCTCCCTAAGTGGAGGAAAAGCATCCGGGAAGGCGCCAAACACCTTGTGTCCCTTCGCCGAGAGCAAGGTGAAGCCAAGTGTCGACAGCGGAAGGAGCGTGTGGCAACCCAGGCACTCCACCCACCTGTTCCTTCAATCACCATCTGCCCCAACTGCGACAGAGACTGTAGATCCTGCATTGGACTCTTCAGTCATCTGAGAACTCATTTTTAGTGTGGATGCAAGTCATCCTTGACTCTGAGGGACTGGCTATGGTGACTGTATCTTTAGACTATCAAGGTTATACCAGTGATCTCTAAGCCACTTTATCAGTATACAATTTCTCGTGATAACAGCACCAGTAAGCATTAGTCACATGGTAGCCTGTACATTTGTTTTAATAATTTTCTTATCTTCTCAGAATGGTACTAGGGATGAAGGGCTTCTGCTATGTGGAGAGATTAGAAAAGCCGCAATTGTTGTCCTAAGAACAGGGAAGGTTAAGGGGAGATTTAATAGAGGTGTTCAAAATTATGAATACCCTGATACAGTAGATTAGGAGAAATTGTTTCCAGTGGCAGGAGGGCTGGTAACCAGAGGACGCAGATTTAAGATAATTGGTAAATGGACCAGAGGGCAGAAGAGAGTTTTAAAAAAAATACAGCGACTTATGATCTGGCATGAAAGTGGTGGAAGCAGATTCAACATTAACATTCAAAACAAAATTGGATCTATACTTGAAAAGGAAAAATTGGCAGGGCTGTGGGGAAAGAGCAGACGTATAGTGGGACTAATTGGATCGCTCTTTCAAAGATTGTGCTGAGGCACAATGGGCTGAATGGCCTCCTTGTGTTGTGTGCATCATTCTCTGATTCTCTCCTGAAAGTACTGCCTCGTGTTGCCGTACAGTTCCACAGGTGTTAGCCCTCTGCTGCCTCACCCAAGTGAGCAGAGAAAACACTTCAAGGACAACACTCCTTGAACAAATGCAACATCCCCACCGACACCTGGGAATCCCTGGCCCATGGCCGCTCAACATGGAGGAGAAGCATCCGGGAATATGCCGAACACCTCGAGTCTCCTCGCCGGGAGCACGTGGAAGCCAAGCGCAGACAGCGGAAGGAGCGCACGACAACCCAAGCACCCCACCCACCTGTCCCTTCCACCACCACCTGCCCCACCTGTGACAGAGAATGTAAGTCCCGCATCGGTCTCTTCAGTCACCTGAGAACTCATTAGTGTGAAAGCAAGTCATCCTCGACTCCGAGGGACTGCCTAAGAAGACGACCTCATCCAAGTGGCTATTCTTAATGCCACCAGCAATGGTCGCCTTCTATTAGTCTTCCTCAGCCGAATCCAGTGCACCGAGAGTGACTGTTGTATCACAGATGTTCACCTGGTTCGGATCAGCAAACTCTACAGATACTGGGCTGAGACACTCTGCTCTGCACGGCTTTGCACCACATTGCCTGGTGCCTCATCACAGGCAGTCCCTCGGAATCGAGGAAGATCTGCCTCCACTCCCAACATGAGTCCTTAGGTGGCTGAACAGTCCAATATGAGAACCGCAGTCCCTGCCACAGGTGGGGACAGTCACTGAGGGTAAGGGAGGGTGCGACAGATTTGCCACGCTTGATTTCTGCATGCTCTCGGTGTTGAGACTCGAGGTGCTCAGTGCCCTCTCAGATGTACTCTCTCCATTTAGGGTGGTCTTTGGCCAGGGACTCCCAGGTGTCAGTGGGGATGCTGCATTTTATTAGGAAGGCTTTCAGCATATCCCTGTAACGTTTGCTCTGCCCACCTTTGGCTTGTTTGTCGTGAAGGAGTTCCAAGTAGAGCGCTTGGTTTGGGAGTCTCGGTTCTGGCATGCGGAGAATGTGGCCTGCCCAGCGGAGCTGATCAAGTGTGGTCAGTGCTTCAATGCTGGGGATGTTGGCCTGGTCGAGGATGCTAATATTGGTGCATTTGGACTTTCAAAAGGCTTTTGACAAAGTCCCACACAAGAGATTAGTCTGCAAAATTAAAGCACATGGTATTTGGGGTAATGTATTGACGTGTATAGAGAACTGGTTGGCAGACAGGAAGCAAAGAGTAGGAATAAACGGGTCCTTTTCAGAATGGCAGGCATTGACTAGTGGGATACCGCAAAGTTCAGTGCTGGGACCCCCGCTATATACATTAATGATTTAGACAAAGGAATTGAATGTAATATCTCAAACTTTGCAGATGACACTAAGCTGGGTGGCAATGTGAGCTGTGAGGAGGATGCTAAGAGGCTGAAGAGTGACTTGGACAGGTTAGGTCAGTGGGCAAATGCATGGCAGATGCAGTATGAAGTAGATAAATGTGATGTTATCCACTTTGGTGGCAAAAACAGGAAGGCAAAATATTATCTGAATGGTGACAGATTAGGAGAAGGGGAGGTGCAGCGAGACCTGGGTGTCATGGTACATCAGTCATTGAAAGTTGGCATGCAGGTACAGCAGGCGGTGAAGGCGGCAAATGGCATGTTGGCCTTCATCGCGAGAGGATTTGAGTATAGGAGCAGGGAGGTCTTACTGCAGTTGTACAGGGCCTTGGTGAGGCCACACCTTGAATATTGTGTACAGTTTTGGTCTCCTAATCTGAGGAGGGACATTCTTACTATTGAAGGAGTGCAGCAAAGGTTCACCAGACTGATTACCAGGATGGCAGACTGACATATGAAGAAAGACTGGATCGACTAGGCTTATATTCACTGGAATTTAGAAGAATGAGAGGGTATCTCATAAAAACATATAAAATTCTGATGAGATTGGACAGGTTAGATGCAGGAAGAATGTTCCCGATGTTGGGGAAGTCCAGAACCAGGGGTCACAGTCCAAGGATAAAGGGTAAGCCATTAAGGACTGAGATGAGGAGAAACTTCTTCACTCAGAGAATTGTGAACTTGTGGAATTCTCTACCACAGAAAGTTGTTGGGGCCAGTTTGTTAGATATATTCAAAAATGAGTTAGATGTGGCCCTTATGGCTAAAGAGATCAAGGGGTATGGAGAGAAAGCAGGAATGGGGTACTAAAGTTGCAAAAATGATCAGCCATCATATTGAATGGTGGTGCAGGCTCGAAGGGCCGAATGGACTACTCCTGCACCTACTGTCTATGTTTCTATGTCTATCCTCTCGGGGGATTTGTAGGATCTTGTGGAGACATCTCGAGCGACTTGAGGTGTCTACTGTACATGGTCCATGTCTCTGAGCCATATAGGAGGGTGGGTATTACCACAGCCCTGTAGACCATGAGCTTGGTGGTAGATTTGAGGGCCTGGTCTTCGAACACTCTTTTCCTCAGGCGGCCGAAGGCTGCACTGGCTCACTGGAGATGGCATCACACTGCCTGGTGCCTTTGCCCATGAGGTTAACAGGGAAGCTATAAACTTGTACTCTGTGTACTTATTCTGCTGACCTCTGCTTTGTTCTCCTAATTTTTGATTGTGATTTTCAGGAAGGGTGTCGTGGGCAGGAGAGAGACAAAGAGCAAAGTAATCACTTCAAGTGTACACAAGTCACATTTCTCTCCTTGATCTTCCCCACTATAACCAGACAACATCACAAAAAATATCACACCAAGAACAAGATGTTTTCCTCCTCCTCTCCCAAGCATGCCCCATCTACAGAAGGAAAAATACACTGTAGCTTTAAGTGAAGTCTGCGACTAGGGTGCCTACTTTGTATCCTGCAGACTCACTGTCCACAGATAGAAGTTGAAACAAAATGCAGGAAGGAATGGAATGGGCAATCAGGCTGTGTTCACAGCAAACAGAAGTGTTCTTGATACAGTGCCTGGCTCCTTGCTTCTATTTATACTGTTACCATGTGAACAGAATAGCAAAGACTACTGCACTTCATTCAGCGGTTCCCAAAGTCAGGAGAAATGCCTAGTTGTGTTTTTCTTTGCCTTTCCAGTTGAATAAGAGCTCACAGTACAAAAAGGGCTAATGAAAAGCAAACAGAAAGTCTCTTTTGCAGAGGTTGCTGTTTTCTTCATCAATTACAGTTGTAAAGGATCAGAAGTGCGAGGTGGTCACGATTAGAGCTTATGGCACCATTTATCACTGGTTTCAAAGCCTTTCTGTAGTGCATTAGTTCTTGTCACAAAACAAAGTCACAAAAGTCATGACTTCATTTAAACACGAGCTGCGAAATATCCAGTTTTACAGTCTTCTCGTATCTCGTAAACTGAAGAATGGGATGGGAATTGTATGGTAGGAGAAGAAACATCACCTAGCAAATAGCCTTGCATTTATTTACTTTATAATGTAAAACCTTTGTACTCAGCTGATAACTTGTGAACAGTAGTGTAGAAAGTGGCCATGAAAATTAAGTATTTTTAACGACAGTATTTGCCAAGCCAAGAGACAGTCATCACAGAGAAACCAGTCATCTGAAACAGATTGTAAATCAATTACAGTACTTCTAATGTCTTCCAACAAAGATTGTTGATCCGAAACCTCAAAAAGCTTACAGCCTATCCATAAAGAGGCTTTCGAAAGTTAACGTAAAAGGCACCAGTTCGGGCCAGTATTGCATGACACTGGTGACACAGAACAAAGCAATGCAGATATGGGGTTCCTCCAATAACATGAGCTTCCGGACACAAGAAATGAAACCATCTTATCAGCTGTTTGCATGCTCAGCATCTTAAACGAACGGCTTCTAAATGATGCTAAAATTAAGCACTGCGGTGGCGATGTACTAAACGCCTGAGGAGAAGAGTGTTCGAAGGCCAGGCCCTCAAATCTGCCACCAAGCTCATGGTCTACAGGGCTGTAGTAATACCCACCCTCCTGTATGGCTCAGAGACATGGACCATGTACAGTAGACACCTCAAGTTGCTGGAGAAATACCACCAACGATGTCTCCATAAGATCCTACAAATCCCCTGGGAGGACAGATGCACCAACATTAGCGTCCTCAACCAGGCCAACATCCCCAGCATTGAAGCACTGACCACACTTGATCAGCTCCGCTGGGCAGGCCACATTGTCCGCACGCCAGACACGAGACTCCCAAAGCAAGCGCTCTAATCGGAACTTGTTCACGGCAAACGAGCCAAAAAAGTGGGCAGGGGAAATGTTACAAGGACACCCTCAAAGCCTCCCTGATAAAGTGCAACATCCCCGCCGACACCTGGGAGGACTCTGGCCAAAGGCCGCCCTAAATGGAGGAAGTGCATCCGGGAGGGCACTGAGCACCTCAAGTCTCATCGCCGAGAGCATGCAGAAACCAAGCACAGGCAGCGGAAAGTGTGTGCGGCAAACCAGTCCCACCCTCCCTTACCCACAACGACTATCTGTCCCATCTATGACAGGGACTGTGGTTCTCGTATTGGACTGTTCAGCCACCTAAGGACTCATTTTAAGAGTGGAAGCAAGAGGGAATTTCGAGGAACTGCCTATGATGATGATGACGACGAAACTCAGGACAGCGACACGTGAAAAATAAAAAGGTCGAGAAGAATGACATAGGCACCGAATGAAAGGCTCAGTCAATGTCAAGTATTCTGGATTCATCAGCATTTCCTGAAAGAATGTAATCCAATAAAAATAAATTTTAAAAAGCAAGCAAAGGATCGAATAAAGGGCAAGAACTGAAATAAAGAATGAGAATGATTCTCAACCTATCCCACAGTTACCCTCATTTTCCCTTACAACCAAAAAAAAATTCCTACACACACAATCTACTTTAAAAAGAGATTATAAATCCACACAGTGCAGATCTTTTGAGCGTTAAACCTACAATTCAATCTATTGCTGGAATACATAGTCAGGACAGAATCTCAGATTTAAGCATAAAGTTTACTAAACAACACGGAGTAATAATTCCTTCCACAATTTATTGCAAACTCCCCCCCCCACCCCAAGTCACTTTCCAATGATCTCCATGTAACAACCACCAGTAGGCAGCTGCATATAGCCTCTGTGCACTTGTGACATTAGTAATTGGCCAATGTCTGAAGCCATATTAAATACAAGGGAGGTGAAGTTGCTCCGCTGAACTCTGGTTTGGTTCTTTTATTCTGTCCATGTCTACTGCAGATAATCATTTCCATCATATGCTCATCAATAACGTTAATATAGCAGGAGGTCAGTACAATGGCAGGAAAACTGTGCATAAGCATATCTGCCTGTTAAAAAATGCAAACCCGAACCTCTCTCACAGCTCTATTCATTAATTTATGAGTAAGTTATTTCAAGTCACAGTAATGTCCAATGCAGAACTGTGTCAATCAGCTTGTCTCCTGCGTAGCACACTTGCACTATTGTTGATAGAGATATCAAACTATTGCCATGGTAACAGGGTGTTGCAACTGATTACGAAGATCTCCCCACCCTTCTTGTGCAACTAGCACCTTCAACTCCATAATAAGTGCACAAATTGGAACTCAGTGAAGCTGGAATCCTCTGTGCTGCACATTCATGGACTCCATTGTTTTCACTGAAGATACACTAATCCAGCTATTATAAACCAACCCGAAGTTGATGCGATAATGATCTAAGTATACAGATTTTATTGGAAGAACAAAAAACTGGTGCACTCCTTCAGCGAAAATGCTGCTGTAAGCCTATAAACTATTAAGATATAATTGATTTCCACAAAATGGTGGAAGAAAACAAACCACAGTAGGTTTTTAAGCTGTTGCCCTTGGGCTGTCATTACAGCCACTCAGGCAAAATCAACACAGCGTCTGCATTCAATATGCTACAAGTCCACCAATCATGGTTGCTGCAATTCTCAGTTCTACACCAAACTGTTCCTGCGCCCAGGATCAACAAACTATTTTTTTCAAATCGGTTCATTAAATTAGTTTGTCAACAAGCTCTGCTGTGTCAGTCTACTTTTAGTTAATTGTTGGTCTATGTTTGAATGCAAAAGCCACGTTAATTTGGCAGGGAAGAATAGCTGTCGGAACTGGCCTCTTCTGTCCTGAAGAGCTCCTCCTCAGGTGTTAATGGATCACAAAACAAAAACCTAATCCAGACCACTATTGATCGCAGAGTATGTTCCTCACCCACCTTCGAAGTTGCTTCACAGTTATTATAACTGTTCAAAGGACGGCAAGTTCACTTTTCGCTGCCCCACTGTGGATTTACTGGCAAGAAATGCTGTCAAACCTCACCACTTGTGAATGAGAAAATAGTTGTAACCAAGGCTTTCCTTCATCGAAGATTATGCTTCAACCCGCACATTAATGGAGTTTAAGACAGCATTATTTCGGGTGGGGGGTGGGAGGAAGAGGTGAAGGAAAGACAGTCTATTGAAGCCAGGTGTGACTGTATAATCAATCTCAAAGTATTTGCCGATAGAAAATCTGTGGTTTTTAATGCTTTTTAATCACTGATCTAGTGATCATTTATCAAGATTTACTGAAGGTGGACAGGAAGCACAGCTTGAAAGCATTCCTCATTGGAAGCAAGCTTCTTTTTCAGCCTGGATTTTAACTAAATAGTAGATGGTAAAATAACTCTCATACCAGCCTGGGTCGCCTGATCTGTCTGCTTTATTAACTACAGAAACAGATAGAGCAATCGTTTCATTCAAACAAAAGAGCTTATACGCACAACTTTACTAATGGTCCAATGCTATATTAAAACTTGGGGTAGCTCGTGACCCTCAAAACCTCCCTGGTAAAGTGCAATACCACCACTGACACCTGGGAGACCCTGGCCGAAGACCACCCGAGGTGGAGAAAGTTCTTCGAGTCCCAACACAAAGAGCATGAAGGGGCCAAACGCAGGCAGCGGAAGGACAGCGCAGCAAACCAGCCCCACCCACCCCTTCCCTTGAAGAATGTCTGTCCCACCTATAACCGGGTCTGTGGCTCTCGTATTGGACTGTTCAGCCATCAAAGAACTCACTTTGGGAGTGGAAGCAAGTCTTCCTCGATTCCGAGGGACTGCCTATGATTTGGTTTTGAGCTCTTGTGGCTGCAGTTAAAGACTAACATTAACCTCAAGAGTAGCTTGACAGAATGGCATAAAGAAAAGACTTGCATTTCTATAGTGCCTTTCATGATCATCGGACATCCCAAAGTGCTTTACAGCCATAGCAGCCAATTTGCACACAGCAAATTCCCACAAACAACAATGTGATAATGACCAGATAATCTGGGGGGTCTGTGTGATGTTGATTGAGGGATAAATATTGGCCAGGATGCCGGGGATAACTCGCCTGCTCTTCTAAAGGGTCCTGGGATCTTTTACATCCACCTGAGAGAGCAGACGAGGCCTCAGTTTAACGTTTCATCCGAAAGACGGCACCTCTCTACAGTATAGCGCTCCCTCAGCACTGCACGGGAGTGTCAGCCTAGATCTTTGTGATCACATCTCTGTGTATGGAGTGTATGGCATGAAGGGACCTCAAAAGGGAATAACTGAAATGGAGTTGGGGTGAGTGTTAAGATGATGCCCTTGGTCTGTTTCATCTCTATGTACCAAAAATCCCTTCTCCTCCTGGGAGGCGCAAAAAGCCAGAAAGGGAGCAAGCTTCGGCTCAGTGGTAGTATGCCCGCTTGAGTCGGGAGGCCATGGATTCGAGCCCCATTCCACAAACAGCGAGTGGCAGTGAATTCCGGTCTCTGAATACTGGGGTGACTTCCAGCGGGGTGCTTGCGTCCGATCGGAATTGAGTGGCCCCTAACCTGTTGTAGTCCCAATGAGGAGCTCAATGGGGAACTCACCTCTGATGGCAATGGAGCTTACATTGCACTGTGTCCAGAAGGTCCTGCAGGTCGGGAGTTGCGAATCAGACTAACAACCTGTCCACATAAAAATGGTCTTAGTTATGGAAACGACCCAAAGCACAATGCATGATCTGCCAAATGTAAAAGCAGTGGAAGAAGTGGAAGAAGTGGCTTGCCTCAAACGCCACTTGGCACAGACGAGAAAGAAAAAGTCTGCAGCCATTTCAGGAGTCATAGAATTCATAGACTCCTCTTGAAGATTCCTCTCTGACCCCTTGTGGGTGCCAGAAAGCTCCAGCAGGTCACAAACCCACTAATTACTTTCCAAAATTATTTCTTCTCATCTTGCACATGATGTGATCATCTTATTTTCAAGAAATGCATCAAATGCTTCATTGAAAGACAGTCCTGACTACCTCTTCTGGAATCCCGTTTTATAGGTTGACCATTCTCTGGGAAAAGCAGAACTTTCAGACATCCAACCTCAGCTCTCCTTCCCCAAATTATATGGGTGGTCCAAGTACTCCCAGACCCCATCATCTCAAACACACTCACTACTAGTTGCATGATCTCCATGCCTTTAATGATCTTAAATACCTGGATACTCCATTACCTGGAGAACTAGTACTCTTGCCTTACTTGTACTGATCCTATGCCAACGATATTTCCCTTCAACAGCTCTGAATTAGAACCATGAAGATTTTTACATGAACAGATTCTGGACACTAAAGTGAAGAAGCTTTTAACTGTCGCTGGTAACGACACAATTCTTTCTGCACCAAATGCTATCTCAGAACAAAACTCAGAATGCAATTTATTCACCTGAAGATCTTGATAGCTAAATGACTAGGTCCTTCTCTGGGCAAATCTAATTACGAAGTCATTGAACAAATTTGGTGACGTATATCAAGTCTCTGAACAGGAAATGAAGAGTTCCCGACATTTTAAAATAATTCAGTGCATGATTTTGAGATGCCAACAAAAAGAACTTCAAATTTCTTTCCAAACACTACTGGAACATATAAAAAGTCAACACCGCCTCTCACGGGTGAGATTTCTTAGGTTTGATGGCAGTATGCGTGTGTCATATTAATATGCATTGTGTGTAATACCAGAAGTCTCATGCTTAAGTGGCAATTACACTCCAAGGATAAAGGTATCCCATTCCCATGCCTGTGGGACTTTCCCTGTTCTATGTCCTTGACCATAAGCTTGGGAGTCCCTGGCCAAAAACCGCCCCAAGTGGAGGAAGAGCATCTGGGAGGGTGCTGAGCACCGAGTGTCGTCGCCAAGAGCATGCAGCAAACAAGCGCAGGCAACGGAAGGAGCGTGCGGCAAACCAGACTCCCCACCCACCCTTTCCTTCAACCACTGTCTGTCCCACCTGAGACAGAGACTGTAATTCCTGTATTGGACTGTTCAGTCACCTGAGAGCTCACTTTTAGAGTGGAAGCAAGTCTTCCTCAATTTTGAGGGACTGCCTATGATGATGATTTCCTTGCTCAGGGGCATTGCCTGCCAAGCCTGACTTCTTGGTGGTCTAGCAGTCAATCCATTGCTTGGAAGAATTAGATCTGCAACAGGTTCTCTACTAATAGTGTAAGATATGGCACCATTTTTAATTTTGGAAACATGGTTTTAACAACAGCTTGTAAAGTTAAGCATAAAAACTACAAGATGTTTAAGGATGTTGTGAAAGTATAGGGTACATAATCAACATACCATTCACTAACATACCTTGCAGAAGGTGTTAATGCAAGGTGCAGCTTGTAATTTCTCTGTACTGGGCTAACTGTTTGGTAAGGATTCCACTCACCAAGTTTATTTAATGTTTGGATGTATGATACTCAATATTTTTAATAAAGGTTTTGTTTAAAAGAAAACAAAATCATTGGGCTAGAATTTTCTAACAATTCACCAGCATCCGATTTCTGCCCAAAACAACTCTAAGATTCCCAAGATTATCGCCGGCGAAAACCTCCCCCCTAATAAGAAAAAAATGTGTCCAGCGAAAACACTGGGCGATTCTGGGTGAAAAAGTGGAAATTAGGGTTGATTAGGCGGTTCATAAAGAAAATGGGTGATAAATTTTATTTATTTTTTTTTAAATCACAAAAAATTGTCCCTGAGGTTGCAGGGATGGGCCTAGCAGCAGAAAAACAAAATATTTTTTCAAAAAACATCACATAAAAAAAAAAATCATAAAAACATTCTCAAGACCCTTTTAACGTAAATCACCGTAACAGAATTTTAAAATAATGAGTAAAAAACCAACTACCAACCTTTTTCTTGCAGAGCGACTCACCTCCCGCCCAGCTCCGCTGATCTTCGTGGGCGGTTTATTTCATACTTACCTACGGCTCACCGCTGAGCCAAATATCGCGCCAGGGCGATCGGAGCACGGTGCACGCCGCACTCTGCTCCCCAGCGGTACCGCGAGACCGCCCACGTAACTTGGGTTGGGAATTTCTCGCTCACCTCGTCACTGCCCACAATGGCCAATACTGCCCAGAAACTGGGCGGTAAGCCAATGGAAATTATTGCCTAGTGTCTTTATTAAGTGTGTGGCTCATTATAAAACGTGTGTTGGGGCGGAAAAAAAAAGCCCATGAAAATTGAGTAGAAAAAGGAGTGTTTCTGGTATTTCTTTCACTCTCAACTGAAGATCGAGAAGAAAATATGGCCTGCTCCTCCTCAGTTTGCTTTGTGGTTGGTGGCAGATGTTATTGTGGACACAGACAAGCAGCATGGTTTGTGTGGCTGATGCACAATTTCCAGACTGAAGGATTAACAACTGTAATGTACTTATAGCACATTTATCAAGTGCAACAGAGTACTGGGAATATAGCAGTAAATAATTTTTACACTCCAATTTTGCTCTTGTTGCCTGCCTGCCTGCCTCACACTTTTTCAATTTCTTACGGCTACAGTCCCTTTCTCTCCTGATGATCAAAGCTAGTTTGGAGCGTTTCATTATATATCACAGGCCTTCATTTTTTTTTTTTTTTAATTACTTTCTCTCAGGACTTGGGTGACACTGGCAATGCTGCCCAGAGAAGGTGGCAGTGGACCACTATAGTCCTTGAACCACTATAGTCCTTATGGTGATGGTCCGTTGGACGGGTCACATTGTCCGCATGCCCGACACGAGACTCCCAAAGCAAGCGCTCGACTCGGAACTCCTACATGACAAGCGAGTCCCAGGTGGGCAGAGGAATCGTTTCAAGAGCACCCTCAAAGCCTCCCTGATAAAGTGCAACATCCCCACCAGCACCTGGGAGTCCCTAGCCATAGACCGCCTTAAGTGGAGGAAGTGCATCCGGGAGGGCGCTGAGCACCTCGAGTCTCGTCGCCGAGAGCACGCAGAAACAAAGCGCAGGCAGCGGAAAGAGCGTGCGGCAAACCTGTCCCACCCACCCTTTTCCTCAATGACGGTCTGTCCCACCTGTGACAGGGTACCGTGGTTCCCGTATTGGACTGTTCAGTCACCCAAGAACTCATTTTGAGAGTGGAAGCAGGTCTTCCTCGACTCAGAGAGTCTGCCTATGATGAGGACATGGTGATGGTGTTCCCACAATGGTATTCGGTGGGAAATTACAGAATTTTGATGCAACAACAATGGTACATGTCCAAGTCAGGATGATGTGTGACTTGGCGCAGTATCTGCTGTTGGTGGTGCTCTTATCCTGCCTGGTCATGGTACTGTTGAAGTAGGCTTGGAAAGTTGCTGCAATACATTCCATATATAGCCCCACCACCACCACTGGCACACTGTGGTTCACCCTTTATGGGTCAGTGTCATGGTCTTCCTTTCTCCTGATCATGGGCTCAAATTTGGCCCACCCCTTTTCTCGGCGCACTCACCAGAGATGCGCCGATTTTGTGGGCTGAAAACGGTGCCGAAAAAATCTCCCCCGTTTCTGGCCACTGTGTTGCCTGTCCCAGGGCCTGGCGTGGCGGCGGGGGGGGGGGGGGGGGGGGAGGGGGGGGGGAATGATAACTGTGTAGCCAGTAATTTTAATGAGCTTAATCAAGACTTTCCTTAACCCTGTTGATGAAAATACTTTCCTAATCAAGTTAATAGAAAATACTTGCAAATAAATCATAATCAATTCTTGACCATTAGATTTGGTGGAACAATTTTGCTTGAATTTTCAAAATATTTAAAAGCATAAAACAAACAGTAAATTTCCTGGCTACATGGTATAAAATATTTCTATGATGGTGGGTGAGCTTAGGCGGCTGGGAGAACATAAGAATTATGAGCAGGAGGTACTTCTATTTTTTATTTGGATATTTTGAAAAAATTATGTAAATATGTTTTGTCTCTTAACTACTTTTATTTTTGTAGTTTAAGCTTCCATTTTATAGTAAATGAACTTTGCGAAGTTTGTCATATGATGTCCTGTATGACTGTTTGATCCCATTCACATTCTTTCGTCAAGTCATTAAGTTCTGCTGGCCTCCGATGTACCTACCTGCGCTGATTTCTTAACTCTCCGCAAGGGTTTTCCGTGAGGCCACAAGTGGCCACATATGCTGGATAAGTTAGTTGAGCAACTATTACCTGTCCAAAATGGCCTAAATGGGCGTAGGTGGCTGGTAATGCCCCCTTTTGAAAAAAACTAAACTAAACTAAAAATTCCCAACCAACTCACTTACACTGGCGCAAATTGAATGTGCAAAATGGGGAGTTTTAAGATACTCCAGAAAAATCAAGTCACTCCAAAAAAAATGGAGCAACTCCTGGGCAATTTTGAGCCCTATATTGGCCTAAGTTGAAAAACCACAGTTTCCCTAATCAGTTTGCACCAGCGTAACTCAGTTAGTTACGATTTTTTTTAGGTCAGTTTTTATTTCAGCCAAAGGGGGCATAACCTGCCACATACACCATATCTGGCCATTTAGGGAAGTTTGGCCAGCTGAGAGTTACTCCAGTTGTGCTTAGGCCAGCGTATGTGGCCTCTCCAGAAAAACCTTCCGGAGAGTTAAGGAAAGCGGCCCAGCAGATGTGCGGACACACTAAAAGAATTGAAAAACATAGCAGCAACTTACCTCCAACCCCGCCTGAAGGCTGTCTCGGTCCCCGGTTCTCTCTCAGAGTGAGAGAGAGAGAGAGAGAGAGAGAGAGAGAGAGAGAGAGAGAGAGAGAGAATATACGGGGACCGAGAATGGGACCGGACCGGGAGAATGGGGACCGAGATTGGGACCGGACCAGCAAGCTCTTTGGGCGGGGTTGGAGGTAAATTGCTGCTATGCGTTTTTCAATTCTTTTAATGTGTTGGGAGCTGGCTGTATGCTTCACTTTGTAGCCTCAGTTTGCATTGTGTCCCTGGTTACCATGGCAGCCCGATCTTTTTGGCGCAGATCAACACTTCAGCCCCAAAACTAAAGGTCAGGTTACACCACGCCAAAAAGAAGAAATCCAACGGGGAAACTTAGAATCTTTTTTTTTTAAAAAACATACTTGGGCCCAAAAAAAAAAATCGGGTGCAACTCCTCAAGTACACCAAAAAAATGCTTTGGGGAAAATTGAGCCCATAAAGCTTACAACAAACGTGACAAGGTGCAATTCAGTCAGAGGCGCCAATTGTTAACGCGTGCTCGAGCACCACACGGGTTGATTCTGAGCCAAGTTTTAATGCAATATGTGTTCCTGTTGCAAGTTAAATCTTCATTTCAAGGTTTGGAGTTACTGCATATAATTGAATTGATTAACTATCAGTTTCAGAACCTGTTACTGATGCATGTATCAGGTTATGGGTAATCTCTCTTTAACTTGTACTGGGATGTCAGAACAATTCCTTCGAGTTCCAAGCAATAACCAGGCTCAAATTCAATGAATATTTATTCTCGTTACAATGTTTGTGATTGTAGGCATCTGATATGTTAATCAGTTTAAAACAAAATTATAGCAACACAATTGTTCAGAATTAATTAAATATCAATACGAAACCAAGCATTAGAATAAAGACACCAAAAGTTGGACAGTCTTCGGCGTAGCGAAATGGCCATGAAATTGCTCGGCTTGCTTACCAACTTATGAAAGTCTTTATGCTACTAGTTACCGCCTTTGTTGTGCAAATGAATTTCAGTGCCAGAAGTTAAGAGTTAGGGTTAAAAGTTTATATGCAAGCCAAGTGAACATTTTTAACATTAGTAGGATTGCAACTGTAGTTACAAATCATTTTAGTTGAGACACCCGTCACTTTGATTCCAACAAATGAGAACGTGGACTGTTACGGTTCTTTGCACAGTTATGCAATATGCCTTGGCACAAAGTTAAAAATTACAATCAATTTTTCAAGTTTATGTTGCTACAGGTATTGGATTATAGGACATGTGTTTTTGCTGGTGCCTCCCATACCATAAAAAGTGAATTTACTGTTTTTGATTTTATGTGGCTCAGAATCAAATTTTGTTTGATAACGCTCCTGGGAAACGCCTTGGGACATCTTACAATGTTAAAGGTGCTATGTAAATCCAAATTGTTATTGCTTTTAGGTCATTAAAACAAATGACTAAAAGTCATGTGATATTGTAACAGTGTTGTCTATTTGTAATACTTCAGTTCAGCCAGTTGAAACACAGATTGGGAGTGAATTCTGCTCAATTTTAAAACCAGGAGTCATTGTTACAAGTTGGAACGATTGCTACTTTATCCAATCGCGAACATACATACAGCGGGTGAGGATAAAACAATATTAAATAAACAGTAGTCAAACTAGAGCATCACGTACACTTCCCATCCAGATCAGCTCTCAATAAGCAGACCTAGGCAGCAGATTGCAAACCGGAAGAGAAATGTAATGTGCTGCACTGGTTGAAGTGGGCAGGAGAGAGCACAATAAACACATCCCTTTCACTGGAGATTACTACATAGGTTAGAAATATTGCACAAGCACAGAACAACATACAGGGAAAATATGCGTTTTCTACAAATGCAGCTTTAGCAGAGAGAAACATGAATTTGGTCCCGTTAAATTGTTGCCATTTGACCGATCCATCTATGTGCACAGAAGCAATGATAGCATAATGACAACCAATACCACAATGCCAAAAACAATGCTGTTTTAGATGGTATTCATCCTGTAAATAAATCATGTTGACAGTGTTAGAAAATCCTAAGAGGTTCAATGTTGATGGGTTAATTATTTCAAACGCATATTTTTGACTAAGAAAATCTTGAATTTCTTAAAAGCAATGCCCAAGAGGGATCACTACCCTTAACCTCCATGAAGTGGGTGTGATTGTTGCATTGCTTACTTAATTCCTCGAACTGAATGAAGTTCCACTCCAACCAATGAAAGGCATGCCAAGTGGAGGTAAAAATGGGGACGTGACACAGAATTACCATCTTACCCAATTCATAGCTCCAGATATCTGCCCCCAATTTCTGGGCGAACTATTATGTACGCAATGCAGGCAGAAGCAATTCAAAATGAAACTCTTCGCACCAGTTCCAGTCTGAATACAGCTTAAGATTGGTTTGCATTCAGTCGGAAGAAAGGAGGATGTGTAGGTCCTTTCCAATAACCACACGTTTTTACCAAGCATTTTCAGCATCGACATATTCCATGTTCCTCACCCATACAGGCAAGGTTCTTCAAGCAAGCCTCCATCAGGTGAATAAGTGTTTTTGCCCTCCCGTGCAATTGTATCCAGATACCCCTTTATGTCCAAGTTGCAAAATATTCTTTCAAAAAGGAACAACAGCAACACAACAGTGGGACTCTTAAGATTGTAAAAAGGCTTTCTCCTTTTGTCAAGCATAGATGATATTAAAAATAGATGGTATGTGAAAGGGTATGAAGAATTATCTAATTCATTCTAGGGTAGTTTTATAAGAGTAAGATGGAAATTATTATTATGCTTCACCTAATCTCACTAAGAGAGACTTCACAAGGTTCCTGGTGTAGGAAATGGAAATTCTGCACTGGTGCAGCAGAGGGTACTGTTCTGATGTTGGGGCAAGGCATGTTGTTGGTACAGCGCAGTAGTTACTTCGCTCTGCAGCTGCACGTGGTGTAGCTGACCCAAGATCCAGAAATGGGAAAGGTTCCAGTCCTCACCTGTCACCTTGATGAGCACAAAATTTCAAACCAAATCAATAGCAACTCAACCTCACTGCTTCAGAAAAACATTTTACATTTCAGGGGGGAAAAAAAGCATTTAAAATATCAGATCATCAGTATCCTAAATAAAAGAAAAAGATTTCTATAGCACCTCAGGACATCCCAAAGCGCTTTACAGCCAATGAAGTACTTTTGGAGTGTAGTCACTGTTGCAATGTGGGAAACGCGGCAGCCAATTTGCGCACAGCAAGCTCCCACAAACAGCAATGTGATAATGACCAGATAATCTGTTTTTATGATGTTGATTGAGGGATAAATATTGGCCATGACACCCCTGCTCGTCTTTGAATTAGGGCCGTGGGATCTCTTACGTCCACCCGAGAGAGCAGAGGGGGCTTCGGTTTAACGTCTCATCCGAGAGACGGCACCTCCGACAGTGCAGCACTCCCTCAGCACTGCACTGTAAGTGTCAGCCTAGATTTTTGTGCTCAAGTCCCTGGAGTGGGATTTGAACCCACAGCCTTCTGACTCAGAGGCAAGGTTGCTACCCACTGAGCCACAGCTAACTAAATGAAGTTTGCAGAACAATTACATTATACTGCTGGCATTGATGTCAGCTGTGCAGTATAACTTAAATGTGAAATCACCCGACGTGAACCAGTGTGTGCACCAACACTCCTCTTCATATTCAGTCCCCCGGAGTCGAGGATGACTTGCTTCCACGCTAAAATGAGTTCAAAGGTGACTGATGAGACCAATGCGGGATCTACAGTCTCTGTCACAGGTGGGGCAGGCGGTGGTTGAAAGGACGGGTGGGTGGGGTGTTTGGTTTGTCGTGCGCTCCTTCCGCTGTTTGTGCTTGGCTTCCGCGTGCTCCCGGCGAAAAGACTCGAGGTGTTCAGCGCCTGCTCAAATGCTTCTCCTCCACTTTGATCGGTCTTGGGCCAGGGATTCCCAAGAGTCGGTGGGGAAGTTACATTTTTTTCAAGGAGGCTTTGAAGGTGCCATTGAAGTGTTTTCTCTGCCCTCCTGGGACTTGCCTGCCGTGACGTAGCTCGGATTAGAGCGCTTGCTTTGGGAGTCTAGCATCGGGCATGCGGACAATGTGAGCCGTCCACCAGAGCTGATCGAGCGTGGTCAATGCCTCGATGCTGGGAATGTTCCCTCCAGGATTATTCTCACACTACTCGGGTTGCACTTGTGTGCAGTATGACTGCAGACTGGTACAAAGCCACGGTTTTATACTTCATTTTAAATGTTTTTCCAATGTTAGCTGCGAGTCAGCAGATTGAACACTTGGAAACACACAGGTGCAGAGCTCCTGGGCAGAGAGTAACTCGAGGGCCTGGAGTGTATAGCGGTCTGCCAGTCCCGCACTGCTGTCAGTTGGTGCTTGACTGAGACTGCCGTATAACCCAACGCAAACTCTCCTTGGCCTGAAAAGGTTCTTTTTCAAGATAAATATCATCAAAACAATACAGGCTCTGAATTCACAGTGCATTCAGTTCAAACTCAAGCTCCACAATGGAACTGAATATAAATGATCCAATAAAGAGGTTTATGCAATTAAACACTAGCTTTCTTTCTGTGTTTAGTAACAAGGAAACAGTGTTACTTACACAGTTCTGATTTCCTTCACAGGCCAGTGATTACTGGCTTAGCTACAACTGCACCAGTTCTCCGCTAAACAAAATGCTCCCGTAATCAGGGCAATTGAACAATATTGGTCAATTGGTGACAGGAAAAGTTTATAAATTATGAGGTTTTAACAGAGGCCTAATCTCCCTAAAAGGCTTTAATTACCTTCAGGCTAGAAAATGGTAATGATGTGTTTATGTTACTGGGCTAGTAACCCAGAGGTTTGGACTAATAATCCAGAGAATGAGTGTTCAAATGAATTTGGATTGAAATAAAAAAAACTGGTAGCAGTTAAACTTGACCACGAAGCTGTCAATGGTCGTAAAAAAAACCAAACTGGTTGACCAATGCACTTTGGGGAAGGAAACATGCCGTCCCTTACCTGGTCTGGCCTGTATGTGACTCCAATTCCACACAAACATGCCAAGCAAGTCATTCAGTTGCATCGCCAGGTTCTCAGGGCAACTAGGGATGGGCAATAAATGCCAACCATGCCACCGATTTCCGCAGCCAGAGAATTAATAATGAACAAAATGCTTTCCTCTGACAAAAGCAACTTAAAAAAATACTTTGAAATATTTAAAATATAAACCAGACTGTCCCAAAAACTAAAAGTGCTGGCCAGGGACAATCACGTGTGCCTACATAACAGTCACTGCACTTCAAAAGTAATTCAATATATAAGGCTCTTTGAGACTGTAACAAGGCACTAGATAAATACAGGTATCATTTTATTACAAATAAAAGCCCTTTAAAGAAACAGAAATCCGAACTTTCGGGAGAAGCTGTATTGTAAAGTGGCCCGGGGTTGAATTACATGTCAGGTTCATTCATTCCCTTTTCATGTTTGATACTGAGCTACAATCGATCATCTTGCTGATTGCACCTTAAAAAATGGCTCAAACCATTTCAAGGTCACTGGGGTCAGGTACAGTTCCAGTAGTAGCTGTCTTATCCGGTTTGACAAATTCCATGTTACCTGGTCTGCTGTCCAACCTCGCTCATGAAATGTGTAGTGGCAGCAATGTCAACTGCGATTGGTTTTGCAATCATCTAATCCGCTCTGGGATTACTTCCGTGCGCACAATTGCAGTCAATTTTAAAATATCTGTCTGCTGAACATTTCTTCCACTCAGAAAGAACTCTGCTAATCATACAAAAAGAGTTTTATAGTGCGTCAGCAGTAACCTTATACAAACAACTTGCATTTATATCATAACATAAGAAATAGGAACAAGAGTAGGCCATACGGCCCCTCGAGCCTGCTCCGTCATTCAATATCATGGTTGATCCGATCATGGACTCAGCTCCACTTCCCTGCCCACTCCCCATAACCCCTTATCCCCTTATCATTTAAGAAACTGTCTATTTCTGTCTTAAATTTATTCAATGTCCCAGCTTCCACAGCTCTCAGGCAGCGAATTCCACAGATTTACAACCCTCAGAGAAGAAATTTCTCCTCATCTCAGTTTTAAATGGGCGGCCCCTTATTCTAAGATCGTATTCTCTAGTTCTAGTCTCCCCTATCAATGGCAACATCCTCTCTGCATCCACCTTGTCTAGCCCCTTCATAATCTTATACGTTTCGATAAGATCACCTCTCATTCTTCTGAATTCCAACCTACTCAACCTTTCCTCACAAGTCAACCCCCTCATCTCCGGAATCAACCTAGTGAACCTTCTCTGAACTGCCTCCAAAGCAAGTGTATCCTTTCGTAAATATGGAAACCAAAACTGAATGCACTATGAATGCAGAAGGTATCCCAAGAGACCCAATTATTTGTTAGGTAAGGGTATCAAGGGATATGGAGCCATGGTGGGTAATGGGGTGAGCTACAGGTCTGCCACGATCAATTGAATGGTGGAGCAGCACGAGGGGTTGGATGGCCTCCTCCTGTTCCTATGTTTCTAGAGGGGAAATGGACAGTGGTGGAAGAGTTAGGAAGGAAGGTCAAAAAGCATGAATGAAAAGATAGGTTTTGAGGTGACTTTTAAAGGCAGGGAGAGAAGCATCAATATGGAGGGAGTGAGGCACAAAGTGTCAAACAGCCGGGCCAGGAAAAGGCTGAAGGGCTCTGCCATTAGTGGTGGTGGAAGAGGGGCAAGAGAGGGTTGGGGGGGGGGGGGGGGTGGAGAATACCATCCTGTCAGCCAGTAAAGTGATGGAAGGTGTCATCAATAGTGCCATTAAGCAACACCATCTCTTCAATAACCTGCTCACCAATGGGCTCCGCCAAAACCACAGTTACAGACCTTGTCACACCTTGTCACATGGACGCAAGAGCTGATCACCAGAAGCAGTGTAAAAGTAGCCGCCCCAACTTCAATGCAGCATTTGACACAGTACAGGGGTGAGGGCAGTGGCATTGAAGGTAGACATGGAGACATGGACGATAAGGAAGACAAGGAAGTATTGCGAGGTGGCCTTCAATGATTAAAATCTCAAAATGGCAAGGTCTGACAAATGGACAGGTCAGAGGGAATGAACTTGCGTGTGGTCGGGGGAGGTGATAATAGTGAGATAGAATGAGGACAGCAGATTGGAGAAAGATCAAAGGGTGTAAGGGGGGAGCGAGGGTGTTCTTGGCAAAGAAATCACCATGGGGTTTGCAAGAGCATGAGACGACAATAACTTTAAAGGAGAGGCAGGAGGACGTGAAGGGGGCTAAGTCCTGAAATGGTGCCAGAAAGGGGCTGAGAGATGTCGAACCTCCAAGGGAGCTGGGAGAGTAAATTGATGTGCTGGAAGGTGTCATCAATAGTGCCATTAAGCAACACCACCCTTCATGGTACAGTGACGGATACAGGTTGGAACCCTATGGTTCACTGCCCACTCAATATTAAATGGACTATCAGGAGGAAGAATTGGAGAGCAAGTCATTCCAGACCCATCTCACGTGCCTCATTTTGCAGAGAGAATTGCTGGAGCATGGAATGTTTTACCACAAGTGGCTGAGGCAGAAACCATTGCATTTTTGAAGCAAAGGAAGACACAGCGCTAGAGAGAGAGCAGGACAATGGGATTAGGTTAGGATCACTCGAGCAAAGATCCAGGACGTGCACGATGGGCTGAATGGCCTCCTTTGGTGCTGTAAATCTTTATGGTTCTATATCAGCTGGTGACAGTTGTACTGGCAGGTGTATAGGGGTAGGCTACCTGCCGAATCCCGTCAGAGCATGGATGCACTGGAAAGTGGGGACACGATCAGAAAATTAGGGGGCAATATCCATCAACAATATTCTTATGACAAATCATGTTAGAGGAGTGGAAGATGCCTGTGCGTGAATTCTTTTAACTTGGGGTGGTCGTTGAGGACATGTTTCAGGACACCCTCAAAGTCTCCCTGATAAAGAACAACATCCCCACCGACCCCTGGGAGTCCCTGGCCAAAGACCGCCCTAAGTGGAGGAAGTGCATCCGGGAGGGTGCTGAGCACCTCGAGTCTCATCGCCGAGAGCGTGCAGAAACCAAGCGCGGGCAGCGGAAAGAGCGTGCGGCAAACCTGTCCCACCCTCCCTTTCCCTCAACGACGGTCTGTCCCACCTGTGACAGGGACTGTGGTTCTCGTATTGGACTGTTCAGCCACCTAAGGACTCATTTTAAGAGTGGAAGCAAGTCTTCCTCGATTCCGAAGGACTGCCTGTGATGATGACGACGACAAATCAGAAATAGGCACAGCAGAATGTCAAATGTTTATTTGAATTTGATTAAAATGGGAACAGTTTTCAAAGATGTGTGTTCAAATGGTTTAAAGTTAAAATATTCTGGCCTGGAACTCACTGATTCATGGCTCAATAATTCTAGCACTACGAATGTCCAAAGAGTCATTAAAAGAGAAGAGCGGTACACGTTTAATCTTGCTGTTTGATAGCATTTGCTTACAGCTGGACAGGAGCCCCTCCAGACAGTTAAAAAAAATCCCTGTGAAAGTCTCATGACTGGAGCATTTCCTTCCGCAGCTCGTGTCGGCTTTGCGGTTGCCATAGCAACTAGTCACATTTCACATACCACAACACAGTGCAACAGGAAATGCCAATATGTATTTATAGCCGCCTTTTGAGACGACTGTACCATCGCAGCTCTGCGCCTACTGGTGGCTGAAGGCAACACACACAGATTTTCACTGAAAGGCATTTCATGATAGTACAGTATTCTTTTGTGCAGTGAGGTTATAAGGAATATAAAAAAAGTCTTTCACTTGGTGCTGCCAAGCGAAGCAATTCAGAGTGCATGCTTCCTTATTTAACTGCAGCTCAGCACTGTTCCATCCCCTAATGGAAATTACATTAGAGGAGCCCAGTACAAACGCATGATTGACAAAACGAGCAACTTTTAATCTCTTAATGAAGGGCAAATCTCCCAAAGAATAAATTACTAGATGTATTTAAGAGTTCAAACATCTTTAATTGTTCGTATACAAGGAACAGCCATCTGATAAAGTAATCCGTATCTTATTATAAAATATAATTTTAATTTTCTCTCTCTTTAGGAGAGTATCAGTGAACAGTGGAATGAAAGGGTTGAAATGAGGGCAGGTTCTGAACGCAACATAAATCTGGCAGGTTTACTAGAAAGTTAAAGTTCTTAAACTATAAAGCCCTTGCTACAATGCACTGCTTTGGAGCAAAGTGTGCAGTATTAAAAGGCGCATGGCAGTTACTTGAACGGAAATCAATGGGACCTGTCCAAGAACTCAACTTTTGTCTTGCTCCATAATAACAGCAGAAGAGAGAGTTTGAAGTCTTCCCGTTCTACAGTGTCCCTCAGCCCCATCCAAAATTAGAGCGTAGTACCACAAAATGATCCCTTGTGCTGTGCCAAGTACACCAAGGTGTGGCAACCCAACCTGTTGGGATTGTTGAACTACAACCTTCTGCAACAGACAGTGCCTTGAACTGATCCCACAAGGTTACACGACTGGGCACCTAGTCACAAATTCCTTATTTTCTTCCCCCGTGAAATTTGAAAATGATCAATGCAAGTTGAAGTTATAAACAACTGTGATACATTTGCTGAACTGGATATTCTCCAAAAGAGGGCTGTTCAAACCGTGGGCCAATGTGGCCCCAGGTCTCCAGTCATCTTGGCTAATCCTTGCCACTGGACCAAGACCTCGCTCTGTCAAGCCCGTGTGGTGGCTGGTGTGCAACGGCCACCACACGTTAAAAAAAATCCACGCACAGGCATCTTCCACCCTTGAAGATTTAGTTCAGGATCTGGAATATTAGATCCTTCATTGAAACACTTGTGAACTCATCCTTTTTTGGCGTGGAAGCAAGTCATCCTCTTTTCGAGGGACTGCCTATGATGATGATATATTCGCGCATTGTAGGCCTTGAAAAGCAGGCAACTTGATTTGTTATGTTTGTTAGACGCCGGTTTGTCCTGCTTGAATTTCATAGACCTGGAGGTTTGGAATGGTTTGCTTTTAGTGCTGTTGCCTCACGAGTGGATAAATTCCAAGTCAAAACAGCAGGATCTGTTAATATCAGCCACTTGAGATATCAATGATGTACACTTTGAGGCCCACAAAGAGATAAACTTTGACACACCTCTGCCCCAACATTAAGTCTGATGGAAACGTATGCCCACAGCCTCGCTCTTGGTCGGTGTCCCAGGGAGGGACGATGGTCGTTTCTGTTTGTCCATGTAATGGCTGCTCATGAGTGTCTCCCTGAATCGGAAGAGACTGGAGGATTGTGGGGCTATTGCTGGGTACTGAGGCCAGATATCTTAAACCCTCTCAAATCAGGTAGCTCAAATGTAGCTTCAAGGTGCGCAGAAACTGACTGGAAGTTTTAATAATACGCTGGGAATGCATCATCATCATAGGCAGTCCTTCTGGATTGAGGAAGACTTGCTTCCACTCTAAAAGTGAGTCCTTAGGTGGCTGAACAGTCCAATACGAGAACCACAGTCCCTGCCACAGGTGGGACAGATGGTCGTTGAGGGTAAGGGAGGGTGGGACTGGTTTGCTGGACGCTCTTTCCGCTGCCTGCACTCGATTTCTGCATGCTCTCAGCGCCCTCCCAGATGCTCTTCCTCCACTTAGGGCGGTCTTTGGCCAGGGACTCCCAGGTGTCAGTGGGGATGTTACACTTTATCAGGGAGGTTTTGAGGGTGTCCTTGTAACTTTTCCTCTGCCCACCTTTGGTTCGTTTGCCGTGAAGGAATTCACAATGCAGTCAACGGACTTTGTACAGAGTAGCACAGTGCCAACATGGAGAGAATAGCAAGAGTATGTGAGACAGAGAGATTATCCAGAAAGCTGGGAGTCAAACATAGAGATGGAAGACAGTGTGCGTGTATGTTAAGATTTGGCAGGCTTACTGCAACAAGACATGGAATTTGTGCAGCTCGAGGTCAATGCAGCAGAGGATAGAAATGCCGACTTGAGTACACAGAGGACAAGAAGGATTGTCCACAGGGAGGATAATCATCAAAGTTCGAAGACTGAAGAATTTTGCTAAGAGATTTTCGGTTATAAAACATACAGCTCCTCAGACCTTTGTACAATTAATCGAGGGTCCTCAGTGTTGAAGATTTGTTTTGAGTGAAGCCTGACTAAGGTGAGGAGCTAACTGCATGGTGCCCAAATTTTCAGATAGGTGTATAATGAATGAAGGGACAAATTGCTTCATTTGAAAACGCTCCCATTTTGGTTGGAATCGAGATAGATTTTGGTCACATTTACTGACAAGGGGTGGACCTGTTGAGCAATGAACGAAGGCGGGTTTAAACATTCTAAAAAGCAAATTATAATTTTTCCCCAAAAGTAGTAGATATGCCCACTGACTGGGCCAGATGTGCACAAACACTATTTTAAATCCACGAGGTCCATTAAGCTCATTCGAGCCATACAGCCTGTACAATCTGGTCCACCATGAACTCTACTTAATCGCCTTGGAGAAACTTCTACGAAATTTCTCCTAAAATTGATCACATGAAACTCCCAAATATCCGACATCCATTATTCAGAAGCAGCCTTCTGCCTTCCAGCAGCAAGGAGCTATTGTGCTGCACAATGTTAGATCACTTCTGTCTACACTTATCCGCCTAAACTCCAATCTCATTACTAACCAAATATTTATCCAGCCCTTTTTAAAATGAGTTAATTGACAAAGCATTAAATGCTTTCGCCAGACGTGGCTCCATATAGCCATTACTCTGCAAAGGAGGGGGTGGGGCAAACGTTTCTACTAATCTCCAATCTCTCTCTC